>NC_057720.1:51566935-51635945 GCF_004010195.1 Chiloscyllium plagiosum
AGGCTTCAATCCACTTCGAAAAGACATCAGCAATAAGCAAAACACATTTATAGCAACTCAACTCATTTCTACAACTCAATGAAGTCCAGTTGAAGGCCGAGATTGATAGATTCTTGTTGTCTAGAGGAATTAAGGGCTACGGGGAGAACGCTGGTAAGTGGAGCTGAAATGCGCATCAGCCATGATTGAATGGCGGAGTGGACTCGATGGGCCGAATGGCCTTACTTCCACTCCTATGTCTTATGGTCTTATAGTATTTAGGGTGGTAGCTGAAGTACTGAACTGTCTTAAAATCTACATAGGCAATGATTCACATTTCCAAGAGAAAGTTGTCAACTTATTAATTTCATTTACACATTCCAAGGGCAGCACATTGACTCTGTGGTTAGCACTGCTGCCTCGCAGTGCCAGGACCTGGGTTCAGTTCCACCCTTGGGCAACTGTCTGTTTGGAGTTTTCACATTCTCTCTCTGTGTCTGCATGAGTTTCCTCCGGCTACTCTGGTTTCCTCCCACAGTCCAAAGATGTGCAGATTAGATGAATTGGCCACACTAAATTGCTGATACTATCCTGGGATGTGCTGGCTGGGTGGATTAGCCAAGGGAAATGCAGGGTTAGGGTAGGGGCTTGGGTCTGCTTGGAATGCTCTTCAGAGAGTCAGTGTGGACTCGATGGGCTGAATAGTCTGCTGCTGCATTGTAGGGTTTCTGTGATTCCTTTCACTTTATATATTGCACTTAATTACTCTAAGATGAATTATTCCTATTTGATATTGTGCCATTTTTCTTCTCACTACCCATTATTCTAAACGGGACATTCCACTAATTATCATTCTATTTCATAAACTCTGGAGCATCCTTTAATGTCCAATAAAAGATGTTTTTAATACCTTTTAAAACAGAAATCAAACATTACCATGTGGTTCCATTTTGCTTATTCGTTCAGTCTTTTTGAAATAAAACACATTTCTAAAAAGCATCTTGCTAGGTTATGCCCAACTTTTCCTTTTTAAGATTACACCAAATTCAAATAGAGGAACAACATTCCTGATGATTTTTTAACTGTACAGCCTGAGAGGTGGTGTTGAACTGACTGACAAGTTTTGTTCATGATCAGTTTATTTCTTTCCAAATAATCTTTGCCAAAGTTTTAAAACAAATTAAAACTACACCGGCTGTTTCCATTGAATAGTATTTTAATTTTAAGCTTGTTTGCCCCCTTAAAGTTCATGTAAATATTCCTTTGAGTACTTGAAATGCAATTTGTATCAAGTTATTTTATCTATCAATCCTAATATCAGAAATGATTATACACAGACTTTATAGCTTTACATGGTATTCTTATATCTGAGGCGCAAGTGATGTACATTCAGTTTAAAGGTTACTTTCACATCTTCCATTATCATCATATCTGTGAAGATAACAAATGGCAAGTTCAAATTTCTCAAAGATGTAGTCCAAAGATGATGTCTGTAGGTCAATTCTTGAATTTTCAAAACTCCGGTGTCTCTTGCTGTACTATCAATACGTAGATGACTGTCAAAATCTGTTATATACAGAAATAAAATCCACTGTGATACTAGCTCAATGGCTAAAATTGCCCAATCATATCTGTACTAAATGTAGAGTGCTAAAGTTTAGCAAGATTTAAAATTTGCATTTTGCAATTATAGAACTCATATGGTGAATGTTTAAAAGATCTGCAGTTACATAGAATAGGTAAAAACAATGACTGCAGATGCTGGAAACCAGAGTCTAGATTACAGTGGTGCTGGAGTGGTAAGGCAGCATCCAAGGAACAGTAAAATCAATGTTTCAGGCAAAAGCCCTTCATCAGGAATACATAGAATCCCTACAGTTTGGAAACAGGCCATTTGGCCCAACGAGTCCACACCAACCCTCTGAAGAGGATCCCACCAAATCCAACACCCCACTCTATCCTTGTAATCCTCCATTTCCTAGGGATAATGCACCCAATCTACACATCCCTGATCACAATGGGTAATTTAACATGGCCAATCCATCTAACTTGCACATCTTTGGACTGACGGAGGTAACTGGAGCATCCAGCAGAAACCCATGCTGACAGAGGGAGAATGTACAAACTCCACACAGACAGTTCCCTGAGGGTGGAATTGAACCCAGATCCCTGGTACTGTGAACCAGCAGTGCTAACAACTGAGCCACCGTGTTTTTCCAAAGTGTGGTCAAATTCTTGAAGGGCCATAAATCTTGTTAAATTTGCAATTATCTACCATG
Source organism: Chiloscyllium plagiosum (assembly GCF_004010195.1). Classification (NCBI taxonomy): domain Eukaryota; kingdom Metazoa; phylum Chordata; class Chondrichthyes; order Orectolobiformes; family Hemiscylliidae; genus Chiloscyllium; species Chiloscyllium plagiosum. The sequence goes on from NC_057720.1 coordinate 51,569,194, forward strand.
TAAACAGAAGACCCAGAATTCTGCTCAAGGCAGAAAGGTTAGAACGCAGCATTAAATTTTGATTTCCTCAATTTCTGTTTGGTTTCTCTACAGGATTCCTTTTAGTTTCTTGAACTTTTTTACATTGTTTCAAAGTCAGATCTCTCTGCTCCTGGAGCCGCCAATGCTATGTACCCAGCTGTGACGTCACACATGTGTGCTATTGGCCAACTACTCCAGACATTTTCATTATCTCATGCCATTGTATTAATTTATGTACCTTTTTTTTAAAAGGAAGACCTTTCCCAACGAGTCAGGAGCTGAACTTGATTTTAAACTCGAAAAAAATTATCTTTTCTTCAATTTTTCTCAAGTATTCCAAAGTTTTCAAAACGTTTGAGTATTTTGTAAGATGTTTCTCACTCAACTTGGATTCTAAGACAAGAATTAAAGATGGACACTAGCCTACAAAAGCAACTAAAATAAAAACAACAGGGTATTTGTTTGAAGGGCTCATGTGGGACAGTGATAGTGTCCCATCCTCTAAGACAGGAGGCCTGGACTCAAGTTCTGCCTGCTTCAAAGATGTTTCCAAACAGATATGAGCAGGTTGATACAAAAAAAATCTACAACTAACTATAGGAAAGGAATGGAACCTTTTCCAAATCTCTTATTTTGTGTTTACTCCTTAAGTCAGTTTTAAAATTCTTAGTTTAAGCTAGGAGTTCTGCCAAATTTCAGTTTAGCTGTATGTTTTGGGAATAAATCACAGCGCTTCACAGTACAAAACCTTGTTTTAAACTTTTTTTTTTCAATTTAATGCTTTTTGAATCCATTGTGCTTTCTGATCATCCTTTTTAACGCTGACTGGACCTGTATGTATGGGTTCTTCTCATCTTGAAACATACTACTTTGGTGATAATGAGTTTGGATTGTGGCAGTGGAGAGGTCAAATTTCTGACAGTTTCCATCATCATCATCCAGCTCGTTGTCCTCTTCTGTTTTAGCTTTACTAGAGAAAAGTGACTTCTGCAGGTTTGTGACTTCTGTTTGAATTTTGCTGAATGCTTCATTGCCTGCCCTTTCTGCCCTTGTCTTTTCACTGTACCGGGTGTATTTGCCAGGCTGATTTCCCTCCCTACGCTAGACAGAGGTATGTATCTTCACCTAAGCTCCAGCATTAGTTGGAGCCACTGAAAGTACCTCTCTCCTACACTCCCCCAGGAAAGTCAAAGGATACCTGACCTGATTTTCAAAGTGGCCTGCGGTTCACAGCTTGACACTACTCAAGTTTAGCAAAACATTAGAAGATCTTGCTGCTTTGAATTCTCATTTACTTGAACATTGGAAAAAGCAACCACATCTACCCATTGTCTGATTTTTCTTCTCCCTGCCTTTTAGTTTCTTGAACTTTTTAAATTGTTTTAAAGTCCGATCTCTCTGCCAATGCTATGTACCCAGCTGTGACATTAACAAACATCTGCTTTAGGCCAACTACTCCAGAGATTTTCCAACGTTTTTCTTTTCAAGGTCTATCAAGAAGACCTCCACAATCTGTCAAACTCTTTTACAGCTCACAGGGTATCTCGCCCTAGGAGCAATGAATTTTTCACTCGGACTCCTTATCAGTCCCAAATATGCAAACACCTATTTGTTTGAGTCAATGACTCCGATCCTATCTACAGTTAGGGAAGGGGGCCCTGTATTTGTGTCCAAGCTGAATTGCTGAACACTGTCAGGATTTATGGTAAGCCTTTCATAATGTCTGAGCCGATGAAATTAAAGTAGGGCTGTTAGAGAAGTTAAGGTAATTGGGCAGAGTCACAATGGATTTGTGAAAGGGAACTTGTTTAAGCAATGTATTGGAGTTCTTTTTGAAGTAGTAATGGCAGTGTTATGGATAAAGGGGAACTGATGGATGTTCTCTACTTAGATTTCCAAAAAGCATTTGATAAGGCAACATATCAACAATTATTGTAGACAGTAACAGCTCATCGTGTAGGGAGTGAATGATTGACTAGTTAGAAGGAAACTGAGTAGGCATAAATGGATTTCATTTGGCAAGGTGAATGAGAGGTGTACCACAGGGGATCAGTGCTGGAGTCTCAACTTATAATTTATAAAAATAACATAGATGGAGGGACACAAGGTATGGTTGCTAAATTTGCTGATGGTACAAAGATGAAGTAAGTTGTGAAAAGATTATTTGGAAGTCACAAAAGGATATTTGTTAAATGAATGGACACAGCACAGATTTGGAATATGAAGTATAATATGGGAAAATGTGAAATTGTCCATTATGACAAGAATGTAAAAATGCATACTATCTATAGAGGGAGAGATTGCAGAACTCTGAGATGGAGAGGGCTATAGATGTCCTCGTGCACAAGTCACAAAAGCCTAGTGTACGGGTGGAGCATAATTAGGAAAGTTAATAAAATGTTCTTATTTCTTACAAAGGAAGTTTGAGGACAATGGAGGGAGGTTATGCTTCATTTGTACAGGGCATTTGTGAGGGCACATATATGGTACTGTGTACAGTATTTGATCCTAATTTAAGCTAGAATATAAGTGCATTGGAAACAGTTCAATAGTCATTAAATGGACTGGGTGTCTTACGAGGAATGGTTATACAGGCTAGGATCAAATACTGTACGCAGTATCAAGACTCTAAGAATGTTTTGCTCAGTGAGAACTGACAACCATAGCAAAAACATGCACCGGAAAGCTATGAAATATGTTAAATTCAATCAGAGTTATTCAAAGTAAACAACATTGCATTTTAATGGGGGTTCTGTGTTGTGAAAAGATTTAAATTTTAGTTAATAGATGTAAATACAAATATTACTTGTTTTGAATTGCATATACTTTTTTTTTGTTTCGTGAATAAAATAAGACTCTGGGCAATCCACTGAAGCAATGGATACCAAAAAGGAATCTGAAAAAAGAAACAGGTTGGTGATCAAGTTTTTAAATATCATATAATTTGAGCAAAATCTCTTGCAAGTTGTCATTAAATCTCCTGCATAAGTTGGTGAAAATTTCAAGAACCATGAATTTATTCAATATTTTATATGATGCAAGATTAGTTGAGCTTCGTTGCAGTGTCATTTCTGTCCTGGCGCAATGATTGTTATTTGTCCCTTTCCTTTCAAGCTTTAGAGCAATAAAACTAGTTATATACCCTTGTCAGGTTGGTTAGCTTAGTTGGTTGGACAGCTGATTTGTGATACAGGGTAATGCTAACCATGTGGGTTCACCCATTGGGGTCCTGTCTTCTCAACCTCACCCTTGACCTGGGTGTGATGGCAACCTTGTACATTTGTTACATATAAAGTGGTCTTAATACCTTTTTTTTTAACCCATACATTTTACTATTTATTTTGATCAGAGAAATATTTTAATTCAAAGGATCTAACCTCATGCTCTGGGGACATGGGTTAAAATTAAACTACAGGTACTGGTGAAATTTAAATTTGATGAATGAAATCTGCAAATGGAATTTGATCTCTAATGGTGACTGTGAAACTATCATTAATTGTTGTGCAAATCTATTTGGTTTGCTGATGTCCTTCACAGGACAAAATCTGCCATCTTTACCTGACACAGGTCTACGTTTGACCCCAGACCTGCAGCCATGTGCTTGACTTCTAACTGCCCTCTGAAATGCTTTAGTTAGCTATTCCATTCAACGGCAATTAGGGATGAGCAACAATAACTGGTTGTCAGTGATGCAATCCTATCAAAGAATTTTTAAAAATGTGTAGTACACCATATTGAGAAAGTCTGGTCGTAGCAATCCTCCCCAACCACCCAGAAAATGACCATCTTCAACAAAATAGAGTCTAACCACTACCAACAACTCCCTCCACCCCTTGACATTAAATGGCATTACATCACTACCATCAAAATCCTGGGGATTATCACTGACCATAAACTGAACTGGCCTAGCCATGTAAATAGTGTGGCTATAAGATCATAGCAGAAGCTGTGAATTATGCAGTAACTCTTCTCCTAACTCCAAAAGGCTATCCAACATCTACAGGGCACAAGTCAGGAGTGTGTTGGAATTCTCTCTACTTGCCTGGATGAACACCACTCCAAAAACATTCTCGAAGCTTAACACCAACCAGGACTAAGTAACCTGTTTGATTAGCACACTATTCTCCACCATCACCATTTGCTCCCCTCACCACTGATGCCCAGTGCCAGTAACGTGCACCATTCTCAAGATGAATTGCAGCCACGTATTATGATCTGATGTGGTATCTGGGTACTAACCACTACTGGCTTGTGGTTGAGGTGGATTGGTGCTGCCAATCCTGCTTCCCATGCTAGTCAGCGGGGCTGTCTAGTAGTCCGTGATGGAGGATGGATCATGAATATGTCCCTGTAGAAGAAGCGTGGATAACAAGATGTAGTTTACTACACCTCCATAGCTGTTTACAGAAGACTTGTTGAGCGCACAGTCTGGATTGTTCACATTTATGCTGGTAGGGATCTTGTCCAAGTCATGGAATCAGTCACGTGGAAAGATATGGACATTTTCAAATCAACCTGCTCAGGGATGTTATTACAAACCTCTGGAGCAGATGGGACTTGAATCCAGGTCTCCTGGCTCAGAGGTAGGGACACTACTACTGGACTACAAGGCCATCTTTTGAAAAATGGTCGAGAACCTGTGAACCAATCAGAGGCTAATTTCTCCTACATTACATCTCCTACCCTTCTCCTAAAGGGCTAACTAGTGAACCTATCAGCAGCAAATGTGTGTGAGAATGAGTCTCTGAATATATAGTCTCTGGAAAGAATATATAGTTATAGAGTAATAAAGTTCGACAGCACGGAGACCGCCCTTTGGCCCAAATTGAACCATGCTGACCAACATGTCCATCCACACTAACCCCATGTCCCTGCACTTGGCCAATATCCTTCTCAATGTTTCCTATCCATGCATTTGTCCAAATGCCTTTTAAATGTTGTTAATGCTCCCCCTCAACTACTTCTGCTGGCAGTTTATTCCATGTATGTACCACCTTGTGTAAGAAAGTTGTCCCTCTGGTTCCCTTTGACTCTTTCCTCTCTAACCTTAAACTGATGTCCTCTAGTGCTCAATTCCCCAGCCTTGGGAAAAAGACTGAGTGCATTCTCCCTATCCATGCCTCTCATGATCTTATTCACCTCAATAACGTCCCCCTCTGGCTCCTAAGCTCTAAGGGAAAAAAGTCCTAGCTTGTCCAACCTCTCTTTATAACTCGGACTGTTGAGTCCTGGCAACATCCTTGTAAATTTCTTCTGCACTCTTTCCAATTGTTAGATTAAATTGAAACTTCAAACTCAACCCTCAACAAATATGACTGATCCTCATGTTCTCTATCACTACTAAATTATATCAAGTATTTTCTTAATGTCCATTAAACAAAAGTTTGAGGGTAATAATTCAAATCTAAGTTACAGGGTCCTAAACTGACAAACAAAAATCACGAACTTGTTGGTAACAATTTAATATTTTCTGGTGTAGAAATTTCAATGACTTCAGTTATGTGAAAAAGCAAATGATTACTTTGACTGATGCACTGATTAGAATTGCCTCTGCACATAGGCTGTACTAGATACAACCATTTTGAAATTTTGGAGTGCTGAAGATTCCAGTTGAAGGCAGAACCAGGGAGAGCAGTGGATACTCAACACCTGACAGACTGCTACAAAGGACAGGATGGCAGACATAGAGGGCTTGGGCTCCAGATGGCAAGCAGGGCCAGGCATCAAGTTGGCAGCAGGACATGAGAAAAGGAGACACTGTCACTAACGGGTGCCAACTCCTGTATAACTCCTGTATAAGTTGTGAAGCACACCTGTGTGAGCGCGTGAGAGAGCGAGAAAGACAAAGCAAGTGAGTGAGAGTGGGAAGCAAGTGAAGGCATGTGTTTGTGTGGGAAGAGGAAATCCAAACACATACCAATCCACCCTTCCCTTGCTCCTTCTCGCTAAAAAAACTTATCTACCAAAGTAGGCTGGAAGAGGGAGAAGAGTCAAGTAGAAAGGCAGCTGGCATCTGAGCCTCACTTGCATATGAATTGCTTTAAAGACAACTCCAAGTGTATACCATTAGAGATGGAGTCAATCCCCGTGTTAGTGAAAGTCAGTTCCTTCATTCAGCTGTAGTGTCCAACCCGTTACCTGGTGCTGAGGACTTGGGGATGAATCTGTCTCTTTCTAGCTTTGTTTTTTCACTGAGATGACAAAAAAAGATTTTATTGATTAGCTCTGCTGCTTGGCAATTCTTTTATTGGCTATTTCAATTCATTACTCGTTAGTTTATATGATGGATCTATTGCTTTGGAGTTTTTAAAAAAATTAATGTTTATTCTTGTGCCAAATCTCCTCTTTCTGAACCGGTCCTCCTGAAATATGAGAGAAACCACTCCTGTGGGGAATGTGGCAGCCAGTGTGTGTATAGTAAGTTTCCATAAACCATAGAAAAGTGATAATGCCCAGATAGTCTGTTTTTAGATGTTGTCAATAGAGCCACTGAATCTTTTATGTTCACATCAGAGGCCCAAGAGAAATGGTAAGGCAAGTCAAAGTGAAACAAATGATGGCATAAGCGTCATTGTAAATGGCATCAACAAAACTATTGGCAGCACCTGTTCACTTTTACTGAAAAATCAAATGAGTCTGCGCAGATAAGAAAATGTAATACAGTGTGCTACCCATTTAGATGCATATTTAAGTTTATGTGCTGAAAACTCGATTGTATGTCAAGCCTTTATTAAAATATATTGTATTAACAGTGGAAATAAGGTAAACCCCCTCACAAAAATCTTACAAAAAGGAAAAGAAAAGAAAAGAATGGGACATGAAAGGTAAAATTGACACCATTTATACAATAATTAAGTTCACTTAATTTTAAAACTTTTTTTTTCAATTTCAAGAAAAGCTCCTTGCATTAACATTTTTTTAATATTCTACTTCAGTTCCTCGTATATCCTGCAACCTGAATTAGGTAAGAATGATATTTTTTGATCTTTTTAATGCTAAAAATTACACTTTGATTTTTTTCTTGTCGAAGGATACTCTTAATTTTATTCTAATGAAAGATGAGATTGTTGAGATGATTGATGGGGGATATCTGCTGAGAGAATTGAATGCAGATTATTCTGTTCCATTAACTGTTAAAGGTTGTCAACTGACCTCGAAGATTTGTTTTCTTCTATTGTTAAAATAGCTTTCACTGAGATCAGCAGAATACTTATCGTAGATCAGTGGTTATATTAGTGAATTAGTAATCCAGAAGCCTGGATTAATGATCTGGAGAGTGGCAAAAAAAACTTTAATTAAATTTATTTAGCGTCTTGGCCCAAAGCTCTGCAAAAGAGCACTGTAGAACAAATTATAGCAGGAGAAAGTGAGGACTGCAGATGCTGGAGATCAGAGCTGAAAATGTGTTGCTGGAAAAGCGCAGCAGGTCAGGCAGCATCCAAGGAGCAGGAGAATCGACGTTTCGGGCATTCCTGAAGAAGGGCTCATACCCGAAATGTCGATTCTCCTGCTCCTTGGAAGCTGCCTGACCTGCTGCGCTTTTCCAGCAACGCGTTTTCAACAAATTATAGCATCAAAGCACATGAGATATTAGGCCATGTAATGAAAAGCATGGTGAAAGAATTACATTTTAAGGAATGTATAAACAGAGGAGAGTGAAATAGAGATGAAATTTAAGAATCAATGGCCAAGGAAACTGAAGGAATGGTCACTATCGTAAACAAGAAGCCTGAAATAGAGCAGCACAGAATTCTTGAAGTTGTAGGGGTGAAGGAGATTATGTAGATAGGTAGGGAAAGATTGTAGAGTGATTTGAAATCAAGAAAATTTTCAATGTATCTGAACAAATGCCTTGTGATGGGGAAAAGGACTGAGTGTGTGTTAAAATGTGGACAGCTGAACTTTGGATGACTTCAAATTGATGGAAATTAAAAGGCAGAAGACCTGCTATTGGCGCATTGGAATTGCAAGTTTGGAGATGACAAAGCATGAATGAAGGGTTCAGCAGCAGATGAATTGTAATGGAGGTGGAAATGAGCAGTCATATTGATGAGAAGAAAGTGAGGAGATCCGAGTCAAAAATTGTGGTGCTGGAAAAGCACAGCCGGTCAGGCAGCATCTGAGGAGCAGGAGAGTCGACGTTTCTAGCATAAGCTCTTCATTCCTGATGAAGAGCTTATGCTCGAAACATCAACTCTCCTATTCCTCAGATGCTGCCTGACCGGCTGTGCTTTTCCAGTCAAATTGATGACACCATTATCCGGTTCAGAAGTTCATCTTCGGATTGCATGTGATTCCAAGGTTGCAGGTGGACTGGGTCCATCCTAGGTTTTTGCCAGGGAGAAGGATTGAGTTGGTCATCAAAGAATAGAGTTTGAGTTAAGAACTGCTTAAAAAAAGGTTTCAGCCATTGAATGGAGAAAATGTCTGCCGATCCAGTCTTTGATGTCAACTAATAATTCAGTAACAGTCATTAGTATAATATGAAACCTAATGGTGTGTTTTCAATGATGTAATCGAGAACATGTAGATAAGAAGTAGGACAAGGTGAAGGACAGATCTTTTGAGAAATCATTTCAAGAGGTTCTCTGGCTATGACTAGACTGATAAAAATGTAACCACAAGGGAGCAGTTCTGTCCAGCTGGATGGCAGTGCAGAGACACTGGAGTAGAATGGTTTGTGGTGTAGATATTTTGAGAGGGACAAGGAGGGAAAGTTTACTTTTATCTGTCATATGTGATGTCATTTGTGACTTTGAGAGTAGTTTCAGTATATAGAAACCCGATTTGGAAGGATAGAAATGTGAAATTCCAGGCAACATAGTGTTACAATTATGATGGGAGCAGTCATAGAGATGTACAGCATGGAAACAGACCCTTCAGTCCAACCCGTCCATGCCGACCAGATATCCCAACCCAATCTAGTCCCACCTGCCAGCACCCGGCCCATATCCCTCCAAACCCTTCCTATTCATATACCCATCCAAATGCCTCTTAAATGTTGCAATTGTACCAGCCTCCACCACATCCTCTGGCACTCATTCCATACACGTACCACCCTCTGCATGAAAAGGTTGCCCTTTAGGTCTCTTTTGTATCTTTCCCCTCTCACCCTAAACCTATGCCCTCTAGTTCTGGACTCCCCGATCCCAGGGAAAAGACTTTGTCTACTTACCCTATCCATGCCCCTCATGATTTTATAAACCTCCTATAAGGTCACCCCTCAGCATCCGACGCTCCAGGGAAAACAGCCCCAGCCTGTTCAGCCTCTCCCTGTAGCTCAGATCCTCCAACCCTGGCAACATCCTTGTAAATCTTTTCTGAACCCTTTCAAGTTTCACAACATCTTTCCGATAGGAAGGGGCCCAGAATTGCACGCAATATTCCAACAGTGGCCTAACCGATGTTCTGTACAGCCGTAACGTGACCTTCCAACTCCTGTACTCAATACTCTGACCAATAAAGGAAAGCATACCAAACGCCGCCTTCACTATCCTATCTATTTGCGACTCCACTTTCAAGAAGCTATGAACCTGCACTCCAAGGTCTCTTTGTTCAGCAACACTCCCTAGACCTTACCATTAAGTGTATAAGTCCTGCTAAGATTTGCCCTCTAATAATTAAGATCCACTACTTCACCAGTCAAATCATGAGTACAAATTTGTTGATCCAGTTACCAAAATAGCCAATTGCTTCTCTTTGGTACTGAAATCCAAAAGAAAATTAAATGTTTATCCGGGTTACTTTTAACTCAACGTTATTAGGAACACAAAATGATTTGGAATAAAACTTGTTTTTATGCAAGTAGCAAACACCTAATGATCTGGAATTCTAACTCTATCCCATTGATCCCACATGCATGCAATCCAAAAAAGTCATTGCGGAGGTGATGGTCTTTTTTAAACAAAAGGCAAAAGGGGAACCACCACCCCACCCCTCTTCCCAAACCCTGTGGGCCAAGGGCCTAGAAACAAATTATAGAATGCAATGAATTCTCACCTCCACTGGATGTCCTGTTGACAAAGCCAAATTGCTGAAACTTGCTGATTGATGGTAGATGTCCAGATAGTAAAATTACAAGCAGCAATAAGCATCAAGCAATAGGATTGAAATACGAGTGCAATTTTATAGCAGTCAACTTCAAATTTAAATCCAGTTGTTTAGGTGCAGTGAGCATCTTGTTCCTATCATAGATTAGATTACTTAGTGTGGAAACAGGCCCTTCGGCCCAACAAGTCCACACCGACACTCTGAAGAGCAACCCACTCAGACCTATTTCCCCTACATTTACCCCTCCACCTAACACTACGGGCAGTTTAGCATGGCCAGTTGACCTAACCTGCACATCTTTAGACTGTGGGAGGAAACCGGAGCACCCGGAGGAAACCCACGCAGACACAGGGAGAATGTGCAAACCCCACACAGGCAGTTGCCCGAGGCAGGAATTGAACCCCGGGTCCCTGGCGCTGTGAGGCTGCAGTGCTAACCACTGGGCCACCGTGCCACCCGATGTTGATGTTGAAATGTTAGTTTCTCCTTTTAATTTTTTTTGCAGATTTGTAATAAGAGATTTAAATGCAAACCCCAAAATAAAGATAATATGTTAATTGTACTTCCACATTTTGCTTTGACTGTACATCTTTGTTTGTCTTTCTTAAAAGGACCTGTATCCCCTGCTTATGACAACTCAAGCAATTTGTCAGGAAGTCAAAAATTGAGGTACATAAATACATATTGTTCTCCTATCAAAAATGACTGGATTGACAACTGAAACTCTTAATTGATATACAAAATTATGTTTCAAAACTATTAATGGGCAAATACATATTGACAGTTTCCTGCATAATTTTTAGTAACTGTAGAATCTGTTATATGTGTAAAAGTATTAAAAGTAATTATATTTAGAGCACAGCACTGTTGTTGATGGGATTACTGACTAAAGGCAGAATTATGATGTTGGCAAGATTGGCATTTATATAATACCTCAGCTTGTCTCAGAAATATCTGGAAGAATTTTACGTAATGGAATAAGTTACTTTTGGCAGTGCAGTTATTATTAAGTGGGCAGATGTATAATCCATCCAGGCATGCACGGCCTGATCCTACAAACAACAATAACATAAATGAATGATTAAGTTGTGATTGACAAATTATAGCATATCAACCTGAAGTGGCTTACATAAGAACGTAAGAACTAGGAGCAGGATTAAGCCGTCTGGCCCTCTGAGCCTGCTCCGCCATTCCGTACAATTATGGTTGATCTTTTCATGGCATCAGCTCCACTTACCCACGCTCTCATCCAATCCCTTAAATTTTTTATTGTTGGAAAAAAAACTATCCTAGCTTTAAAAATGTTTACTGAAGTAGCATCGACTACTTCATTGGGCAAGGAATTCCATAGATTTACAACCCTCTGGGTGGAGAAGTTCCTTCTCAATTCAGTCCTCAATCTGCTCTCTCTGATCTTGAGGCTATGCCCTCTTGTCCTAGTTTCACCTGCCAGTGGAAACATCCTCTCTACTTCTACCATATCTATTCCCTTCATAATTTTATATGTTTCTATAAGATCACCCCTTCATTTTTCTGAATTCCAATGAATATAATCCCAGACTACTCGGTCTCTCCTCAGAAGCCAACCCCCTCAACTCCGGAATCAACCTAGTGAATCTCCTCTGCACCCCCTCCAGTGTCAGTACATCCTTTCTCAAGTAAGGAGACCAAAACTGCACACAGTACTCCAGGTGTGGCCTTGTCAAGCTGGAATAGTATTCCATCTGTCAGGCTTTTGCCCACTGACTCAATGTGTCTATGTTCCTTTGCTTAGTTTCACACTTTGCTCTGCCACTCACCTTAGTGTCATCTGCAAATTTTGACACGCTGCATGTGGTCCCCAAATCCATATCATTTATTTAAATTATGAATAATTGCAGTCCCAACACCGATCCCTGAGGCACACCACTAGTGACTGATTGATTGATTGCCAACCAGATTAGCACTCATTTCTCTCTATTGTTTGCTTCGTATTAGTGAACCAATTCACTATCCATGCTCATACTTTAGCGGTATCGCCATTCATCCTTTTGCTGTATCGATGCTAAAGCTAGTACTGGTGGGGCAATATAAATAGTAGGTGCCAACAATACAAGCTTTACTACTTGCCAGATTTCCTAGACAGAAATCTGTTTTCAATGATACTACTTTTAAATGGTAGTCATTGGGAATATTCCCCAGATGTCAAACAATGACCGTAGCCAGATTATTAAGTTTGCAGTTGTGAATTTAAACAACTGCACGTATACATATCTGTAGTTGCATTGTCATCAATGTTGTAAAATTCAACTCTCAAAATAAATGGATATGATTCCAAGATACTGGATGCTGAATGTAACATTAATGACATGCATTTTTTTTTTCATCATGCAAGTGGTAATTTTTATTAGAAGCAATGGAAAGTGAACTTTTTGAATGCAATCCTTAAAACTAAAGTTTTTCTTAAGATATTGAGGAAGTAACATAGAGTTGTCAAATGAGTATAATTAGTGTAATTGAAGTTACTATTAAGGCATAAAATTATAAGTTAACAATAGCCAGAGATTACTTATGTTAATAATATTTGAAAAGGACACAGTCTTCAATCAAAAGTACTTGTAAGAAAAGTACTGCTGTACAGGAGAATTAATGAGAAATTAAAGGAATTTGATTGTGGGGGGGGGGGGGGGGATATGGGGTATGTTCATTTGTGATGCATGCAGTTCCCCTTCAAACAACATAATGTTTTGCTTGAGAAAATTGTAGTTATGGAACTTGGACTTCTAAACTATTAAGAATAACATGAACATTATCAATTGACAAAATATTTAAATATATACTCTTGCAAAATATACAACTATCCAGATTTTAAATATGAAGAAGTCATTATCACAGAAGATAAAACCCAGAGCAGAATCATGCGGATTTTCATAACCTGCAAACTTTGATTAAAGTCAAGGTGGTTTGGCTTTACTCAAATTGCTATTCATGTATGACATTTTATTAATTGTTAAGATGCTTTTTGTTAAAGGAAATATATACAAGAACCACAAAAAGTACTTTGTTTTTAACTTCTCTGTCTTTATTCTCCTTCTGGCTGGCACTATCAAAACTTTCAGCAGTTCAAAGAACTATTTTGTGGATGAAGGTAAGTGCAAAATCCACTGTTCAATGACACATCTGTAAGCCTTTAGTCATGCGTTAGCTGTAGCACCATTTAAATGAAGAACTGCTCAGGAAGGTATTGCCAGTCACAGTTCCTTACTTTCACTAATTGAGCAATCCTGGACAAGAGAACCCTAAAATGGATGTTGTCAGAAGCAGTGATGTCAAAAGCATGATATAAAGATTTCATGACAGCAACTTGTATTCTTGTAACTCCCTCTTAATGTAGAGAACTACCCAAAATACTTCACAGGGATATAATAAAAGAAATTGGAAACTAACCAAAGAGATATGCAGGAAGGGAACCAAAACTTAGTCCAAGATGTGGGTGTTGAGGAAGGTGTTCGTGAGGGAGAAAGGAATGGAAATAGGCAGGGTTTAGGGAAGGCATTCCAAGATAATGCTCACAAAGATGCTGAGACCTCAGCTATATAATAGTTGGGTGAAGGTTGAGGAAATAGACAAAAGACTTGAGTAAGGAATGAGAATTTCAGGAGTGGTTGTAGGTCTGGAGAATTATATTTTGTATCAAAAAATACAAAGGAATGTGAGCCAGAAATATAAAATGAGAAGAGTTACTATTACTATTTAAATAAGAATAAAAGTGAGTATTGGTCCTTTTAGGAAGTGAGACTGGACAATTGATGGAATATAAGGAAATAACAGATGAATTCAATAGATATTTTATATCAGTCTTCATTATTGAGGATGTAAGTAATGTTCCCAAAGCAGCAATAAATCGGAAAATGGGAGGCAAGGAGAAACTGAGAAAAACACAATCACTATTGAAGTAGTACTGAAAAAATTATTGGGGTTGTGGACTGATATGTTCCTGGGTCCTAATGGATTTAATTCTAGGATCTTAAAAGAAGTGGTAAGTGAGATAGTTGTTTCAATTTTCCAAACTCCCTAGATTCAGGGATACGTTCCATTAGATTTGAAGAATACAAATGTAAATCCTTTGTTCTAAACGTGAAAGAGACTGAAAGCAGGAAACTATGGGCCAATTAGCTTAATATTTACTCTGGGGTAAACATTCACTGTTACTGTTAAAGTAGTTATACCAATCTATTGCAGTTCTTTGAAAAGGTAGCATGTGTTGCAGGTAAAAGGGAACCCGTGCTGTGATGTACTATACTTCAATTTTCCACAACTGCCACATCAAAGGTTATTGTGGAGAATGAAAGCTCGTGGTTTGGAGGGTAACATGTGGGCATGTTTAGAAGATGGGTTTTTTGTTAGCCAGCTGAAGAATTGGCATAAATGGGTCTTTTTCAGGCTGGCAGATGTAATGAGTGGTGTACCACAGGGTTTGGTGCTAGGGCCTCAGCTGTTTAGAATTTATGTAAATGATTTTGGATAAAAGAAACAGAAAGGTAGGTAGAAAAGGAAGTAGTGAAGAGGAGACAATGAAGCTACCAACAAATGTGGATAGGTTAAGTGGGTGAGCAAAGATCTGGCAAATGGAGTGTAATGTGAGAAAATGTGAAATCATCCCATTTCATAGGGAGAATAAAACATCTAAATGGAGAGAGATTGAAGAACTCTGAGATGCAGAGAAATCTGGGTATACTAGTGCATGTATCAAAAGAAAAGCTAGTAAGCATATATAATAAGTAATTCATAAATTAAGTCATATGTTATAATTTGTTATCAAGAGAATTTGAATCCAAAGTAGGGAAGTTGTACTTCATATATACTGCACAATGAAGACATATTGTGCACATTGCTGATATATTGTGTATACTATTGGTCACCTTATTTAAGAATGATAGAACTGTACAGCACAAGAACAGCCCCTTGAACCCAAGATGTTGTGCCAAACATGAAGGTAAATTAAACTAACCCCTTCTGCCTGCCTTTGGACCATATTCCTACATTCCTTGCATATTCCTTCACTTATCTAGAAGTCCTTTAAACACCCCTATTGTACCTGCCTTCACCACCACCCCAACAGCATGTTCCAGACTCCTAAAGCACTCTGTCCAAAAAAATGTGCCCCTCACATCTCCTTTGAACTTTTCCCCCGTCACCTTAAATGCATACTCCCTTTTATTAGATATTTCAACTCTTGGAAAAAAGATTCTGACTGTCAACCCTATCACTGCATCTCATAATTTTATAGACTTCTATCAAATCTCCCCTCAGCCTCTGCTACTCCAGAGAAAGCAACCCAAGTTTTTCTATCCTCTCCTTATAGTTCATCCTTTCTAGCACCCTGGTAAACAGCTTGCATCTCCTTGCATCTTCTCCAAAGCTTCCATATCCTTCTCATAATGTGGCAACCAGAATTGAACGCAATAAAAGCTGCAACATGACATCCTGGCGCTTGTACTCTGTTCCCCCACCAACAAAGGCAAATATGCCATAGGTCTTCTTTACTACTCTATCTCGTTGTGTGGCCACTTTCAGAGAGCTATGGACTTGAACTCCAAAATCCATTTCTACATCAGTGCTGTTCAGGGTTCCTGCCGTTAACTGTCTACTTTTCCTTAATATTTGGTCTCCCAAAGTGCAGCACCCCTCACTTATCCAGATTAAACTGCATCTGCAATTTCTCCTTGCATATTTGCAACTGATTTATATCTTCGAGGAGAAAGTGAGGGCTGCAGATGCTAGAGATCAGAGCTGAAAATGTGTTGCTGGAAAAGTGCAGCAGGTCAGGCAGCATCCAAGGAACAGGAGAATCGACGTTTCGGGCATAAGCCCTTCTTCAGGAACTGATTTATATCCCACTGCATCCTTTGACACAAATTCACCTAACTTTGTATCAACTGTGAACTTACTAACTCACCAATCTGCATTTTCATTCAAGTCATTTATATATGTCACAAACAGCAGAGGTTCCAATATGGATTCCTGTGGAACACCACGAGTCATAGACATCCAGCCAGAAAAATACCATTCCACTACTGCCCGGTGCCTGATGTGAGCAAGCCAATTCTGTAGCCAGGTCACCGTGGATCCCATGCATCTTAATCTTCTGGATGAGCCTACAATGAGGGACCTTGTCAAAAGCCTTACTAAAATCTTGTAGACAAGCTCCACTGATCTACCCTCATCAATTACCTTTGTCACCTCCTCAAAAAATTCAATCAATTTCATAAGACATGACCTTCCCTTTACAAGGATGTTGCCAGGGTTGGAGGATTTGAGCCATAGGGAGAGGCTGAACAGGCTGAGGCTGTTTTCCCTGGAGCATCGGGGGCTAAGTGTGACCTTATAGAGGTTTACAAAATTATGAGGGGCATGGATAGGATACAGAGACAAAGTCTTTTCCTGGGGAGGTGGGGGGAGGGGAGAAGAGGAGGAAGAATCAAGAACTAGAGGGCATAGGTTTAGGGTGAGAGGGGAAAGATATAAAAGAGGCCTAAGGGGCAATGTTTTCATGCAGAGGGTGGTGCATGTATGGAATGAGCTGCCAGAGGAAGTGGTGGAGGCTAGTACAATTGCATTAGGAACGGTTTGGAGGGATATGGGCTGGGTGCTGGCAGGTGGGACTAGATTGGGTTGGGATATCTGGTCGGCATGGACGGGTTGGACCAAAGGGTCTGTTTCTGTTGTACATGTCTATGACTGTAAGTGATTTTTGAGGTCATGAGTCATTAGAACTCTTTTTCAGAAAAGGCATTGGAAGTAGAATCTTTGAATATTTAAGGTAGAGGTGGATAGATCCTTGGTAAGCAAGGGGTTAAGCAGGAATATAGATTTGAGATTCCAATCTAATCAGTCATGACCTTGTTAACAGCAGACCAAGCTTGAGGGGTCTTTAGGCCACTCCAGTTCTTTTGTTTGTTTGGGGGCCTCGCCAAATGAAGGAGTGGAAGCTAATTATGTTGAACTGGAGGAGAGCAGATAATTTGAAAAGTTGTCAGCTAATGCAGGCCAGCAAGCACCGTGATGATGGGTGAATGAAACCTGGTCTGAATTAGAACATTGGCAACAAGAGTGTTGGGTGACCTCAATTTTATGAAGCGTGCAAAAAGTCAGCCAGTGGTGTGTTAGACTAGTTAAATCGGAATTTAAAAAGGGGTGGATGAGGGTTTTCAGCAGCAGATGAATTGAGGCATGAGCAGAGCTGGGCAATATTGTGGAGGTGAAATTATGTAGCCTGAGTGGTATAATATGTGCTTGAAAGCTCATCTCTGCGACAAATATGACAACAAGGTTTTGACCTGTAAGGTTTCAAACAGTCTAGTTCAAGCTCAGACTGTTGCCATGAAGTGGGTTAGAGTTGATGGCTAGAGTGCAGAGTTTGTGGCACATCAATGGTTTTGATTTTCCCAATATTTTGTAAAATCAGAGGACTGCTAATCCTCTTATTCAGATTAGTTATGATCTTACAGAATGGTAGGGTAGGATAGAAGGGCTGAATAGCCCACTCCTCATGTTTATGTTTTTATGTTCTATCCAAAAAAATAGTCTTGACAATTCAGAGACAGTGGAGGAGTCAAGGTGTGATAGTGAAGTAGCAATTCTTGTCACGATCATACATGTAAAATTAATGCTGCATTTTCAGATGATATAATGTGGGTGTAAATGTCTGAAATGTAATGTCAGTTTTCATGCTAATTTTGAGTAAATTAATACTTTTAGTTGATTTTCTTCCCACTGGCCCACAGTTAGTTGAACTGTCTTTACTCACCCCTACATTTTGCAGAAATCAATTTATTGTTTGTGATTGCTCAGATTCTGTTTTTCAATCCCTTTTCCTGTAAGGCTTACTGGTTACATCATCTTTGTTTCAGAGCCATTAGATGGACAAGTGTATGACGATGCAGAATCCTGTAACTCAGAGTAAGCATTTTACATTTACTTAATTTCTGTGATTTGAATAGCAGGCACATTCATTATATCTGCATGCTACCACTGAAGATGTTCTCATTGTTGAAAATCTCCTGGCTTTATGAAGGAAAGCTGCTTTAATGGAATATAATCTTCAGCCTTACTTTATCAGGGAAGAACTGTCAAAGAATTGAATAAATGTGTATTTGTAATGCTCTCTCCTAACAATTTTATCATGGTATGAGCTATATATGGCAATCAAGGAAGAGAATCCTAACTAGTTTGTTTTTTATCTTTATGATGGGACACTATTGAATATTTCAACTAATTGAACATCTTCACAGAATTCACTTAGTTTTTCATACCTCTGTGTATAAGTGTATAAAATAAGTATCATAACTCAGTGAGGAGGGAGCTATATATTGTGTGGATTTCTGTGTTTGCTGCTTTGTTTGAATATTTCCTCATTGTTAAGGAATGGAAAAGAGCAAAGCAAGGCAGTTGACATCCCATGTCTTATGGGACTTGACCTCTACAAATACTTGTAAGATCAATTATAACATCAATCTTTCAAGGATCAAATATAAGACTTTGTCTGATCTGTAAAACTGACACATGAAATTATATTGCACAAATATTTCTGCATTTTTATATTTTATATTTTAAACCATTCTCAATTTCATTTCAGACTAACCATATTTGTGTTGTTTTCTTCCTCACTGAACTCAGTAACTCCCCCTTCCTGTCACCAGTTGACCGATTTTCATGTAGATTTGCACAGTGAATGTTCCTGATCTAGCTGTGCTATTAGAGGCTGGGATAATGTTATCAAGCCTGAGCTCCACTTTATTTGTACTGCATCCACTTTGTTTCCATCAAGGGTCAATTGATCGTTATCATTGACTGAGTGTTTGTTTCTCCACCCGAGCCTAGGATACTGTGTGAACGGTTGCGTAACCGTATTATCACTCAGATCAGTTACTGAAAATGTGTTGCTGGAAAAGCGCAGCAGGTGAGGCAGCATCCAAGGAACAGGAGAATCGACGTTTCGGGCATAAGCCCTTCTTCAGGAATCCTGAAGAAGGGCTTATGCCCGAAACGTCGATTCTCCTGTTCCTTGGATGCTGCCTGACCTGCTGCGCTTTTCCAGCAACACATTTTCAGCTCTGATCTCCAGCATCTGCAGTCCCCACTTTCTCCACTCAGATCAGTTAGCCTGACACATAATAAAAATTGGCCCTAAGGCACATTACTCTAAGAAATGAAGTTCCATAGAACATAGAACATAGAAGAATACAGCGCAGTACAGGCCCTTCGGCCCTCGATGTTGCGCCGATCCAAGCCCACCTAACCTACACTAGCCCACTATCCTCCATATGCCTATCCAATGCCCGCTTAAATGCCCATAATGAGGGAGAGTCCACCACTGCTACTGGCAGGGCATTCCATGAACTCACGACTCGCTGAGTAAAGAACCTACCCCTAACATCTGTCCTATACCTACCCCCCCTTAACTTAAAGCTATGCCCCCTTGTAATAGCTGACTCCATACGTGGAAAAAGATTCTCACTGTCAACCCTATCTAAACCCCTAATCATCTTATACACCTCTATCAAGTCACCCCTGTCCTTTTTTCCATCCTTCAATGTAGTGAATTAGCTTATCTTGATGAGGAAACAATTGTTATGTGCTATCACAGCTCCACAGACAAAGAGAATAAACATCAGTCACTTCTTTGCTTGGGACTGATATTCAAAGACCTGGGTAGAAGGATAAAATTGGAGCAACAGCTAAAGTATAAACTTTCTCCAAATATTACTTATTCATGTACATAACAAAAAGATAAGACCCATTTATACGCTCAGGAAACTGTTAACTTTCTTCATGCCAATCTAGGTCTCTTAAAAAAGACCGAATGAAGGAATTGGGAAAACTGTTCAAGAAGGAGATTGGTGATGGAGAAAGGGAGAAGAAGGTAAAAATAAGAAAAGATAAAGAACAAGATCAGCTCAGGTATTTATTAAGAATTCTTACAAGCTGTCTCGTTTTCTCAGTCCACATGCTCTGTCACCCAGCTTGTTTGTTTAAATTTTCTCATTTTCATTTTGCACGGCTGCTTTAGTTTTTTTAACCTCACTTTTTATGATATGAACTTACATTCCTGGTTTCCGTTTAAAAGGTGGAAGAGAGTTGTCCTGTTGAATGCCTGTCATCCATAGTGAAAGTACCTCGCAGTGTTGTTAGGAAGGAATTTCCAAGAATCTGACATAGCAGTAATGAAGAAATGATGTATGTTGATGACAGGATGATATCTGACTTTGGAAGAATGGCTGTATAAAACTGTAAGACAAAGGAGCAGAAATTAAGCCATTTGGCTCATCGGGTCTGCTCTGCCATTCATAGCCGGCAGGTTTCTTAATCCAATTCTCCTGCCTTTTCCCCACAACCTTTGTAATCTACTCTAGAGGTTGTGATGGTTGTGTTTCCATGCATTGTCTGCCCTTATCCTTCTAGGTCGTGGAGGTTG
Organism: Chiloscyllium plagiosum; assembly: GCF_004010195.1. Classification (NCBI taxonomy): domain Eukaryota; kingdom Metazoa; phylum Chordata; class Chondrichthyes; order Orectolobiformes; family Hemiscylliidae; genus Chiloscyllium; species Chiloscyllium plagiosum. Next base: position 51,589,721 of record NC_057720.1, read on the forward strand.
CAGATTTGGATGGTGCGTACAAGTCCATGCAAGATCCTGTAGTGCATCTTGTAGAATAAAATGTGCCGACTGCCTCCACTGTGTGCTGGTGGTGGGGGAGTGAGACTGGAGTGGTCAACTGTTTTCTCTGTCTCTCTGTGTTACTGTCAAACTGTACAAAAGAGCAACAAGCCAATTTTACTGCAGCACCTTCCTCTTGCAATACAATTTCCCAGTTGTCGTTTTCAATAATGTCTTATACATCTGACAGATCTAATATTTGTCTGACACTTGACTGCATACATTCTGTATCAGCCATTGAACATGCCTCGATATTTTTTCCCAGCATTGTTCACCACCTCTAGTTACTGAATAATTGAAATGTAATTTAAATAATTGTGAAATTTCACACAACTCTTAAATTTACTCCAGGGTAGATGAGCAGAGACTATTCTTAATGTTTTTCATATATTTCACGATATAGAAAGATGCCTAGAGGATACAAGCATTATTAGCCATAATTTAAAGCTAAATCTTAGGTAGGATAAATTTGAAGAGGATATTTAGGATATTGTTAATTTTTTAAATGGTTTGAATGATTCTGGTAAGACAAACAACATCTCTTATTCTCAGTACTGCAATAAAATGTCAGTCTAGATTATGTGCTTAATTCCTGAAATGGGATCCGAACCCAAAATCCTCTACTCTGGTGAGGCTGTTGTTAACAGTGTTTAGTTTAAAATTAGATGTTATTTCTCAACTCATTTATCCATTTTATATTTCCACAGTGCAAATTCAAGATCACAATCTACTTTATGTAAGTAGTATGTTACTGAGGTGGTTTAAAATTTGTTTCAAATATTATTGGCTTTATTTGAAGTACAATGGTCATCAAGACTATGAAGTAATTAAAAAGTTCCTTATCTTAATTAACCCAAAAATGTGACTGATCATTTACTTTTATGCAATGTTACTGATGTGCAATAAATAGGTGTAGCTCAAAGACATTCAAAGTTAGTTGAGCATGCAGTTCCTTAAGGAGGTGAAACTAGTTTGTGTATTGTTTTTACGCCCACATTAAATAGAAACTTGCTCCCAATTTTACCACAGCAACTCTTAAGTGACTGTATGATCCCAGTTATGTAGGTTTCACCAATGGTTATGGAGCTTTGCTGGTGGCAGGTAAAATCTAGAACCTTGAATCCTGAACGCTCATCTAATTCTGATATTTGAAAGAAATATCGACATGTCAGATCCACACTGTCATGATCTCCACAGAGACTAATATCATTTAAAATGGATTCCAGGTATTAGTTAAAGAATGGGATAGATTTAATATTTTTAACACATTTTACTGTATCATATTACACAAAGCACATTTTATTTTTTATTTATTTTGTTGTGGGTGTCACTGGCTGGCCAGCCAGTTGCTAGTTGCCCTTCGTGCTAAGCTGCCTTCTGAGCTGCATCCTTGATGTCAAGGGCTGTCACTCTGACCTCCCATCCAGAATTCCATGTTTAAACCTAAGGCTGTAATGAGGTCAGGAGCTTAGTGGCCCTGGCAAAATCTAAATCAGGTGTCATTGAGCACATGCCGGCAACACCTTCTATCAATTTACTAATGACTCATCTTCCGACTTGGCACCTTCCAAACACACGGCATCAACTTTGATTTCACCAGTTTCCTCATCTCCCCTCCTCTATACCTCATTCCACATCCAACCCTCCAACTCGGCACCACCCTTTTGAATTGTCCAACCTGTCCATCTTGCTTCCCACCTATCACCATCACCTCCCACTGGCATTTACCTTTCACCTTCCCAGCTACCTTCCCACCTTCCTATTTACCCCTCAGCCCCCTTCCCCCACCTACATTCCTGATGAAGGACTTATGCTTGAAACCTTGATTCTGCTGCTCCTTGGATGCTGCCTGACCTGTGCTTTTCCAGTGCCACACTTTTTGACTGTAAAACACTGGGGACCACTGGAGGAGGCTGAGATGGATCATCCACTCAGCACTTCTGGCTGAAGATTTTTGTGAATGCTTCTGTCTTATCTTTTGCACTGATGTGCTTAGCTCTTCAGTCATTGAGGATGGGGATATTTGAGGAGCTGCGCCCTCTTCCTGTGTGTTGTTTAATTGTCCTCCACCATTCACAACTGGATGTGGCAGAACTGCAGAGCTTAGGTCTGATCCATTGGTTTCACTTAGTTCCATCTATCATTGCTGCTTATGCTGTTTAGCATGCAAGTAATCCTATTTGGTATCTTTGCCAGGTTGGCACCTTATTTTTAGCCTGGTGCTGCTTCTTGCATGCCCTTCTGTACTCTGCATTGAGCCAGCGTTGATCCCCTGACTTGATGGTAATGGTACAGTGTGACAAATACCAGATCATGAGATTGCAGATTGTATTGGAGTTCAATTCTGTTGCTGCTTATGGTTCACAGTGTCTTGTGGATGCCCAGATTTGAGTTGCTAGATCTGTTCACCATTTAACACAGTATTGGTGTGACACAACGCAAAGGAGGATATTCTCAATGTGATGGTGGGACTTTGTCTCCACAAGGACCTTGTAGTAATCAATCTTACAAATACTGGCATGATCAGATGCATCTGCAGCCAGTGGATTGGTGAGGAAGAAGTCAACTATGCTTTTCCCACTTGGTTCCCTCCATCTGCTGCAGATCCAGTCTAGCAGCTACGTCCTTTAGGACCTGACCAGCTCTATCTGTCATGCTGCTGCCAAGCCACTCTTGGTGATGGGACATTGAAATCCCCCACCCTGTGCATGTTTTGTACCCTTTCCACCCTCATTGCTTCCTCAAATTGTTGCTCAATGTAGAGGAGTACTGATTCCTCAGCCAAGGGAGGACAGGATGTGATAATTAGAAGGTGGTTTCCTTGCCCATGTTTAACCTGATACCACTAGACCTCATGGGGTCAGAGTCAATGTTGAGGCCTCCCAACTACATACCACTGTGCCATCACCTCTGCTGAGTCTGTTGGACAGGCTCTTACCAGAGATGGTAATGGTGGTGGCTGGGACATTATCTGAAAGGTAAAAACAATGACTGCAGATGCTGGAAACCAGATTCTGGATCAGTGGTGCTGGAAGAGCACAGCAATTCAGGCAGCATCCGACGAGCAGCAAAATCGACGTTTCGGGCAAAAGCCCTTCATCAGGAAGATGATTCCATGAGTATGACTATGTTGGGCTGATGCTTGACTAATTTGTGAAACAGAGTTGAAAAATATGGTGTTGGAAAAACACAGCAGGCCAGGCAGCATCCGAGGAGGAGGAGAATAGATGTTTCGGGCAGAAGCCCTTCTTCAGGAAGTGCTTATGCCCGAAACGTCGATTCTCCTGCTTCTCGGATGCTGCCTGGCCTGCTGTGTTTTTTCAGCACCACATTTTCCAACTCTGGTCTCCAGCATCTGCAGTCCTCACATTCTCCTAGTTTGTGAAACACACTCCTACATTTGATGTGAGCCCTCCGATGCTGGTAAGTAGGACTTTTCAGGGTCAACAGGGCTACTTTTGTAACTTCTCCAGTGCCTGGGTCAATGTCAGGTAGTCCATCCAGTTTCATTTCTTTGTTGAGAATTTGTAGTGATTGATAGAACTGAATGGCTTTCTAAGCCTTTTCAGAGTCATTTGCATTACTGTGGGTCTAAAATCATATGTAGGCCAGAACAGGTGAGGATGGCAGATTTTCCTGAAGGACATTACTGAACCAGAGAGGTTTCCCTGACAAATATCAATGATTTCAAGGTCATCAGAAGATCCTTAAATTCAGATGTTTTTTCTGGATTCAAATTCCACCATCAATTTGCTAAACACTTTAAGTTTTGTGTGTAATTTGTGCTTCAAGTTCCAAGAGAAACATTGCCCTTTTATCATTACTTCCACTGAATGATAATCCTTATAACAATCAGTCCACATTTGCTTCTAGCTTCCAGTGGGTTCCTATTACCCCTTTTCACTGATTATTAACTTCCAGTGATCATCTCTAGACATGTTCCCTCATTTTCAGACTGATTTTGTTTTTAAAAAAAGCAGCCACTATCAGCAAGTAAAGCTATTTCTGATGATTACTACCTTTTTGGGCATGTTTCCACACTTTCTGCTTTTAAGACATTCTTGAAACCAACCTGTTTGACCAAACACTTAGTCACTTTGGATAGCTCAGGGCCGTAATTTGTTTCATAAGATCCCTGTGAAATATCATTGAACATTTCATCATGTTAAAGTTGCTATAGAAATAAAAGGTAGTGGCATATAGCTTCCACACACTGCAAATCATGCAAAAGCTTTGATTGTTTCAAACTCACCACCGCTCAGTCCTTTCCAGTCCTCACTAAATGTTACAGGTGTTCTGGAAAAGTCATTGGAGAAAGCTCAGAAGTTGAACCCATAGCGCAATACCAAATTTTCTTCTCGCTCTCAATGTCAATGTCAATGTCAACTACAATGTCAATATTTCTCAGACTTTCTGTTGTTAATATAGAGACCTAGAAAATAGGAGCAGTTGGCCATTTAGCCCTTAAAACCTGCTGTGGCATTCAATTTGATCATGGCTGATCATCCAACTCATTAACCTGTTCCCATTTTCTTTCCAAATCCTTTGATCCTGCTTGAATATTTTCAAAAAGGAATTAGATATAATTCTATGTTTAGACTTCAACCACTTTCTGGGGCAGACAGTTCCACAGGTTCACTGGGTGAAGAAGTTTCTCCTCATCTCAGTCCTAAATAGCCTACCCCATATACTTGCACTAACACCCTGGTTCTGGACTCCCCTGCTCTGACTATGATAATTATCTCAACTTGGATCATTTATTCGATGGATAAGCTTAAGTAATTGTAAGATTGCAGCTTATTTTAACATTGTCTTGTCAGGTACTCATTACTGGACTTTGTATATCATACAAATGTCTTGTATAAAATCGTATTAAAATTCTGCTCCAGAGCATTTCATAGACAACAGGTTCCGAGGAGCAGCAAAATCGACAGTTCGGGCAAAAGCCCTTCATCAGGAATGGAGGCAGGCACACCCCCCATTTATCTCTCATACCCAGAGGCTCCCTGCCTCCATTCCTGATGAAGGGCTTTTGCCTGAAACGTCGATTTTCCTGCTCCTCAGATGCTGCCTGACCTGCTGTGCTTTTCCAGCACCACTCTGATCTAAACTCTGGTTTTCAGTATCTGCAGTCCTCACTGTTACCTAGTTGATTTTAACTTTACTGCGAATCCTATTGCAAGGATGTCTACCTTGAAGAGGTTCTCCTCCTCTCTCCACAAGAATCTCAGAGGGTCTCTCTCTCTCACTGCAACCCCCAGGTCATCTCCTCTGCCCCACTCCCTATTTATCTCTCCACCCTGGAGGCTGCCCACCTCCATTCCTGATGAAGGGCTTTTGCCCGAAACATCTATTTCCCGGCTCCTCGGATGCTGCCTGACCTGCTGTGCTTTTCCAGCACCACTCTGATCTAAACTCTATTTTTAAATAGTGCTTTTAATGTACAGAATTGACCAAAATGTTTAATAAAAAATGACGAGCTGGAGTAATTTTTTAGGCCATTGAGGACAGATGACTGAAATATAGCCAGAGAGGTTAAAGAAGGAGGGGGGAGCACCCTGTTGTGGCACAGTGAGTCCCCGCCACCATTATTCCAGAGGTGGGTAACAACATCTCTGAACAGGTTGGTTATAATAATAGGTTAAATTAAAAAACATCAAAGGAAAAGGGAGTGGCTTTCTAAAGACTGTCATGACCGGAATTGAGAGTTCAGAGAAAGAGGCTATTATCGTGTTAAAGTAGACTAAAGATTGGAGAGTTGAGATCGTGGAGAGATGTAAACATGAGGATAATTTTAAGATGCTGAGGATCAGGAGCCATCTCAACTCTGAGGACCGAGAGTATGGGCAATTTGGTGCAGCATTGAATATGGCAGTAGAGTGTTGGGGAACTGAAGTTTGTGGAGAATGAGCAACCAGTCAAAATGCTAAAGGTCAGACCCTGGGGTGAAAGTGGTTAGAAGTACATGAGTTCAGCTGTAGAATGGCTGGATAAGCAGGAAAGCATGTGCTACTATGGAGGTGGAATTAGGTAGTCTTTATAGAGAATGATATGAATGGTTAAATAGGACACCAACATTATTCGTCTTTCTAAGGTTCAATGTGTTTTGACATTTGTCTTATCTTAAGTTCTTTTGACTTGTTTCTAATCAACTTTTATATTCCTTAGCTATAACTAATTCAGAAAGCAGTGCAAGCGGTGTGTATGAAGATCTTAACAGTGTGAAGGAATATGGTGATTTTGAGTAAGTGATTAAATTGCCAGTGTCACTTGTAATGTAAGGACTATGAACATTGGCGCAGGAGTAGATCATTCAGTTCACAAGCCTGCTGTATCATTTAAGAGCATGACTGATCAATGCGGTTTTCCCATGCTATTCCCTTATCCCTTGATATCATCAGTATCAAGAGATATATTGATCTCTGCCTTGAATTTATTCTGTGGCTGAGCTTCCATATCGCTCTGGGTAGAGAATTCCAAAGATTCACTACCCACTGAGTGAAGAAATGCCTCTTCATTTCAGTCCGGAATAGCTTGTCCCTAATATAAAATAAAACAAAGAACTGCACATGCTGGAGATCTGAAACAAAGTTTGTCCTTAATACTGATACTGTGTCACATGATTCTAGATCCCTAAGCCAGAAGAAACCTCCCTTCTGTATCTACCCTGTCATTGTCCTAAATCTCTCCATATAGGACGATTGTCTCGGAAATAATTTGTTGAACCTACAAGAAAAAGCATCCAAATTGACCAGAAAAATCAACAGCCCTGAGGACTGTGGGCAGTTTAGATCTCAGCAGACATGTACAAAGGGATTTATTTAAGAAAGAGAAAATAGAGATGAGTGTCGAGCAGGGAACATAAAACGGACAGGAAAACTTTCTAGAGGCACTTAAAGAGACAAAGATTGGTGAAGACAAATACCTTCTGATCAGTAACAAGGGAATTTATAATGGAGAACAAAGAAGTGGCTGACAAACTACATACAGGTGGTTCTGATATAACGCACATTTCTTCAATGCAATGCCAATTGGCTATAACACGATTGAAGAATTTAGACCATGATTTGTAAAACACGAACTTTGTTTACCTGTACTGGCTATAAAGCAGTTCTAGTCCCATTAGTTTACATGGCACTGCTATTATACAAATTTCTTATAACTCTGACCTGTTCATGTCATCTTCAAACCTCTTTGCATTCTCCTCTCCACACATATTCACACCTAGTTTTATGTCATCTGTGAAATTGTATATATTAATTTTGGTTCCACATCCAATTCATCAATATTGATTGTGTATAGTTGGCCCAAGCACTGATCTTTGCAGTACGACACTGGTCATTGCTAATCAACCTAAGAATGATGCACTTATTCATACTCTGTATTCTTTCCATTAGCCAATTCTTGATCCACTCTCATCCTCTGGGCTCTGATTGTGTGTGCTAAATTCCTGTGTGGGACCTTATTGAAAGCCTTCTAAAAATCAAAAAATTTCATACCCACCTGTTTTTGTAACATCCTCCAAAGGGCCTAATAATTTTGGCAAACTTGATTTCCCTTTTATTAATCCAAATTTACTCTTCCCAATCAGATAATTTTCTTAATGTCTAGTTGTTGTATCCTTTATAATATATTTTATTATTTTTTGCTCCTACAATTTAACAAGCCAGTAGTTTCCTATTTTCACTTTCCCTCTTATCTCAAATTGTACAGTTACACTTGCAACTTTCTAATCTGCAGGAACTGTCTAGATAGAGTAGAGATTTGAAAGAAGACCACTAAGGCATCAATTATCTTAGTCGCTACCTCTTCCATTATCCTAGAATGTCGATCTTCCAGTCCTATGATTTATTAACTTTTGTTCCCTTAATTTCTGTATCTTTTTGTTACTAAAACTATTTTTTTCAGTTTATTATTCCAATTAGTCCCTTTGCTGACTGTGATTTCTGGGAAATGGCTTGTATGTATGTCCTTTCTTCATTGTCATGGTTCATTATTATGGTATGATTCTAGACAGATTCTCTGTGGCCATTTTTGTTGCCCACTCGATGAGTATCAGCAGGTTGCAAGCAGTAGTGGGAAATTTTAATGTTTTCTTGAACTCCATGTTTACCAAGATAATAATATTGTACGTATTGTATGTCAATGATATTTTAAACATCCAGAAGTTTCATGTATCTTTCCTAGGGAGATTAGAGGAAAGTACTAAATTAGTTTATTTTCCCCCGGCATTTTACTATGTCCTTTTATAGAGACAGAACTTCAAAATCCGATCCAAATAAAAATGGTTGGGCAAATATCTTCAGGAAACGTGAAGAAAATGTAAAGAGAACCGAAGAAATTAACACAAAGGTACAAGAAGCTGAAAGGTATTGTGAATTGTGTCTCTACTTTTGACACCTAGAGAAAATGGCATGTTTATAGATTACTGTTGTAGTTATCAATTTCCAATAATGGTAGTTGTAGAGTTTGAACTTGCTGAATTTTAATTCCGATTGCACAAATTTCATAGAGATGTACAGCACAGAAACAAACCCTTTGGTCCAACACGTCTATGCCGACCATATATCCTAAATAAATCTAGTCCTATTTGCCAGCACTTGGCCTCTATCTCTCTAAACCCTTCCTATCCATATACCCATCCAAATGCCTCTTTAAATGTTGTAATTGTACCAGCCTCCACCACTTCGCCTGGCAGCTCATTCCATACATGTTCCACCCTCTGTGTGGAAAACATTGCCCCTTAGGTCCTTTTTAAATCTTTCCCCTCTCACCTTAAACTTATGCTCTCTAGATCTGGACTTTCCCACCCCAGGGAAAAGACCTTGTCTATTTAACCTATCCATGCCCCTCATGATTTTATAAACCTCTATAAGGTCACCCCTTAGCCTCTGACACTCAAGGAAAACAGCCTATACAGCACCCCCCAATCCTGGCAAGATCCTTGTAGATCTTTTCTGAACCCTTCCTTTAGGAGGAAGATCAGAAATGTGCACAATGTTTTTCCCACTAACTTCTGCTTAATGTAGCATGTGGTCCTGCTAATTTTCTCAAAGTGTCTGAGATTTAGAACCTCTTGATAGATTTTTGAGTGTGGACAGTATTTTGGTCAAGAATGAATATAATTGCATTAGTACTTATTCCCCAGTTGGTATATTCACTTTTGTTGTATCTTAAACAGTTTATTAAGTTAAGAAAGCAAATCTTTTGCAGTGGTGGCAGATTTTAGTAAGATTTTCTAACATATGCATACCAGGAGAACTGGAGCAGTTTACCATGCTTAATAATATGTTAATCTAGTTCAGCGGAGTGCATTGTTCAAAGGCTTTGGTCCAACTCATCAGCATATTCTGAGCATTATTGGTGGGATCATCCTCTTGCATTTCTCTTCTCGCGCTGCCAGCAACATGCTGCAGAGCTGACAACTCTTTAAAAACCTTGCGGCAGCGTATCACCTCATTCTTGCCATCTGCAAATTCTGTCATACTGATTGCTCAAGATAAAAATAGTGTTGATTTCAGAATGCAAATTCTCTTTCCAAGGTGTACATAACATTTCAATATTTTTCCCTGGAGATCAGTTATAAATTGTGCTGAGAAGTTGGACAGGCATCCAGCTGCTGATGTATTTGTTGGATGGTCCTTTTGAAAGTGAGGCTGAGCAGGAAAAGTTCATCAGGCTTTGCAGTGATGTCTTCAGTTGCATGATGTAAATCAGCTTTTTTATTCTGTGATTCTAGTTCTCTTAAGATCATATTGCTTCAAAATCACATGGTTTTGCACTAAACAGCATTCCAATGGTAGCTACTTAATACTGGTAAATATTGGCAAAAACTGCTTTCATGATTGCTTATTAAAGATGTTAGATTTGTGGATATTAATTTTTTTTTTTACTTTCTGTCTCCCGTTTAAGAGTGGATGGCAATAATGAGGGTAAGTTGTTTTTCTTGATCTTTCCTGAATTAAATATAGATATACTGTTCAAAGGATAATTTCTGTAAACTGTTCTGCTTTCTTTCACAGATGGCCCCGTTTCAGATTTTAAGGCAACCAGGTAAAATGATGCTTTTACAAACTAAACCAATATGCAGAAATAAAATAATAGAAAGTATTAGAATGCAAAAAGTTGGTCAAAATTTCAATTCTAGCTCAACTGCAGAACCTCCATACAAAAGCAAATTACTGCAGTTGCTGGAAAGCTAAACTAAAACCAGAAAGTGCTGAAGACACTTGGAAAGGAAATACTGGAGAAGGAAAGAGAGTTGATATTACTGTTGGTTTAGTGAATTTCCACTGAGAATGCTGATCAGTTATCATCAATCTAAAATGTTCCCTCCGAACAGTGTAGTCAGGCTGGAGAAGCATTGCACTTTAAATATTCATTACTCTTTTTTTTGCATTGCTAATTCCTTCTTGTGTCTTTCAAACGTTTCTTGTGATTCTTTATCTTGTTAGTTAATGTAAATATTGCAAATGCATGAAATATGTGAAATGTTGTTTATTATGTATATTCATTATAGAAGAAGCTCTTCATCGTTAGATGGAGCTGTTTGGTACATTACTTGTTCTTTATCCTTCTATATTCCTTATCTTCAAGTGCTTATTCAATATTATTTATAAAGTATATTATCTCTGGTCAGAAACTAATATAATTAATTTACAGCAGAGATTATAGTATTCTTTGATGCTTGAGATTAGACATCCTTGATTTAATGTATGTAGGTGTATGCATGCAGTTGAAAAACAAACTACAACACAGAATTAAAGAAGTTAAAATGCTGAGGTTAAGGCATTAATAAGGCACTGAAATGAAACTAGTGAATATTGAAACATTTATGGGGTTGGCAAGCTCTTGTTTTGCAGTAGTCACCGTTCTGCTAAGAATGGTCTAATAAAGTTGGTTTTACGTCTTCCCCAACATAAAAACACACCTTGCTTCTGAGCTATTACTGCTCTCCACAAGGAATCTAGAGCATTGAAAAGAAGACAAATTGAGTCCCATGCTCAGACCCACCTCAAACAGACTCTTTGGTCCAACTTGTCCATGCTGACCAGGTATCCCAAACTAAACTAGCCCCATTTGGCTTATCTTTCTCTCTCAATCTTTCCCATCCAAGTACCTGTTCAAAAGTCTTTTAAATGTTATCATTTTAAACACACATACACACCTTTTCCTCTGGCCGTTCATTCCACACCTGCACCAACCTCTGTGAAAATGTTGCCCCCTCAGATCCCTTTTAAATCTCTCTGTTCTCACCTTTAAACTATGCCCTCTAATTTTGGATTCCCCTACCCTCTGGAAAAGATTTTGGCTATTACCTTATCTATGCCCCTCATGATTTTATAAACCTTTTATAAGGTCACCCCTCAACTTCTGACACTCCAAGGAAAAAGTCCCAGCCTATCCAGCCCTACCTTATAACTCAAACCCTCCAGTCCCAATAACATTCTTGTAAATCTTTTTTGCACCTTTTCTAGTTTAATAACATCCATCCGTTTGCAGGGTGACTAAAACCGTACGCTGTACTCAAAGTGGCCTCACTAATATCCTGCACGGCCATAACATGACGTTTCAACAACTAGCCTCAAAGCTCTGACCAATGAAGGCGAGTGTGCCAAATGCTGCCTTCACCACCCTGTCTACCTGCGATGTCACTCCAAGGAATCTATGTACCTAAACCCCTAGGATTATTTGGTAACACTCTCTAGGACCCATTCATTAACTCTTAAGTCCTGCCCTGGTTTTTCTTATCAAAATGTACATTTATCTAAATTAAACACCATCTTCCAATCCTTGGCCCACTGGCCCAGATGATCAAGATTCCGTGGTACTCTGAGCTATTTCTTCACTGTCCAATCTACCACCAGTTTTGGTGTCATCCACAAACTTACTAACCATGCCTCCTATATTCTCATCGAAACAACTTGTATAAATGACAAACAACATTGAACCCAGCACCGATCCTTGTGGCACACTATTGGTCACAGGCCTCCAGCCTGAAAAACAACCTTCACTACTGCTTTGTCTCCTACCATCAAGCCAATTTTTTTATCCAATTATCTAGTTCTCCTTGGATCACACGTGATCTAACCTTACTAAACAGTCTACCACGTGGAATTGAAGGCTGTGCTAAAGCCCATGTAGACAATGTTTACCCATTCTGCCCTCATCTATCCTCTTGGCCACATGCTTAAAAACTCAAAGCAAGTTTGTGAGACATGATTTCCCATGCACAAAGCTATGCTGACTATCCTTAATCCGTCCTTGCTTCTCGAAATTCATGTAAATTCTGTCTCTCAGTATCCCCTCCAACAACTTATCCACCACTGAAATCAGGCTACTAGTTTATAGTTCCCTGGCTTTTCCTTACCAGCTTTCTCAAATAATGGCACCATGTTAACCAGCCTCCTGGCACCTCAGCTGTGACTGCAGTTGATACAAATATTTCTGTTGGGGACCCTGCAATTTCTTCCTTAACTTCCCACAATGTCCTGGGATACATTTGGATCAGGTCCTGGGGATTTACCTACCTTTATGTATTTTAAGACCTCCAGCACCTCTTCTGTAATATGGCCTCTTTTCAAAATATCACCCTTTACCCAAATTCTCTAGTTTCCATGTCTTTTTCCATAGTAAATACTGACATGAAATATTTGTTTAATATTTCACCCATCTCCTGTGGATCCACACATAGACCAAAGTAGTTGATTATTTTCTCCCTTGTTACTATTTTGCCTTTAATGTACTTCTAGAATCTCTTTGTATTCCCCTTAATCTTATCTACCACAAGTATCTTAGATTCCCTTTTTGCCCTCCTGACTTCACTCTTAAGTATACCTCTACTCCTCCTATATTGCTCAAGGGATTGACTTGATCCCAGCTGTCCAGACCTGACATATGCCCCTTTTTCTTGACCAGAGCTTCAATCTCTCTATTTATCCAGTGTTCCCTAGTCCTACCAGCCATTCCCTTCACTCTCACAATAACATATTGTCTCTGAACCCTTGTTATCTTACAAAAGTGTACCACTTAGCAGTCATCCCTTTACCTGTGAAGAGCCTACCCTACACTGAGGAGGAATCAGGAGACAGTGAAAAAGATAAATTGAGGTTTTGGGACTCTGCAAGAAGATACTCAGCAGCTGAAATGGGGATTGGGTGGCAAGCCAGCATGTGAAAGATGTGGGGGGAGGGGGGAAAAAGAATAAAACAATAACATCACAGGAAAACTGTAGATTGATTGATTAATATTGCTGACCTATTTCCCTCTCTCCAAGTTGAGGGACTGGTAGGAAAATCATAAGTTAATTTTAAGTGAGGCATTTGGTTAGATTTCCTTTTTTAAATTTGTGATTTTGACACAAAGCAAGTGAGTAGCTGGTGAGACTTTTCCCTTTTATTTTCCTCAGTAATACTAATAATCCTTACTACTAATATTAAGGAAGTTTATTATCTAATAGAAAAAGGCAGGGTTGCTCAGAACAGTGCTCTGAACATGCTGTGCTATTTGGGAACTCCAGGTGCTTCCCTTACGGTTATCCAGGATATGTGCAGGAAGTGTTGTTGAGTACATCAGTGGATACTGAATCTGGAATTCTGATTGCTGTAGAGGAGGAGTTGTTAAGTATATTTAAGGCTGAGATGGACTTTTTAAATTAGTAAGGGAGTAGAGGGTTATGGGGAATAGACAGGAAAGTGGAGTTCAGGATCCTGTTGAATGGCAGTGCAGAATCAATTGGCTGAATAACCTATTTCTCTTTATCTTATGGTCTTATACCTTGAAATAAAACATCCCTTGATCATTCCTCATAATAGCCATTTATGTCTAAATTGTTTGCTTGACAACAGTTCATTTGAGATTCTGTGATGTGAAAACAAATTATGGTGCAATGTAGAAAAATTATAGTGAGCTCTAATTGTGACTTCCATTTGACATGTTAAGAACAGTCTACATCAAATTAGTAAATTTTAAATATATTGCTCATTCTTCAAACTTAAATTCTGATTTCCAGCGTGTGCATTTTGTTAGAGCTATCCCCTTGCTTATTGATTTGAATAAACATTCCATCAAAAACAATACTAAATACTGCAGATCAGATATGCTGATCTCCAATTGGGTTGCAGAAGAATCTCCTAATTGACGTTGGTGCTTCTAGGTTACATTGGTGTGGTGACTGAATAATATCAGGCAGAAATAATATCAGATTGTGATACCACACTGCTGCTAAATTTAGAAAGTTTATATGAGATAGAGGTGACCAAGGACAAGATTGGGCATGTATCTGATGCTTGCTAAAGTCAAATTGCATATTAAGGCATTAGATTCTCAATTGAAAGAGTGCACTGTAGATTCAGCACCAGTGGAAAGGTATCTGAATAAAGGTAATTTTGGGAGGAAAGAAAATTAGAACATGTGAGAACTTATTTTATTGCAGTATTAATGTTCTTTTCAAAATAACTAGAAACTTGCAGTTGATCTGTTTTTGTTAGAAAAGTAAAGAACACGAGTTACTTGAACAAAATACCAAAATATTAGCATCCCTAACAAGCCACAGAAATTATAGTACAGAAAATGGCCATTTGTTCCATCGCATCTATGCCTCTTCAATTGAAGCTTATCTGATCAAAGTTCTAATTTATAAAACAAAATAGCTGAAAGAGCTGAAAAATGTGTTGCTGGAAAAGCGCAGCAGGTCAGGCAGCATCCAAGGAGCAGGAGAATCGACATTTCGGGCATAAGCCCTTCTTCATGAATTCCTGAAGAAGGGCTTATGCCCGAAACGTCGATTCTTCTGCTCTTTGGATGCTGTCTGACCTGCTGCGCTTTTCCAGCAACACATTTTTCAGCTCTGATCTCCAGCATCTGCAGTCCTCACTTTCTCCTGGTGGCTGAAAAGAGCCATTTTAGAACAAATACATCTAATATTTATCAATTAGGAAAAAAAACCCTTAAGAGCTCATTTTTAGGTTATCCAAAAGCACTCTACAGGCAACATTGTATTTAATGTTAGATACTTAATTTGGTTACAAAGCAGGAAAAATTCCCTTTTTTAAAAAACTGCAAATGCTGTTTTTGTTAATAAACCTTTAGAACTAATGCATATGTGAAATTTGTTTCACTTTATTAGAGAGAAGGTGAAAGGAATATTTAAAGGGAAGAGAAAAGATCCAAATGAAGAAAAAGAGACAAAAGTGAATAAAAAGAAAATGCTAAAAGAGCAAGAATTTAGAGAAAAGTTTAACGTGAGTTTACTTTCCCAATTTAAATTATGCACTTCAGCAAAACATCACAACGTGTTTGTTACTGAAAATACATAATGGATAAGCTATGATTAGCAGCAAGAGCCCTGCTTTAGTTTTGTTGACTTAAGACACTACATAGTTGTGCATAGGTGCATGATTATTTCATCTGGGATGAGTAGGATGTATGCAACCCTCCCTTACATGTAACTTTAGCGCTATTTCTTGGAAGTGTTCTCCTGCCTTTTCCATACCCCTCCCCTCCTTGTGATCTACACCATACAGCACCAAAACAGACTCTTCAATACAACTAGTCCATCCTGACCATAATCTCAAATAGTCTCACCTTCCTGTGCTTGGATCATATCCCTTGAAACATTTCTTATTCATGTACTTACTCAAATATATTTTAAATAATGTAACTCTACCCCACATCCACCATGTCCTCTGGAAGTTTGTTTCATATAGGAACCACTCTTAATTTGCTAGCGGTGTGTCATTCAACAGATTTTCAGGCCAATATACATAAGTAATAGCTTTATAAAGAAGCTGCCTGAATTGCAGAATGTTGTGACTAAAAATAACATGGCAAGAATGTTAGAAATGTGGCTGATCCTCACCATCCCTGTAAGTTGCAATTGTTGCCATAATTTTTTGTTTAAAACAAGTGCAGATTGCTTATTGTGTGCTTGATACAAGACAATATTCAGTCAGCAATTATGTCAAACATTAAAGTAAAGAAATGGTTGAAGAATTGTGCAGCTTTTGAAGTAGATGAGCGGTCAAATGGATTTAAAGAATGCAACATTGAAATCGGCGGCGAGCAGTGGATGATGGTGATAGGCTCTAATTTCTTTCCAACATGTGGCCAACCAGGAATCCTAATGGCATTGTAGTCTATTTGACATGATACGTCTACAATGATTCAAGAAAGCAGCTCACCACCACCATCTTCTCAAAGGAAACAAGGAATGGGCAGTAAATGTTGACCCAGCCAGCAATATGCTCATGCCATGAGTAAATTTTTTAAAAAAATTTCTTCCTCTCATACCATTGGAGATTGGTGTTTATTGATAGTATTCATGAGTTCATGTGTTTGACCGTGTTATGAATTCACTTCCCATAGCCATCAAGTCCTAGACTTGAAGCCACAGCCCCCAAATCAGAGGTAGGGACACAATCCTCCTGCACCACAAGATCATAGATGAGAACAAGTATTTTTAAAAATTTAACATTTTGGAGGGTTGTAATATGATTTAAGAAGTGGAGTTTTGGAAAAGCTGAAATTTATAAAGCCTGATATTTAAAGATTCCAGTAGAATAACTGAGGCAAGAGATGCCAAAGGTGTGGATAAAGGTTCCATTGGTAATTAAGAGTTGAGATGTTGACAAAGGAGTAAATGATGCAAGTTAGAAAATGATCTTGATGTTGACGAGGATGTAGAATTTGAACCTTGAAGCTTTCATACGAGATGCTGAAGTAACTTTTTCTTTTGACTACTAATTGTATGTGTTAGCAGGAATATTTTTAGAATCATAGCCTAATGCTCAGAGTCCAAGGATAGGAACTTAATGGTGTCTATTGAGCTGAAGAAAGTTCATTCTCATCCGTGATGATCAATTATTAATAATTATTATGGAGTCAAGTATAATGGGCATGACTAAGGAGCATACATCTAAAATGATAGAGGTTTAGGACTGAGTATTTACAAAGAATGTATGATGTGGAACTAATATCCAGAACCTATAATAGATAAGCTATAGGTTATTTAAGAAACATCTGTATGGTATTATAGGGACGTTATAAGCTCACTGTTCCTTAACAGTGGAGATTCCTCATTTGTATCAATGCAATTAACATCTCTATTTCAACCTTTTATGGATATTTTCCAGTATACTAAGGAGATAGTTGTGGAAAACATTGCAGTTGTGGAGCAGAATGCTGTACAGGAGAAGAAAGGATCCCTATACTTACCCATAAAAGCTGGAGAGAAGCTGGAAGTAATCGATATTGGAGAAGGAAACCAAATTATCTGTCGAAACTCAGAAGGCAAATGTAAGTAACTATTGTTACTTCACACATTGGATTCTAATTGCATAAAAATATTACATTCTGTAGTGAGGAAATAAGTATTAAATTTTTGGTGTGAAAATTAATTTCAAATCTGTACTCTGTTAATGTATGATTTGGAGATACCAGTGTTGGACTGGGATGGACCAAGTTAAAAATCATATAACACCAGGTTATAGTCCAACAGGTTTATTTGGAAGCACTAACTTTTGAGGCGCTACCTCTTCATCAGGTGGTTTCAAGGTTTGTATTGGGCTATGCTGCACAGATTATTAGAGTCCCAGCTATGATTTTTGGTTAATGATGAATTTCACTAATGAGTTTGAGTGGTAGTAAGATCAGTGCATATGATATTAGTAACTCAAAGTTAGCAGTTTTCAGCTCCCGGTCACTGGACTACCTTGCTTTTGGAGAGTGTGCAGACAAGAGAAACTTTAGTGCAGTTTGATTTTAGTCTTTACACACCTCTGTTGCATGTTGTATACTTGTAGGGAAAAGTAGTCACTATTCCAGGACATGTGATGAATAACTGATTGGGTAGTGTCCCAGCAAAAGCCATTTTTACTTCTGAAAGATAGGAATTTCTTGTCAATATCATTCTAATACTAATACTTCTATTAGTCGCTCATTTTGTATTGGTTCATACTGAG
Organism: Chiloscyllium plagiosum; assembly: GCF_004010195.1. Taxonomy (NCBI): domain Eukaryota; kingdom Metazoa; phylum Chordata; class Chondrichthyes; order Orectolobiformes; family Hemiscylliidae; genus Chiloscyllium; species Chiloscyllium plagiosum. The sequence continues at coordinate 51,607,741 of NC_057720.1, forward strand.
TTGACAAGCAGTGTTGGCTGAAATTATTTTATTGCCATAATTGTTATTTAACTGTCCTCTTCTTGATATTTTCTATTCTAATTATAATTACACTGCTTAATCATTTACTTTAGAAATGAAAGTTATCAAACTACAGTTGTGTGAATGTTTAACAAAGATTTGCTCCAGCTTTGTGAAATTCCTTTATCAGGAGTTAATGTTTATAAGTAGTTGATTCAATAGTTAGGTTCCTTAATAATTCATGCAACCGGTACTAGGCTTATGTTTAAAATTATTATATAAAGTTTTGCCATTTCTCAGTGACCGATAGGACAAGTACCAAGGAACACTTTTTTTAGTTTGTAATCCACATCAGGTGGAACTCTGAACAGCTGTTTACCACTTTTAGGTTTTAGATAGTTTGAGATAGAGTCAGAGTTATACAGCATGGAAGCAGACCCTTTGGTTCAACTCATCCATGCCAGCCATATAACCTATATAAATCTAGTTCCATTTGTCAATACTTGGCCCATATCCCTCTAAACCCTTCCTATTCATATACCCATCAAATAAAATTCCAACATTTTAAAAAGGTATCAGCCTCCACCACTTCCTCTGGCAGTTCATTCCATACATACTCCATGTTTAGGTCCCTTTTAAATTTTTCTCCTCTCACCTTATGCCCTCTAGTTTTGCACTCCCCCAACCCAGGGAAAAGACAGTCTATTCACCCTTTCAATGCCCCTCATGCTTTTATAAACCTCCATAAGGTCACCCCTTAGACTCCTGATGTTCAAGAGAAAATAGCCCCTCTCCTTTCAGTTCAAACCCTCCAACCCGGAAGCATCCCAGGAAAGCTTTTCTGAACCATTTCAAGTTTCACAACACCCTTCCTATAGCAGGGAGACCAAAATTGATTAGGCCATTTTTGAAATACAGTGTGCAATGTCTGTACAGCCACAACATGACCTCCCAACTCCTATACTCAATGCACTGAGCAATAAATGCAAGCAACCTAAGTGCCACCACTTTCACAGAACTATGAACCTGCACTCCAAGGTCTCTTTGTTCAGCAACACTCCCCAGGACCTTAACATGAAAGTGGACAAGTTCTGCCCTGATGTGCCTTTCCAAAATGCAGCATCTCTCATTTATTTAAATTAAACTCCATCTGCCATTCCTCAGTCCATTGACCCAATTGATCAAGGTCCCATTGTACTCGGAGGTAACTTTTGCTTTGCTGTCCACTACACCTCCAATTTTGGTATCTTCTGCAAACTTACTAACCATACCTCCTATGTTCATATCCAAATCATCTATATAAATGATAATTTGTTACATAAAATTGGTGGAAATGAAAATGCTCTTTTTTTCCCCAAAACCAACTGCTTAACAAATTGAAACACGTCTACAAAAATATCTGATTTGTGTTTTGTTTGTTTCTTTTAGATGGTTATGTTCATGTACGGCATTTAATATTTGGGTAAGGACCATTTTTGCTTAAAATTTAAAAAAAAATCATTAAGTTCAAACAATGACAGCTCTTTTTGTTTACAGAAACCAGAATTAACAGGAATGCTTCAGAAGGAAATGAACAGAAGTCATTATTTTGAAAATTGATTTATGAAAGAATTTCTGTATATACTATATTTATAGCAATCACTTTAATCCAGTCATTTCAACAGCACATCAAAATGCCTCTCTATTGCAATGTAAGATATTGAAAGAAAAAACACTGAATTCCAGAAGGATTATTTTTTAAAAAGCTGGCAAGATACGGCAGATAGTTATCAATCTGATGACACTATCTGAGCAAGAGGCACATTAATGGGTATTTGAATCCAAAAAAAAACACATTTGACTGAGTAAAATGAATAAAATATAAAACAAAGTGCGCTGATAACTTTGGTTGACAGGTTTGTGTTGCAATTTAAAATGACAGGGCTACTTGAGACGTTTGCTAGCCCAACAAGAAAATAACCATCATAGGTTTTCTTCTTGCTGTTGAATTTTACCTGTCCACATTATGGTGGGAAACTAGTTTTTTTTTTAAGATGTGCTGCTATTTACATAATGAAATTCACAAAGTACCAAGGTGATTTGCAATGACACAAGTATCCTGTGAATTGAAACCCATCTAAGGGGGTTTGACATTCTGAATTTAACCTTACACACTATTTAAGTCACTCCAAAAATGATTTTACTGATCAGTTTCCAAAGGACAAAAGGTAACTTGATCTTTGGGAATCTTGACATTTTCACTAGCATTTGTGGTCTTTTGTTAATTGGCAGAAAACTTGCCACTCTGAAGAACACTTGCGGTTACTGTAGACTTATATTAATTATTCACGTTTTATCTGTTTCTGGGGGCAAGTAACTTTCAAAATCAAGATCCTATTAATAGCATGAAGTCTGTTTTCTAAAATTGTATACTTAAACTCCACCATCGTTGAAGATTAATATGATCTATTAAACTAATTTCAAAAGAATATAGTTGTCCTGTGACTATTTTGCAAATGAACTTCAATTCCATTTGTTGTTTTTTAATTCCACCCCAGAACAGTTATTATTCCTTCTATCAACTGTGAAAAAGATTCATGCCAGTAACATTCAGTTCCAAGTACACCTGGAAAAGGGTCAATCAAGCTGGATTGTATCTTTAGTAGAATACATATGTATTTTCCAGTGTGAAACATAGGATTTCTGGATCAATGATATTAGAGATGGTGCACCTATTTTGCAGACTGAACACTTGAGGATCTAGATTTTCTAGTCAGAACTCAAAGCACTAACACTGATTTGTTTTTTAAGCTGTGACACCTGATTCCCAGCAGAATCATCCCCAGAGCAGGTTGTCAGATGTAAAGAAGAGATGGAAGGGAGGACACCAACCCCTTTTTAAACAGTAGCAACTGTATTCACTTGCTAAAAGTCCAAGTGAGTTAGCAAATGGGTGATCATAGAACGATGGCAAGAAGAGTGAGGTGCATAAGTTTTGCAGATCACTGAATAAGACATAATTTTAGGGTAACATTACAGGAAAATTTGGCCAAAGTCTACAAATTTGCAGAGGGCTTAGGTCAATGAAAATCACACCCATAAAGTTTGTATGGGAAATTTAATGTGTGAGTATACCCCAGACTTCCACAGGATCCTGACATTTCTAAACATATGTCTTATTTCTGAAGATTCAGGTCTAGATCTTGCTGCAGGAACAGTTGGACTTATCAAACTGAAACTGATCATTTTGATGGCTATTGAAAGCTCACTGGAAATTGAGATAGTGGATGGCTTTTTTTAAATTAAGATGACTGACAATTAGTGCTGACAACAGCATTCCTTGTGGCAGTGGATTAGTAACTAAGTAGAAATGCTACAGTAGTGTTCAGATAATTATCCAGGATATTGTGCAGGAGCTCAAAATTAGATAAGTCTTTTTAAAAAAAAAAGGGTATGGAGATGCACTGTCAATGGCTGTTAATGACTTTGGCATTGCTAGTTCATCATAAAGGCTGTTGTGGAGCCTGATCAAATGGGGCACACACAAATCAAGATTCAATGGAAAAGCTGGCTAATGAAATGCACACAGATAGAAAGGAACACAAAGTTTCATCTATCCTCAAAGTACTTATAGGTAAAAGGAATTTTAACATACATTGCACCTATTTCATTGACTGCTTCCATGACTCCTTTTCTCACAATTATTGCTGCATACCCACAGCAACAATGTCTAATCAGTCTACTTGCTGGTCTGAGAATTAAGATCAACAGTTAATTGTTCTAGCTGGTTGAACTTTCATGCCAATGATAGCCCAATCAGCACCCTCTTATGCTGTTTAGTGATGTCTCATATCATGGTCCTAATGACTGCAAGGCAAAACAAAATTATCTCCTTTTCAGCAATGTTTAAACCCTGTCATTAGTTCAAAGTTGTGGGTCTTATCCATTAGGGGTAGTGAACCCAACAAAACAGATTCATCCTCTGATTGCACAGATGAAAAGCAATGATCGATAATTAACAATATCTTTTATTAAAGTGCAATTAGAAACCATGATAATACCTATATCATGCAATACATTACATTTCAGAAACAATAAGTTGCATGTGCCATTATGGTCAACATTTTCTTATTGTCACAATCATACAAAACTCATGAACTGCTCTCAAATTCAGTGCTTTCTGGGAAAGAGTAGTGGTGAAACTAATTTAAAATATAAATTGTTATCAATTAAATTTTTGTGTACCAATGAGTGCTTTGATGCTAGAATACACAGTTCCTAAATCATACGAACTGACAATGTGTGTAGTATAGGTATGACATAGGAGATCTTTTGATATCAAAAGGACATTTCTCAATTCCAAGTTCTCACCATTTCAAATAACAATCATTCTTTGAACTTACAATTCTCACCCTAGTTCAAATGTACAAGCACCACGTCCCTTAGTAACTGGAATGGGATCTTTACAGCAACCAAAAGAGAGAAACCTTTTATTGAACCAACATTGAACTCTAGCCTTAATAAAAAATGCATTTTATAATGTTTTCAAAATACATAGTAGCCATGTCCATAACAGAAAAGGTATTTGTTAAATGAATACCAACAAAATAGACATGTTTAAAAAGTTCTCAGTTCAAGCACTGAATGTACCTTAGCCTTGCTGCTTTTCTTATCCAAGCTGAAAAACTGACACACTCAAATTTGAATGTTGGCTTTAATGCTATGAAAATTCATTAGTAAGCCCAATAAGCAATAATGCAGAGGCATAAGAAATATAAGTAGAATAACAACATTTAAATACTGAGTTACGGCTTGAGGCAGTTTATTACCGCGCACCACTTGATGAGAGTGCAGAATGGAAAACTTCCACTTCACTTATTAATAAAATCATATTTTGAACAAGCCCTTCCAGTTTAAGGTCTGCATTCTTGAAAGTAGCTTCAAGCCAAACAACCTGTTCTGTTTCCTCTTTCACATGACCTTAAGTGAGAAATTTCATTTGCAAAATTTTTCACAAACTAAATTATGACAAAATAATTTGGCCCATCTTAGTTCATCCAGCCAGAATGAAATTATTCCCATTACAGCATTCAAATTATTATTACAGGGACTTTTGCCTTCATATTCTAGCCAGGAGTCAATGTACTAGTCGCACAGTGATGATAAAAACAGTGACATCAATTCTAAATTGTAGTTTACAGGTTTGAATCTTTGGCAATGTCAATTTAATGAGAAATAGTTTTCCAGATTTAGCTCTTCTATCAGACAATTTTTAAAAATTCCTATGACTGAAACTAGAATAATCAGAGCACTTTGCTCATTTAAAACCATTTTGCCTACTCGGGTAGTTGTTAAATATATTATTTGGATTCAAGTGGAAAGACTCCACAGCCCAAAGTTAGCATTAATGACAAGATAAAAACCAAAAGAACTGCGGATGCTGTAAATCAGAAACAAAAAACAGAAGTTGCTGTTAAAGCTCAGCAGATCTGGCAGCATCTGTGAAGGGAAATCAGAGTTAGCATTTTGGGTCAGTGACCCTTCCTCAGAACTGTTGAGTTCTGAGGAAGGGTCACCAGATCTGAGCTTTAACAGCAACTTCTGTTTATTAATGACAAGATTTGGCTGAGATTTTGGGTCATCCGGTTTGGCACAATTCCCCACAGATTCTGACTGACCTTACTCTTTCCAATATTTACAGTTTTTTAAAAAAAAAAATTCAATGTCCTATTTCCTCTTGGTGTTAGGTCTCAAATCTTTGTGATTCTTCATTTAGTAAATATTAGATTTTGGAAATTCAGTAAAACTATGGCAGTTTAAACAGCATTTTTAATAACTATCCAAAACTAGGCATTGAGATTAATATTAGTTTCTCCTCTTTGCACATCAAAAACATGGAGTGAAGTAAAATGTTCCACAATTTGTAATTGAAGAAAATACAAACTGTAGGATAGAACATTGAAATATCATGCTTTTTACTTCTGCAGGAAAACATTCAAACATTAAAACTTTTCAGTTACTTCATTCCTGCAAATAGGAATAAAAGTACATTCTTTGTATAAATACATAACAGCAAGACATAATGAATAAAGCTATCATAATGATATAATGTTCAAATCTTAAGGCAACCATACTGCACAGCAACAAGGACTAAGGTCAGTCCAATTTTACTATGTGCAACAGCTCCAAACTGCCAGTGTGGCAACATGCAGCACTCAATTTCACAGCTCATGGTAAATTAAGTGTACCCTGATTTGCCTTGTACAGTCCTTATGTGATTTACAACCTTTCATAGCAACCCTTTTAGCAAAATCTGAATACATACAATTTGCATTCTCATTGACAAATACAATATTGTTTGACTCCACAAAAATAAAACACATCAGTTCCAAAGCAATATCTGCCAGCACCTTAGGTCATTCCTTAACAAGACAATTCAATTAGTTCACAAAACAGTGAAGCATGCAAATCTTCAGTCTAGAAAAAGTCTAATTACGAACTAACAATCAGGGAAGTGTGTTTACTACTTTGTCCAGTAACGCCGAGCTAAAAATTCTGTTCCTGTGGTATCAAGAATGGGGCAGCATTTTCTACTACCTCCCTGTTTCTATTTGCATCATAATTGTCAGATCACTGGAAGAAGCTGTACACAAAATGTCTGCTCCCAGACAGACATTAAACAAAAGGCAACTGAAACACCACGGGAATTAAGTTGAACTGAATGCATTCTAAATCCTTGCAGAAATTTAAGTTGTTAGTATCTTTGAGTTTGTAGGGTAGATCTTTTTTGCTTAATAATTCAGTAGTGTATCCCATTACAGTGGAATATGCTAAATCTAATTCCATTTCAACTACTCTTAGTGAAATTGTAACTCGAATTGTCAACTTTAACTGGAACTGTGAAACAAAAAAGCTACAAAGTGAAAAACTAAAATACCTGATCAAACAAATTACATTTCAAGTATTGACTTCAATACAATTAAAAGGCGATTGGGGACTTAGAGAAAAAAACAATCATCACATAAGTCACACCTTCAAATATGGTTATTTGATGGATCGGTAAAATATAAGCAGCTAAAATCTAAATAGGTCATGAAGTGACATCTGAAATCACATCAATCTAAAATTCAGAAAAATTCAGTTACCAAGTTTCAATCCTCTGAAACTTCAAAATGAAATGGTACTCTAGTGTCCTTTGCCGTAAGCCTCACTTGCTGCAGAAACATGCAAAGAAACGTATATACTCAAAGCTACCTTTTCAAGTGAAACGTACATGCTTACAAAGTTGCTTTCCATGCAACTGATAATCTATTGTACTATACTTTGTTTTCTAATGTACCATAAAGTTGCTATATATTGATAAGACAGGAACTTACTTGTCTAGTCCATCCAGTACAGCCTATTGCTACAAGGGAGTGGAACATACTGAAAAGATCTACTGATATGAATGACATTTAAAATGTGTTATTTCTTCATTCCAAGAATGAATTACTTTAAAATGCTAAATAATAATGAGTTAGTTCTTTATACTTTTGGTGACCCTTGATCACACAATACCACTCATAGAAGTTAAAAGGGATGGATCATGTGATTCTGCTGTTTCACATAAGAAATTCACCAGTTCAGAACCATCATTATTTCTTAACACATGGTAAATGCATATTTTAGAAAATGAGGTGGGGAGGGGAATTAAAGGAATAAAAAGAACTAGTATTTATATTGTGTAACTCAACATTTTGGGACATTTCAATTACTCTTACATAGATTATAACAACAATTTTTATTTACATAGTACTATAGATGTAGTAAAACTCCACAAGGTGCTTCACAGGAGCACTATCAAACAAAATTTGACAAAACCAAAGTTCTACTAGGGCTGATGACCAAAAACTTGGTCAAAGAGGTAGGTTTAAGGAGAATCTTAGAAAGAGAGGTAGAGGGTTTTAGAGGGAATTCAGAACCTCAGGACTTTGGCAGATGACATCACTGTCAACAAACGGAGTGATTAAGATTGGAATATGCTCCAACAGGCCAAACTGGCTAAATGCAGCCATCTTGACTAATGTATGCCAAATCAGATTACAGGAGATAGGGTTCGAGAAGAGGGAGGTCATAGAAGCATTAGAGCACAAGGATTCCAATCTTAAAAATTAATGTGTCACCACAGAAATAGCCAATCTAGTTCATGAAGCATGGGGGTGAATTGAAGTTGGTGTGGATTCGGACATAGGGAATTAAATTTTAGATACGACCAGAGAACATTGGGCCACTTTGCCCTCTGAACTTGCCCTGTAATTCAATAAGATCACAGCTAACATGATTTTAACCTCAACTCTATATTCTTGCATTATTACCAATAATTTTTCATCACCCTGGTAATCAAGGAACTACCGACCCTAATCTTAAAAAAAATTTAAATAATTTGCATCCCACTGCTTTTCAAGGAAGGGAATTGCAAAGACACTCAACCCCCAGAGAAAAGAATTCATCTGTTTTAAATACGCAACCATGTCTTTTTAAACCATAACCCTGTCATTCTGGACTCCCCCAAAAGGGTTAACATCCTTCCAAAATCCATTCAGTCAAGTCCCCTCAGGATCTTACTTTTCAATTAGTCACCTCTGATTCTTCTAAATTCCAAAGGATGCAGGCTTAGGCTGTCTTGCCTTTCCTCAGAAAACAATCATTTGTTCCAGGCATTAGTTCAGAAAACCTCTGAACTCCTTCCAAAACATTAACATCCTTAAGTACTGTAATGAGTACTATACACTTCTCTAGATGCAGTCTCACCAATGCACTGTATAAGTGAATCATAACCTCTTTACTCTTCTATTCAATTCCCTTCACAATAAAACACAACATTCTCTTAGCTTTCTTGATTATTTGTAGTACCCTAGATTTACAGTGGGTTAGGATTGAAGGCTAACTAGGTATGCACAGGGATAGTCAAGTCTAGATGTTCAAGGGTTTCAGCAGCAGATGAACTGAGGGAGGAATAGAATCCCTTTCGCAACTGTTTCCTATACATCAATGTTTCAAGAATATATTTAAATACTCCATAAAGCCAGTGGCAGGCAATGTTAATAAAATTAAAACAAAAGGCACAACTTTAAAATAATACCTGGGTCTAGGCTGTGAAATCAATTGTTACAGTGGAGTATAATAATCAGCGTCAAGGCACTACAATAGAAAAAGTGGAAATTTTAAAAAACTGTATGAATCAACCTCTTGATTGGCATTTATTGAACCCTGTTGAAGATGCAAGGGATAATGCTGTCTTAAAGTGGGAAGAAACTTTGATATTGGTAAACCTTCTGGAGAAAACAACTAAGGACAGGTAAATTTGAGGATGAGGAACTAATACTTCGATTGCCAAGACTCTATGTGTAGCATATGGTTACCTTCCATTCATTAGTCTATCCCCTCTACTTTGCTCAGGCATGATTAAACTATTTGCATGCAGACACCTGACAGTTTCTGAAATGACTTTATAGTAAGCATTTCTGAATTAGTGTGGATAATGAACTTTGTTTTCAATGTAAAGTGTGATTCATTCACAGTTTACTGTGTGACCCAAATGACTATTTAGAACTGGGGAAGAGAAACAATCTATAAAAGAACGCATAATACAAGTTACAAAACCTCAGGGGAAAAAAATGCAAATATTTAGACTTCAACTTTGTAAAGCAGATCTACAGTATAGATGCATAATTTTGGCTCAGGTCTGCAGGTCATTATGATGGTTCAATAAAGTTTCATTAAATTTTTTTAAAATTGCAGAAAATTATGCGTATACTTTTTTTTGCTCTAAAGCATACTTTGAGACTATTTGGGCTTATTTTCTTGCAAGTCATTATGTTCTACAAGTTACCAGGAAGGGGTCGAACATGGACTCTGGATGCTGATAGGTCTTCTGTCCCTCAGCTGGTAAAAGCTGGGTTGATGACAAGAAAACCTCTTGCTCAGAAGCTCATTTGAATGGCTATGCTACCCAACATGGGAAGTCATGACTGAGATTCCAAATGACCACTTCTCCTGCCAACAACTCCAGCAACATAAACCCAAAATAAAAAAGAATAACGGAGCTAGTGATATGGCACATCTGGAGACCTGGCCTAAGTACCAACTTAGAGGGAGTACGTTAGAAAGTCTGTAGATTTTCACATTTAGATTCATTGTAAATTCTCTTAAAAGCATACAATATCTTAACATACTCTATAGATTAAACTCATTGCTGGAACTACTTCCAAAAATCAAAAAGCTGCAGGGGATTATAATCAATATCTTTTCCTTTTCAGTTAATTAAAACCATGAGCATTGATAACTACCAATTAGGTGGTACTATTAAGCCTGAAATACAACTACATAGTCGAAAGATCGCAATGGTCAGGAATATAACAAAATGGTGAATTTTGGGAGGTTGAAATTAAAATTGAAAATACAATATATTAGCCAACCAAAAGAAATTCCATGGGAAGCAAGGAAAGTTAGGTGAAGTATTAACTCCAAATGCTTCCCCATTTTGCAAAAAAAATTATAATCTAACCTTAGATTTACTTGATTTATTTTCAAATATTTATATTTAAATTGGCAAATCTTATAAAGCAGAAAACCTAACAGTAACTGTTAGGACAAAATGGATAGTATTATTAATCAATATAATCAAAGGACCTCAATTTGGGATCTTTATTAAATGTTATAAACATCAACTATTTATATGACATACTTGTCATCCCAAATTGTACTGTAAAGATATAGTACGTATATTTAATTAAAGTTCATCATTCAAGCCACATTTCATCAAATTGAGCTGACTATACTGTCAACTTTAATAAATCAAGTGAAAGATACACTGTGCAGGAATATTCATGTGAGCTGGAAAATATTTATAAAGGAGTGTTTCACAGAATCCAAGCTAATTTTGTTTGTGCAGAGAACCCTTCTGGTTATACTTAAAAATTCGACACAAGTAAATGTAATTCCGCCATCAATAAAACAAAACAGCAGTAGAATAATCCTTAACAGCTGTATATAACATAACTTGAGGATTTCAATTGAGCCATTTCAATTTTAATTTTAATTTAATTTACCTCAATTATTTATAAAATTAGAGTTTTAATGTTATAGCTTTCTAGCCACAACTAACCTGAAGAGAAATAAGCATTTCCATCCACACTCGGCCTCAGCAAAGAATGAACTGCCACAGTCATCCACTTATCTAAAACATCGTATGTTCATATGCCAAGTATTTAAAACATGCTTTATCCGTTCTTTAACATTTTTCATAATTTATAATTTTGTAACACATTACTGCGTTAAAATGAATGTTGTTGCTTTACGACACCTTTCCAGATGTGTTTGTAAACCCGTATAATATCATGAATTTGGCTTGCAAAACAGGTGCAATAATAAAGCTCCACAGTATTACTGCAGTGTTTCTAAATGGTAATGCACAAACGTTACCTTCCGCTGCCACAATACCAAAGAAACAAAAGCACCAACTGCAAACTGGCATGATCTATAACCAGTGCCAAAGTACAAGACACACACACACAAAGTGGAAGGGTTGTTTTCTTGCAATTTTTTTCTAGGTTAAAGAGCTTATGCTCTATAAATTATCAGGAAGTTGATTTTATTTTGTCAACGAGCCAGTGTAGTAATAAGGCTAGCACACATCTCAAAGAAATCCATTGTATGGCTCCCATTTCGGGGACTTATTGAACTCAAACATCCGGTCAGAGAAGTGGGCAGTGATCCAACGGGAGTCAGTGGCTGACCATCAGTAGCTGCTGCATCAGAACTCAGTCTTGGCCTGTGCAGCAAAGCTGCGGATCCTGAACGTTTGGGAGTGGAAGAGCCCGACTTTTGTTCCATAATATCGTCTAATCATTAGGAGCAAACACACAAAGAAATAAACACAAGAATTTAGAAATAGAAACAAAATGCACAGGTACACTGATAATGCAAACATAACAAACCTAACCACATGTGTTCAGAGGAAACTTTCCACTGAAACATTTATCATCCAGATGTGATGAACTGCCATTCATTTCCAACATTTCAGCTTTTATATCAAATGAAAGGGAAATAGTCTGAATGTTACAGCAACCCAAAGCGTAAAGAGAAGCCTGGAACTTTCTTAAAACTTGTACTTGAACAACAGCATAACTATGACTTCATGTCATAAACTTATATTCAAATGATTTACTGCAGAACTTCCACTAAAATTCTTTGCCACTCAGTAACATAGCTCTGCCTTCACCCAAAAGAATAGTTCACACAAATATCTCAAATTTGTATCACGTCAGAATGGATTAAATTTACACATTAAATTTATAATCCAAATTAAACTTCTGTTGTTTTATAGACACTAATTTTAAATTCTACTTGCTACAACCTAAAATGTATTTTCCAACATTTTTAAGATTATTACAATTAGTATTAAAAGTCAAAGACTTCCACAAATTGCACTTATTTAAATTTTTGCAAGGTTTGTAGCTCAGGTTGAGGTTTAGGGTGTAGGTTTGCTCACTGAGCTGTAGGTTTAATATCCAGACATTTCATTAGCTGGCTAGGTAACATCATCAGTGGCGACCTCCAAGTGAAGCGAAGCTGTTGTCTCCTGCTTTCTATTTATATGTTTGTCCTGGATGGGGTTCCTGGAGTTCCTGTTCCGTTTTCTGAGGGGTTGATAGATGATATCTAGATCTATGTGTTTGTTTATGGCGTTGTGGTTGGAGTGCCAGGCCTCAAGGAATTCTCTGGCATGTCTTTGCTTAGCCTGTCCCAGCCTGTCATCCGCATGTAGGGCTACGAGGGAGATAGGATCGTGTCTTTTTGTGGCCAGCTGGTGTTCGTGTATCCTGGTGGCTAACTTTCTTCCTGTTTGTCCTACGTAGTGTTTGTGGCAGTCCTTGCATGGAATTTTGTAGATGACGTTGGTTTTGTCCATGGGTTGTACTGGGTCTTTTAAGTTTGTTAGTTTTTGTTTGAGAGTGTTAGTGGGTTTGTGTGCGACTAGGATTCCCAGGGGTCTTCGTAGTCTGGCTGTCATTTCTGAGACTTCTTTGATGTATGGTAAGGTGGTTAGGATTTCTGGCTGTGTTTGGTCTGCTTGTTGTGGTTTGTTCCTGAGAAATCTGCGGAATGTATTTTTTGAGTATCCGTTCTTCTTGAATACGTTGTATAGGTGGTTCTCCTCTATTTTCTGAAGTTCGTCTGTGCTGCAGTGTGTGGTGGCTCCTTGGAATAGTGTTCTGATACAGCTTCGTTTGTGTGTGTTGGGATGGTTGCTGGTGTAGTTAAGTATTTGGTCAGTGTTTGTCGGTTTTCTGTATATGCAGGTTTGTAGTTCTCCATTGTCCTTTCTTTCGACTGTGATGTCTAGGAATGAGAGTTTGTTGTCGGTTTCTTCCTCCTTGGTGAACTTTATGCCTGTGAGGGTGTTGTTGATGATGTTAAATGTCTCTTCTTTCTTGTTTCGTTTTGTGATGACAAAGGTGTCATCTACATAGCGGACCCAGATTTTTGGTTTGATGGTTGGTAGGGCTGTTTGTTCTAGCCTTTGCATTACCACTTGTGCTATGAATCCTGATAGCGGAGATCCCATGGGTGTGCCGTTGGTTTGTTTGTAGATTATGTTTTTGAAGGTGAAATGGGTGGTGAGGCACAGGTCCACTAGCTTCATGATGTCTTCATTGGTAATGTAATTGATGGTGGCTGGGGTGTGTGTGATGGTCTCTTCTAAAAGTGTGGTAAGTGTTTCCTTTGCCAGGTCGATGTTGATGGAGGTGAACAGTGCTGTTACGTCGAATGAGATCATCAACAACACCCTCACAGGCATAAAGTTCACCAAGGAGGAAGAAACCGACAACAAACTCTCATTCCTGGACGTCACAGTCGAAAGAAAGGACAACGGAGAACTACAAACCTGCGTATACAGAAAACCGACAAACACTGACCAAATACTTAACTACACCAGCAACCATCCCAACACACACAAACGAAGCTGTATCAGAACACTATTCCAAGGAGCCACCACACACTGCAGCACAGACGAACTTCAGAAAACAGAGAAGAACCACCTATACGACGTATTCAAGAAGAACGGATACTCAAAAACATACAGCCTACAGGTTCCTCAAGAACAAACCACAACAAGCAGACCAAACACAGCCACAAACCCTAACCACCTTACCATACATCAAAGTAGTTTCAGAAATGACAGCTAGACTACTAAGACCCCTCGGAATCCTAGTAGCGCACAAACCCACCAACACTCTCAAACAAAAACTAACAAACTTAAAAGACCCAGTACAACCCATGGACAAAACAACGTCATCTACAAAATTCTATGCAAGGACTGCCACAAACACTATGTAGGACAAACAGGAAGAAAGTTAGCCACCAGGAAACACGAACACCAACTAGCCACAAAAAGACATGACCCTATCTCCCTCGTAGCCCTACACAGATGAAAAAAAAACACCATTTCGACTGGGACAACACATCTATTCTGGGACAGGCTAAGCAAAGACATACCAGAGAATTCCTCGAGGCCTGGCACTCCAACCACAACACCAAAAACAAACACACAGATCTAGATACCATCTATCAACCCCTCAGAAAACGAACAGGAAATGACATCACCACAAACCCCAGGAAACCCATCCAGGACAAACATATAAATAGAAAGCGGGAGATAACAGCTTCGCTTTACTTGGAGGTCGCCCCTAGCCAGCTAATGAAATGTCTGGATATCAAACCTACAGCTCAGCAAGCAAACCTACACCCTAAACTTATTTAAATGTGCACCTACAATGGTTAGCTATACTAAACTTTAATCTTCAGAAATAAAGACTTAACAATTAGAATATGATTGAAGGTCAGATTGATTTCCACCTTTTTTTATGATCTGCGACATGCTAATGAAATTTTTCAGATAGAACAGGAAATCTGGATTAAATGGCAATGTAACATGCCACTTATGCCATTTAAAGAAATTCTAGGCCCTCAGTTCTGACTCGTCAAAGGTGTACTGTAGTTTTAAACATCACAGAACTGACACCAACATATACTTTCAGCAGTTTTGCTTTCCAATTTGCTGCATTTCAGCAGCAATTTACTTTTCGGTTTGTTCAACATTTTCACGCATATCTGAAACGCCAATGCTTACTTAGCATTTTATCTAAATGCATTATCATTGCCTCCCGCAGATTATCATCTAGTCCTCACTGCTAGCCTTTTCAAAATATCTACGCAAATGTAATTTTCTGATAAGGTAATGCAGGGGTTGACAGCAGTGAAGTGAGGAATATTTTTCATCCTTAAATTTTACTTGGTTCAATTGAATCTGTTTCTTTCTCTGTTTTTCTACTGAAAGCTCAGCTCTTTCCAGTTTCCTGTTCTAATAACCAGATTTACGTCCAAAAGATTAACTCATCATGACTTCTCTTAAATACTGGTTGGCTTGTATGCATTTCTGGCACTTTCCATAAATGCACAGTTTGAAGCGTTAATTTCCTAGACAGTTAAGAGTGACTTCACACAAAACAATGATAACAAAATAATTTTTAACAGGCAAGTCTTATGGAATTACTGACATGAAAAATATAAAATGCTGGCTACTGAACAACAGTATAATACTCACCACATTTTAGTTTAGTTGCAGATAATACATAAGAACACAAAATAAACCAAATGCCTTCCTTACCATCAATGCTCATGAAATCTAGCAGGTAGCTGCGATTGTCAACTTGATACAGTTGTAAACTCATTTTCACGTTGTTCCCTGTCACTGGATTCTTTCTACGCACACGCAGATGGTAGGGATTCACCACCTTGGAAAAAGTAATTTATTATAGAAACACCACATAGTAGAGTCTAAGGCACTAATTCTGATCAAGATTAATGCTCCAAACCATTCTGGGATATACAGTTAGAGAGGATGAGAGGAACTTATTCTTATAAGTAAAACATCACCCACAAGGGCAACCAGAGGTGAAAGTAATTTACTGCTCAGAATCTGAATGCAAAGCACTGTGCCATTAAAAACGATACTTAACAGGATTTGGAAAAAAAGATTAAAAAGAAACAGTTGAAGAAATCCAGTTCAAGCCTTAATGCTGAGCTTCACCACATTTGGAAACCTAAAGCAGAAGCATTACATCTGAAGGAAGAACAGAATTCTGCAGATTTTGGAAATCTAAAATAAAAAGAGAAAATGCTGGAAATGCTCAGGCACCATCTGTGAAGAGATAGAATTAACCTTTCACTAGAACTGGAAAAAGTTAGAGATGTAATAAATTTGAGCAACTGGTATGTGGAACAAGTGCAAAACACAGGTTTATGAGATGGAGGAAGGCAGAGAGATTAAATGATAGAAAAGTTAGTTTTACAAGCCAAAGGGAATGGTTTTGGGACAAGATAAGAAACAAAATAATTGGCCTAGAGCAAGTATACTGCTGATTGAAAGTGAAAAGAAGAAAAAAAAGGAAAGAAACAAAACGTGAGGCCAGAGTATATGGTCTTGAGTTTTGAAAACCGTAAAGCACCCAATCAAAAGACGAAGTGCTCTCACTCAGCTTACATTAAGCTTTACTGCAACAGAGTATCAATCCAGAAACAGAGAGGTCATTTTGAGAGCAAGGTGAAAAATTAAATAAAAGTTCTTTGAAGCTGGGGATCATACTTGTGGAATGAAAAGAGGTGTTCTGTAATGCGCTCACCCAATTTGCAATGGCTCTCTGCACTTTAGAGGAGGCCACAATGTGAGCAAATCAATTAATTTTCTGATTTTCTTCCAGTTTTAATGAAAAGTTATTAGCCCGAAGATTAACCATTTCTCTTTCAATATGCTGCCTGACTGCTGTGTCTTTTCTGCATTTTTTGTTCTTATTTCTGACCTAATGCAACTTTGCCAGTTGGTAATTTTTTTTCCCAAAATCTTAGCAATCTAAGAAATGTTTCACCATTAAACTGAAGCTGAACAATGTCAACAAACCAATCTATAATGCTGAAGATATTTGCAGTCAAAACCATTTTCACCTGTGCCATTTGATGTGCTGTTGACACAATGTGATTAACAAGACTTCCATTTTAAGTTTCTATGTTCAATAACAAAACTTATTGGTCAGTAAATTCCTGTATTTTATTCTTCTTCCTAACACTTTTCACTTTCCTCCTATTTAAGTTTCTAATGTCTGATTACAAATTTTGCAATATCTACTGACTCCCATGTTAACATTCACTAATAAAGATTTTATATCTATAAACTACAAGCTAAAGTACATGTATTTTAGAACGTAAATAAAAATTCAAATTGTACCATTCATTTTTCTAAAAAAAATGCAAACTTTCTGGACCTTTGACTGGCATTGACCCAAGTGGTATTGTTTCAACATGTTCTGTGCAATATATAGCAGGTAGTAAATATATGACCTAATAAAACTATTTCAGATGTGTATACTTGGAGATAAAGGAATAGTTTAACACACAGAAAGGCATGAGCGACAGTGAAGCTGACAATTTCCTCAGAATTGTTCTGAATCCGCTGCTGTAGCTTCAATGGAAATACTATTTATAAATGGAATTTTTACTGCACTTCCAACAAAGATACAGTAGGAGCAGCTCCAAGGTAAATCCTAGCCTGTACAAGTGAAAATAATTTATAATGGATTAACTTAATTCTTAATGTTGAGTTTATTTCATTTACCCAATTTGGGTATAAAACTATCTTGTACTTAGTTCATTTTTAAACTCATGGTACTTTTCCATTTAATGAAGTTAGAAAAGTATTTAGCATAATTAAGTAAACAATAGCCATTACCAAAAGGCCTTACAGTTAATTTATGTCTAACTTGGATACTTGTTATGGGCTCAACAAATAATTCAAAGATTTTAAATCATATTATGGAAATTTGAAGACTGAAATCAACATTAAAAGATACAGAAATTAAAAAAGTTGCAATCATTAAATGTGATCACAAAGCTGTCTTATGATTAGAAAACTTCAAATTCATTCAGGAAAAGGCACTGGCTTTCCTTACCACTTCAAAATAGCTTAGAAACCACAAACTAATCTGGTTACCGCTTAATTAACTTGGGGAAAAAGATCTACAAAGCCATTCTTTTGATCAGTTGTTTAAAAAGGTCAAACAACACCTTTCTGTGGCAGCTGTGGACTGGCAAATAAATGCCAACCTTGACTGTAATGCCCTCATCCTTTGAATGAACTTTTAAGTAGTATTATGAAATGTCTCAAAGTAAGTGTGTATACAAAAATGTTTTGTAACATTGTGAAACTTTTTAAACAAAACCTAGTCAAAGTGCAGTGAAAATTCAGACCACAAATAGTTTTACCATACTCCTAGAAAGTTACAGCAGTGAAACAGGAATAACTCCAAATACTAAACTATTCGTCATATCTTTCACCATATTAAAAATAAGTTTCAAGAAGGTACAAAATGCAAGAGTCACATTTACGTATTCTAACATTCAAACATGTCAAGTCTGAGTCATGTTCTTCATCTTAAATCTTTATAAAAAAGTACAAGTGGAAATGAGATGAACTCAAAACATCATAATGCAGCCCAAATCATTAGAAGAGGAGTGAAGTGTATCTCATTACTTCAAGTCACGACTACACAAGCTCTCAATTCCAATCATTCCATTATTAGAAGTACTGCACAGATCTTTTCTACACTGAGGAACAGGGAAAAAGAGAATTAAAAATGTGAATGATAATTTATCCTATTCTATTCACACATTTTCAGACAACTGATATCAGTGGTGTTAGCTGAGGCTTAGAAACAGAAAAAAAGGTATAGAGAGACATGGGGAACATGACAAAATACCTTAAAAATAATGAGTTGTGCTTTAAAAATCTGTTATTTCTAACCTTCCATTCATAATCCAACTGTCGCATGGCTCTGTAGACTTCTGCCATTATATCATATGGTTTACTCTGACTGCGAATTCCAAGGTGCCACTTTGCTTTCTTCAATGCCATTGGTTTGGGTTTAGTGGTATTGAGTGCATCAAGTGGACAGCGTGCCTTTGGGCTGTCTGCCATCAGAGGGGGCATGCGCTCAGGATGGGCTTTGACTCCAGGTGGAATATGTAACCCATTATCATCCATAAACGAACCTGTCGGGGGGCTTGATGCCAGGTAAAACTCACTAGCTTGATTCATAATTCTCCGATTGTCAATAATAAGATGGTAAGCAACAGCCAGCTGGTCTTGTGGGTCACCACTATATAAACTGTTCATAACTTCAGACTCGGTAGATTCAAACTTTTCACAAACTTCCTTCACTGCATCTTCATCTATGACATTGGAATCGTACGCAGGATCCTCTGGAAACAGGTAAGTTGGCAAATCTTGTTTAAACCATTCGTGCTCCCTGTTGGTGAAATGATAATGGAATTTTAGTTTTCACTGTGCTACATTAAGATAACGCAAAACAATACTAATCCTTTCAGACTTTCTGATAACATATAGTAGATTTGTCTCACATTAGATTATAGTTTGGGTTGGTGTTTTTAACTTCAGATCAGTCATGTTGGATTGCAACTGTTTGAACTGAATGCAAATAGTCTTGTATGCAGTGTTGTCTGTATCCAGATTCCCCTCCTTTTGTTTCTCTACTTATTGCATTTTGCCTCTCCTTCATTTCCATTCCCTCTCCTCTTCATTTGTATTTTCTTTCCTCTTTCATTCAGTCACGTTCCACTTCCCATGTCCTTTTCAATGCATTCCACGGTCACATTCTAAATCTCGATGTCCTCTTGCCAAATCCCCAACTCACTCCTATCGTCTGGGGACATTCACAGAAATAGCAGTGCTCACTCTCATTCCCATCTTAAACAGTAGAAATACATTTACCCAGATTAATTCCCAATGAATAGTTGATGCTAAAAATGCAATTCATTTATTTATCTAAAGAGCACCCACAGTGTGTCACCTCCTTTAAGTGGTCCTGGGATAATAAAACAGTGAATGAACCCTTATGACATGATTATATTGAGACAGAGTTATTTTATATTATAATGATAGCCCATCAGTTCCTTAGAGGTGAAAGTTTCATAAGGTACCCATATTGCTCAGCCAAAGGCATGAGAACAGATTATACCTATTTTGCCTTTCAAATTACAGACACTGAGATATCTGGCAAAACAAAAGATTCATAACCCCTTAAAAAGGAGTGAAAGACTGAGAAGAAATAGTGTGGGCAAATATTGTATATAAGTGTTACAAATCATACCTAATGTCTTTAATGGTTGCCCTTTTCAGCGGGTCAACCTGTAGCATATGCATGAGAAGATTAGCAACTGAGCGGTTCAGATACTCAGGAATATAAAATACACCACCACGGATCTTTTTGAACAGTGTTGGCACATGCTCATCATCAAAAGGCAACGTCCCACACAGTAAGGCGTAAAGAATCACACCGCAACTCCAAAAATCCACCTCTGGGCCTGCATACAACCTAATAAATGAAGAAAATATTACTATGACATGATCTATTATGTTTTTGCGTTCAACTACTTAGCCCGTACACTGAATATAAAATAAGTGGTGGAACAAAAACTATTTTATTTGCAATGATGCAGTTTTATATTTTTCTATATAATTTGATCAGCTTAGACTTCTTAGAGAACAAAATAATGAAGAAAACAACAAAATAATAGAAAGAGAGTACAATAACCAGTTCACTCCAGTTGAAGTGCTTACAGTATTGCATTAGCCAGACTCTGGAAGATGCTGAAAATGAGATGTCAAGCATTTAACAGATTAGCATTTACATAAAGTGAAAATGGAAGGCATGAACTGCACAACTATATAAATTAATGAAAATTACCTTTATTTTTATACGTAACACAAGAAGATTCCCTAGAAATGAATGGGAGAAAATGTTGGCTGTCAAAACAAACTATTATTAAAACAAATCTATGTTCCGAGGTGTTGACAATAACAGTAAAATTAGTCTCCTTTTCCTTCAGTTACAGGTGCAGTACTAGATTATCATCAAGACAAAGATTGGTTGAGTCTAATGCTCAGTAGGGTCAGTTACATTCCTATATTTAAGTATAGACTGGGAAGTCCCAATTTAGAACATATAAACCCTGCTACAATTAGCAGAAGGTTTCTGACTGAAGTCACTTAAAATCTGATTTGCAAGTTTTACAGAATACTATTCCAACTTTGCCTTGCCTTTTTTTAAGACCTGTGGGGAAAATCTATTTCTTTGCACATTTCCTCAAAGAAATTCATCATGTAGCTCACTCACGTAAGGTGCACACAAGTGAAGCAAAATATTTCTCTAGGCAAGGCTGATATCTGCCCAGGAGTTTTGCAACTCTGAATCACTTAAAAGAAATGTAGGGGCATGGTAATGTAATGATTAAACTTCTGAACTTGTAATCCAGAAATCTGGATTAATAATCCACTGAAAGCAAGGTCATATACCACCACTTAAGGGAATGTTTGGCCCTGAAGCTGTCAGATAATTTAAAAACCAAACTAGTTCTCTAATGCCTTTTTAAGGAAGGAAACCTGTCACCCTCACTTGGTCTTGCCATACATATATTAAAAATGTGGCATTAAAAAGGGGTAACATTGAAGAGGAGAAAGGAAAGAATGAGATATTTTCAATTCAAAATATCCTAACCCCAAACAACTAGGCTCTTGGGTTCTTCTAATGTGCAAGATAAAATTCAAAGTATTTGACATCAACATAGTGCTTTACACTTTCCATGTCATAGAAAGGCTGTTCACCAACATTTGTGAAGGGTCATGAGTGAGCAGAATTTTTATTACTAGAAGTCATTTTGAAATTGCAATATTGTTAAGTTATTATCAGCCAATGTTTAAGGGCACAGAGGGTGGATTTGTACATCAGGAACAGCTAAATATAAACTGAGGATGTAATTAGATATATTCACATGAATTCATCTTAGGTCACTAATGCTTTAACAATTGTAATGACATTCATTATTCCATTTATTCCCAAAACTTAGCCCAAAAGCATTACACCAAAAAGGTTTGACTTTATATTCTATTTTTAAAAAGAAGCGCTGCCTCGTGACTAAAAGTGAATTAAGCGCAGATCCACAATAATGTTACCAACTGAATTGTCAGAAATTTTCCTTTCTAATCCATTTTGCACATACAAAATATGTTATATTCAACAGTAGTTATAATCACCGCAAAGTTTTATGCATGTACTGAAATTGCTACATTATTCCATAATCCATAAATTTTATAACATGGAGTGACAAATGGAGTCACAAGAATTATATTCATTATGATTTTTGCTATGTAGTCTACATATTTGCTACTCTTCCAAGATTTAATCTGTTTGTTTTAATTGGAATACCAAGTGATAGCAAATTAAAAATCCAACTTTGGGGACCGAGTGCTGGATTGCTAGCACTCAATACGGTTCTCATACCATTCTGCAGATTTTGTGCTTGTATTTTGGTCCTGTTCATTAATTTGCCATAGATCAGGAATTTCGAATAAATAGAACGAATTGTTCACATAGCAATTACACAATCTTAAAACTTTCAACATTGACAACTCCCTTAAAACAATATTTCAGCCAGGTAGAGCAACAAGAGTTGGCAGCTAAGTAAAACACAACACAAGACACTCTTAAACAAGTTCAGAGTAAAGAATACAGACAGAATAGAGTGAAAAAATGAATCAATATCATACTTTATTAGGACTGCAACCATTATATTTCATGACCTGAAATTAAATCACATGTTCTGCAAAGATGTGATCCTCTTTTCTTCTATTCTGTTCCATCTTGCACAACATTGCATTTCTACCTCCCACTTCATTCATCTAGGGTGTTGGTCTATACTTAAATAGTATAGACCTATGTGCATGACACAGTAAGTAAATTCTAACTAAAACGAAAGTGAGCCAATCATAAAATAAGCTAAATAATACTAAAATAATCTGTATCACATCAAATAAATTTCCATGCATTTAGATACTGTAGAGAATATTCATTTAAGTAATTTAAACAGTCAGGGTTTGGGACAAATTTTTGTTTTCTTTTTGAAAAGTTTGAATGAGTATAATGCATGAAAATGGCCAGAAACTAGTAGTAATAAAATACCTGTATTGTTGGAAGTAATAGTACTGGCCTTGAAAATCTTATATGAATTGAGTGGGTAGATAATAACACTAAGTTTATTCTGAATCTATTTATCTACCAAAAAGAAATGAGGAATCTCGCAGTAAAGCCAATTAGAACATTTCGTGCAGACAATGGAATTATTGCCCGCCATTTTTCAGTCTGCAAATTGTCAGAGACAAGATGTAGAACAGATGATATGCATCAGGACCTTGCAGACATCACAATGTGGGATCTATGTGCAATTGCTTGGTGAGTTTAAATTTCCAATGGACAATTTTCCTGACCCAAAGGAGCTGCTCTGTGAGCTTGAAATGGAAACCTGGGATTTATAAAAAGGCACATACACAAGGAAACCTTACAGTCTAAAACCCAGTCTAGAAGCTGGGTAACTCCACAACCAACCATAAGTCATCCCATCAACCCTTGACTACACCCTTAAATCCTCCACAACCAGACTGTCCACCCATCAACTGACTTAAATAAAGTTCCATTCACACTATAACTTAGCCACCCAACTATCTTCCCACCCAACCAGGCTCAACACCCCCACCTCACCACCCACATGCTCCAAATCTGACCAGACCTGACAAGAAGACCACCAAAACCTAACCATACCTGATTAGCCTCCCACTAACCAACCAGATCTGATTAGCCATACCACAACCAGACTTAATCCAACTAATATCCTCTCTCCTAAACCATCTGACCACATACTTGGCTAAACCTACCCATTGGAAAACCAGTCGCTCACTCATCCATTCACTAACCCACAGTCAAAGACTAGACTTTTAAACTCATTTGAATGTAGCAGCTAGTGTGTAAAAAGGCATGAGCTCTCTTTCCCCAACTCTACTTCATTTTGTTGGAGTTCTCTGACAGTCAGGGTTAGAAGAAATATATAATATGGCTGGATGGGAAAATAAGCAATGGTATGTAGCAGCATTGTTACTGATTTGAAAGGTTCAAGACATTATAATGCTTTTCTATGATTGATGGTTCTTGGACTAGAGCTGGTAGAGGTTTGTTTTACATTCAGATATACCACATCTAAATCTAGGAATGGAAAATCCCAATATGTTGAATTTTGCAGTATTCTCTCTATCCCAAAATATATATATTCATTCAGAAAGTTAGAAGGCAAGGACATAAAACATTCTAACAAAAGTAATGCAGGAGTCTATGCTGCAGAGCTAAAAATACACAGGAAGATCATAGCAAAACACTGGGAATTGTTTATTAACAAAAAGTAAACTAAATCTCATTTAACTACTGAACTTGAAGGAAATGCTTAGATCAAACACAGGTATACAAACCTGCCTGAGATAACCTCTGGAGCAGCATAATTTGGTGAGCCACAACTGGTGCGTAAAAATTCCCCATCAGCCATCATGTTAGATAGTCCTACAATGAAAATAAATGACATTAGTGACTGTTATGCTCAGGCATCAGTAAGATCATTTTATGTTATCAAAGACGCACAGATGATGTCACTTAGCAAGGCAATGAAACGTTTGCAAAAAAACACACCAGCTTGGCGAACAAATCCATACTTCATCCACAACCTGAGCTGCAAATCTTCTCAAGAACTCTAATTTACTTTTAATATTTCATTAAAATTCGTGTGATTACCATAGGGTCATCATAAAGAACTGTTTGAAAAATCAGAGTGATACAGCACAGACCCTTCTGTCCGACTTGTCTGTGCCAACCAGATATCCCAATCTAACCTTGATTAGCAACTGAAAATACAAATAGTGCTTTCGCTATTTTTACATCTAAGTAATATCACTTTTGAATTTCTTCTTTTACTGTTCCTAAAACATCTCAAATATAAAACCTACCAGTAACAAAAGCTTAGTTAAATGTCCATAAGTTATCATCTTTCTCCTTTAGTTGCACTCTAAAGTAGTTTTATGCAATGAACAGAATTATTATTTACAATCAAAGCAGATACATTTTCACCATTCTTAGGTGCCTAAACTCAATCACAGATCCTCTCTCATTTAGGATACTACCAATTGTAAAATTATTGTTCAATGAAATTAACATCTATCCTTCTTTTTAAAATGGATTTAACTGGGGTGCTAGTGCATCAGATTATTGTATATCATGAATATACAAGGATTGAGTATAGGAACAAGAAAGCCTTGCTGCAGCTGTACAGAGATTCAGTAAGTCCACACCTGGAATAGTATGTGCAATTTTGGTCTCCTTATCTAAGGAAAGATGTAACTATCGTTGAGGGAGTGCAGGAAAGTTTCACCAGACTGACTGCAGCTTTGTCATATGGAGAGAGACTGGGCCTATATTCACTGAAGTTTTTAAAAGAATGAGATAGCGTCTCTTTGAAAGATATAAATGATGATGATTTGGAGATGCCGGTGTTGGACTGAGGTGTACAAAGTTAAAAATCACACAACACCAGGTTATAGTCCAACAGGTTTAATTGGAAGCACACTAGCTTTTGGAGCGTTGCTCCTTCATCAGGTGGTAGCGACGCTCTGAAAGCTAGTGTGCTTCCAATTAAACCTGTTGGACTATAACCTGGTGTTGTGTGATTTTTAAATGATGATGTTTCCCCTGCGCAGAGAACAAGTGGTCTGAAGCATACAGGCTAGGCCATTTAGGATTGAGATGAGAAGAAATTTCTTTACTAAGAGTACTGAACTGGAGCAATTGTCTAGCACAGAAGACTGTGGAGGCCAAGCCATTAAACATCTTGGAGTTTGGAGAATCAATCATGATCATTTTGAATGACACAGCAGGCTTAATGGGCCAAAGTTACACAGCAGTTTCAACTATCTACTTTTGCTCCTATTTTCTACATTTCTAATGTTCATTTAAACAAATAAACCAAAGAGACCAGCATTTATTACCCATCTCTAAATGCCCTAGAGATCATTTGCTCAAGGCATACACCAAACTGTATCCAAGACTACTCTAAAAAGCAAACCACAATTACTCAAGGTCAATTTCAATTCTGCTGAACTCTAGATAGGGAACAATAAAGAAATAAAGGCAAACAACTTGCTAATCTTAATAGCTTATAAAAAGTTTCACTCCTGGAGATCTCCACCCATTCTTTATCAGAACAAAACCTCTTACTTTTACACAGCAGTTTCAACTATCCTAACTTAATGACCTTCTATTCATAAGCCACACTTCTCAAATCAAAATGCTTCATGTACTACTTGACAGGATTTTGCTGTGGTTACTACAATTTAGGCTATTACAAGTGTTTCTTCTGAAGAATATGAAGAGTATAAGAGCAATACTGCAGTGGTAATTTAAACTATCTAAAATAGCCCATTCTGTCTGAGCACATTCTACAGAACACTAGCTTTGGAATACATTTTACAAATATGCAATTGACTGATCTTTGTTTATTCTATTTTATAGAAACTAAATTATTCTTCCCAGGTGATCTTAACTCCTGTGTGAAAGAAAATAAAATTCTGTATTGTATTTCTGACAGACTAATATCTCTGCAACTCTGCAATACTTAGCTACAGCCTGACACATTCCTCACATACACGATGGGTCACATACCAAAGTCAGCTATCTTGGCATTCATTTGTGCATCAAGGAGAACATTCTCTGGCTTCAAATCACGATGAACCACCATGTGTCTATGACAATAATCAACAGCTGAAATAATCTGCTGAAAGAGACGACAAGCTTCTGCTTCCTCCACCTACAGCAAAAATAGGAAACAGGACATGTCACAATGTTTCTGCAGAAGGCCTTAAATCTGTTACAGAAATAAACAAATCACAATACAGGAAAATCCCAATGGGGTGTGTAACATGGTGCTTAAGCTATTAGACTAGTAAACCATTGGCCTGGACTAATCATCCAGTGAATTAATTCAAATCCCACTACGGCAGCCAACAAGTTCAAATTCACTTAATTATATGAACCTAGAACAAAAACAAGTATTAGAAGAAGTAGCTATGAAAAACACAGGATTTTTGTTCAATAATGTTCCTTTCCTTCCTTCAGGTAAGGAAATTTATTCTCCTTACCCAGGCTGTCTTATGAGATACCCAAACTACACTATATGTGTAACTTCCATCTGAGACGGCCAGCAAGCCATTCAGTTGTACGAAACCTGCCACAACAAAGTATAATGACTGCAGCAGTTCAAGAAGTATCAGCAACAAGCTTGTATAAATATGAAAATTATGGGTGTAATGCTGAATTAAAATTTACCATTTCTTAAGTGTTCAAAATAATAACAAAAAGATAAAAATGTTTTCCTCCACTTTAAATGCATGGCTCTTACCCTTCCATGTTTACAGATGTAGTCAAAAAGTTCACCACCTGGCACATATTCCATCACCATAAAGAAGTCAGTTGGAGTGCTGATTACCTGGTACCTGGTAAAGCATAAAGGTTATTTGCTTTAGCACAGAAAGTTGAGTGAAAATTTAATTAACTATCAAAATTACAAGGAATTTTGAAAGTATGAATAAGGCAAAACTATCCAGTATCAGGCAAACCTATAACAAGAAAGCAGATTTAATATAACTGGATAAAAACTATGAATAGGGATAGGAGGAGATTTTGTTCTTACATAGGAAAATGCTATGATCTGGCCCACTATCCAAAAGGATAGCATTGAAGATTAAACAGTAACTTACTCAGGAAAGTTAAAACGTGATTATCAAATGTAGTCATTAGCAAAAATGTGATTTATTGAGAAGCTAAGAAGAAATAGAGGGATATGTCAAAACCCAAACATATAAATAGAAAACAGAAATTATCAACAGTGCTTTGTCTGGAGGCCCACTGAAGATGAGATTCGTGTAAAACAAACCTGTTAGGCCAAATGGCCTATTCCTATTATAAATAGTAAGTAATACTGCATGTAGGTTTGCTTGCTGAGCTGTAAGGTTCATTTCCAAACATTTCGTCACCCTATTAGGTAATATCTTCAGTGGGCCTCCGGGCAAAGTACTGTTGATAATTCCTGCTTTCTATGTTTCGGCTTCTTTGGGTTGACATCACCAACCCAAAGAAACCCAAACATATAAATAGAAAACAGGAATTATCAACAGTGCTTTGTCTGGA
>NC_057720.1:51636445-51681731 GCF_004010195.1 Chiloscyllium plagiosum
TACAAATGAACAATTCCACTCCAGACTTTATGCCAGGGAGTTCTTTTCAAGACAAATCTGAAGATGTCTGCACTGAAGACACTTTCGAGAACTGTAATGAAGTCCCTTGACAATCATAACCAAGTTCCTATGTCTTGAGCATGATTCCAGTCATTGGGAGTGTTTGCCTACTGACCTCACTATTTCTAATGTTTCTTAGTGAATCACACAGTGGAATACTACAACCAGATGTTTTGACTTCTTGTCTATGAGTGTAAAAATAGCTTGTCCACTGTTGGTTTATAAGAGAGGACTTCGTCATTCCCCATCCCTCCTTTGACTGGCGCCATCAATTTCTTCTAGACGAGGATAATACTACAATTAAAATATTGCTCTTGAACCCATGTAAGAATTCTCTGCAGCTGACTTTGTAACATTGGAGTGGAAATTAAAAGTGGTGTCAGGCCTTTTAATAGCTTGAATAATAGTGACTAAGTCTAAAGATGATAAAGATCATATTGCCAAGAAAACTTATACAGTCCATAGTAGGGCCCTGTGCGATGTTGTCAAATGGAGAGACCAAGGGGTTCAGTTACATAGTTCTTTGAAAGTTGCCTCAGAGGTAGACAGGGTGGTTAAGAAGGCATTTAACATGCTTGCCTTCATTGCTTAGATCATTGTGTAGAGGAGTTGAGACGTCATGTTGAGATTGTAGTGGATGTTGGTGAAGTCACTTTTGGAGTACTGTGTACAGTTCTGGCCACCCTGCCATAGGAAGGATGTAAATTGGAGAGGGTTTTGAAAACATCAACGAAGATGTTGCAGGGACTGGAGTGTTGAGTTATATAGATAAAATCATAGAATTCCAACAGTATGGAACAAGACCCTTCGGCCCAACAAGTACATACCCACCCTCCAACGAGTAACCCACCCAGACCCATTCCTCTATCCTATATTTACCTCTAACTAATGCACCTAACCTACACATCCCTGAACACCATAAGCAATTTAGTTTGGCCAATTCTCCTGCACATCTTTGGATTGTGGGTGGAAACTGGAGCACTCCGAGGAAACCCATGTATATACAGGGAGAATGTGCAAACTCCACATAGACAGTCACCTGAGGCTGGAATCGAACCATGGTCCCTGGCGCTGTGAGACAGCAGCGCTAACCATTGAGCCATTGAGCCGCCCACACGGGTAGGCTGGGAACTTTTGCACTGGATCATAGGAGATTGAGAGGTGCACTTGTAGAGGTTTATAAAATCATGAAGGGTATACCTAAGGTGACTAGCAAAGATCTTTTCCCTTGGCTGGGGGAGTTCAAAACTAGGGGTCATAATTTTAAGCTGGAAGAACGATTTAAAATGGACCCGAGGGACAACGTTTTTACACAGAGAGTGGTTCAAATGTGGAATGAACTGCCAGAGGAAATGTTAGGTGCAGGTTTTATAGTAGTTATAACATTTAAAAGGCACTTGGATAGGTGCATGAATACGAAAGGTTTAGAGAGATATGGGCCAAATGCAGGCGAGTGTGACGAGTTTAGTTTAGGAAGCTTGGTTGGCATGGGTGAGTTGGACATTTAAGCGACTGCTGGACATGCACATGGATAGCAGTGAGTTGAGGTGTGCATAGGTTAAGTTATTATATGTTACATTAGGATTAAGCCTCGGCACAACATCGTGGGCCAAAGGGCCTGTTCTGTGCTGTACTTCTCTATGTTCTATGTAAAGAGTCTGTTTCTGTGGTGTATTACTCTATGACCCAACAAGATCTGTTGTACTTGTGCCACTCACGTAACACTTTAAAAGGATGTGGCACCTATTTCCCTCCATTTATTGTCCAGCTGCAGAGCACACAAATGCAATAAAGAAGCAATGGTAATTTTAATACACTTAGACCAATCGAATGGCTATATTAGGACCTTAAGTAAGATCCAATTCAAGTTTAGTAAAAATGTAATTTGTTATTTCTTTTCCACCAGTTTGAAAAGCCTGGGGCTCTGAAAGATGTTGACTATCCTGAGATGGCCAAAGAAGCAGGTATCATCATAATTTTAGTTTGTTATTTGAACAACTGGTATGATTTTGCTCATTTTGGAACCAGCAAACTCATACATTTATAAATGTTTTTAAAAAAATTCACTCATGGAGTGTGGGCATCACTGGCTGAGCCAGCATTTATTGCCTGTCCCTAGTTGTCCTTGAGAAGTTGGTGGTGATCTCCCTTCTTAAACCACTGCAGTTTATATGCTTTTAAAGGGGGTAAATCCAAAATTTTGACCCACTGACACAAAAGGATCGGCAATATATCTCCCAATCAGGATGATGAGTGACTCAGAGGAGAGTGATGGTAGTGGTGTGCCCTTGTTCTTCCAGCTGGCTGTGGTCATGGGTTTGGAAGGTGCTGTCTAAGGATGCTGGGTGAATTTCTGCAGTGCATCTTGTAGTTGGTAAACACTGCTATAACTGAGTGTCGGTGTGGATGGGAGTGGCTGCTTGTGGATGTAGTGCCAATCAGGTGGGCAAGCAATTGTAATAATCCAGGAGTTTTAAAGCAAGGGAAATTCCCAAGTTTACATGTTAAAACTGAAGTTTGAACATTTTTGAAATGAGAAATGAACATCAAGTTTATTTGTTTGAAATTGGTCCCACAGACAAGATCAGTAACTTGAATTTCGTGACTGTCTGTTATGTGGTTCTGAGATCTGCCTGGGTATTTGCAGCATGTAACGTTGATCAATCAGAAAATCATACAGAACTCCAGTCTGGTCCTTCAGAGAGACACAAAACCATCATCAACTGAATGTATAATGGAATTCATTGCATTTAAAATAATATGATCTTGGGCTTCATAATATATCTTCCAAAAACATTATGTGGGAGGTGTGGGGAACAGGCATTATATTTCTGGACATTCTTTTTATTCGTGAAACAGAATGCTGAAACTGAGTGGCATGTGCTAGTTATGCTGTTGTATCTGTGCAACTAGTAGCATAAGGCAAGTACATTTAAGAGTTTGGGATCTGTGTCTACAGTGGAACTAGTTTTGCCTTCCTAATAGCACTGTGCCACTATTGTCATAAAGTCAACAGTAGGTTTTTATATGGAAGTGCTCATACAAGTAAAGTGAACAAGAGAGCACAGATTTAAAATAATGTGCAAATGAAGCAAGGGTGATGTGAGAAAAAGACTTTTTGACACAGTGAGTTGTAAGTGCTTGGAATGAAGTGCCAGAAGTGTGGAGGTGGGAGGTTCAATTGTGGCATTCAAGCGGGTGTTAAAGTATGATTTAGATAGAAATAGTAGGATATGGGGGAAAGACAGGTGAATGGCATGATGTGCCATGATAAATTCAGTGATTCTATAACAGTTTGCCATTGCTATTTACTGTGAACCTCAGTCCATCTGTTTCTAAACGTACAAACTTTTCTTGATAAATAGATCAGCAGTACTGATGTGTTTAAATCTGTGAAGCAAATTCTAAAGAGCAGAAAATTAATTGTTTTCTTTCCATTATAGCTCAGAAGGCATTGGCTGATGCTGGCATTGCGTACTCTGCTGTGGAACAAGCTTGTGTAGGTTATGTGTATGGTGAGCACATAGCATTACTCCATTTAATTATTTGTAGCTAATCAATGTTTGGGAAGAGATGCCAGAGAAAACCAGCTTGTAAATCAGATGTCTTGTGGTTTATTTAATCGCATTGTTGTGGATTTTCTTGAAACATCTCCCACATTGCTGCCTTTACTTTGCTAGAAGTAATTTACATCTATAGATGGGCCTCAATATTTTTACATTGCAAAATGACTATACTTCAAAAATAATTTATGATACATGGGACGTTCTGGGATTGTGAAAAGTGCGATATAAGTGTAAATCCACATGTGCAAAATATTTCTTTATTTATCTGCAGAGTGTGGGCGTCATTGGCACAGCCAATATTTATTGCCCACCTCCACTTGAGAAGATGGTAATGAATCACTTTCTTGAATACAACTGAGTGACTTGCTCAAACAAAATAAAGAACTGCATGTGCTGAAAAGTTTGAGTGGCGTGCTTGGCCATGTTCGCGGGCAATTAAGAATCAACTACTTTGTGTGGGTTCCGTGGGGGTTACGTTCCAGGACCTACTGTGGAAGCCTGAAACCACGGATAGGAGCAAACCCATTCATTTAAATGGGAAACATAGCTTTCCGGCAGCCTCCTGGTGCTGGAACATTCCCTATAATATGCTCAGGACGTGGTAAAGCGCGGGTAACTGAAATCGCAGAAAACGATTCCGTGGTATAGGGTCGCCCTGTAAACCAGTTGGACTATAATCTGTGTTGTGAGATTTTTAACTAACATCGTATAATAAGACAGAAATGTAAAGGCAGCAGAATGTGGTCTGTAAAAGACATTAGTGGAAATAATGTTCTTTGCAACATTATTGTATTTTAAACACCCGCTTTCTGTTTGAAACTTGTTGCTCCAGCTGTTCTTTTATCCAACAGACTACTAAAATTTTGTTTTATTTTCTATATCAAGATAATGTATTTTGCATTAAATGAATGTTCAATGAATTAGCTATGTGCAAATCAGTGAATATTGTATCAAAAACGAACGCTTATTAGAAACTTGAAGCGAACTTGAAGATTAGTTGTTATGCTCTGTATGGGGATTTGTAATCAAAAAATAGCCAAATATACCAAACAACCTATGCATGAAGGGATAATTGAAAAATATTTCATTTTAGGAGCATCACTTTAACAGGAATCAGAATCATGGCTGATTAATCCTGAATTAGGAGGCAAATCACAGTCGGGATGAATTATAAATTATGCATGCAATAGCAAATGCAACAAAGACTGTTTCACAGAGGTACTAGACACTTCAGTCTGGCTGCATGATTCCAATTTCAGCCACCCAGCTCTTCCACGCAGAATTCTAGTTCCCTCCTTTTTAAGATTTGGATGAACCCTGTGTAAAAGGGCTTCTCCCCATGCAGTCTTCCACACAGTGGGGCACATTCTTCTTGAACTGACCCAATTGTCAGTTCCTCTTTTCTTTTGGTCTCTTTGTTTTCTGCATTACCATGCAAATTCAGAATTTTAACTTCCTTCCCCATTGATATGACTTTCAGGTCATGGGCTAAAAGGTCACAAGGACCAGTATTTCTTAAGATCCAAAATTATAAAGCCCTAGTTAACATTTAAAGGAAAAACTACAGACACCTGATATATTTGAAATCATTACAAACTCTCCTTATTGTTATTGCTTTAGGGTTAAAGGCTATCACTTAACTAAATTAACTTAGATTTTTGTATAGGAAAGAAGTTGATTTTACCTCTACGTGGAACAACTGTTTTGCACACAGTAAATTTCTTTAAAGCCCTGTAATTCTGCAATGATTAAAATTGATTTGGAGATGCCGGATTAAAATTATGTGGTTGTTGGCTAAGGGCCTGCGGCGTCATGGGAGCTCCATTTTCCTGCACATAATGGCATGAAGTCACCTGCAAGATTCATCTAATTAATCTTTGGATTAACATCCCATGTTAAACAAAATACTTCTGGAATGCACCTCTTCCTCTGTGCTGTAGTGAAGTATCAGCCCAGATTTTTCATTAATTTGCTGTTTGAAACTACAGAGTATAGAAATACTCTTATTATTTAATAAGATTTGAAGGAATGGAGTAAGGGAACAGATAATGGATATATTAGCTAAGGGTTACTTGGTTGTATAGATATTGGGAGTTGGGTGCAGGTGCTTTTATGGTTTGTAGTAACTGAAGTAAGCTCTCACAAAGTATGGATTCAAACTCCATTTAAGCGTACTTAAGCACAAATTATTTGCGCATAACAGTGCAATGTATTTCAGACATAGTTACAGTGAGTTATCAATACTTATATATTGATAGAGTCAAAAATCCTTGGTTGGAATATCAGTTTGGGAGAAAGCAGTAAGTCAAGAAAAGTGTCTAGTTAAAAGTTGTTTTGGAAATTTTTTTTTACAAAGTTAAAAGGGGAAGTTGTTTGAGAAAAGAAGACACTAGGGATGATGATTAATTACCATGCTTAATAGGTGTACTGCTTTTCTAATTTTAAATTTAGCTTTTGATTGGTGTGATCAATTCCAATGAATTTCTGGCATTCTCTTTATAAAGGTGATTCAACTTGTGGCCAACGTGCAATCTATCACAGTTTGGGGACAACTGGAATACCCATTATTAATGTGAATAACAACTGTTCCACTGGTTCAACAGCCTTATTTGTGGCCAGGCAGCTGATACAAGGAGGTAAGCCAATACAATGTACGTGTAAGAACCATGAGACGCTAAATGAAATATGATTGTGATGAGGTGCTAAACTGCACCTAAATTAAAATGAAGCTTCTGAATGTCTGATTGGCATTATCTAGAAGTTGTTTCTTCGTGGCTGTTATTGCCATATTTTATACTTGCGACCTTGTCTTGTAATGAAAATTACAGAGAAGAGTCAAAACAATTTCTAGTAGGAGCAGAAGACTGAGAGAGAGAAAATTGGACAAGATAGTCAAATTGATTGCTTCCATCTACGAGGACTCAAGGTTGGGTTGACAAGGTACCAGTTAGGACTTGGGGTCGATCCACCTCCACTATCCCCAGACCTCCAGCCACATAGGTATGATTCCATTGTAATGGAAGAATATTGATACCTCTCTTTGGAAGAATTCAAATTAGGTTTATTAATTTAGTTTTTAACATCATACAGCAATTATAGAAAAATAAATTCTAATTTACTTAAGCATTTTATGTTGCCCAAATATTTATATTCTTTGTAGACATTTTTTAAAATCTGCCTTACAGATAAATACCTAAGCATGAACCTAAGTGTCAGAGAACTGTTGTTTTCTTGCAAACTTCTGGTGGAATTTTCTGCTTTCTTGAGGAACATGCGTAATGGCGGGAAATGTAGAAAATGAAAAAAAAAATCAGAATTTCGATATCAAGGAAATAATTTGATTTCTCCACTTAAAGTTTAAACAGCGAATTCAAAATCTTGCTAACAAGCAGTGATCACCTTATTTCTGTGCACTTACCCAATTTGAAGGCTTCTAATTTCTCTTCTTCTCTGAGATACTAGACAGAGCCATTGGACACTGTTCCCATCCATCCATGCAAGTCAGCAATGCAAGCCTAGTTCCACCACGTTATGCTTGATCTCAGACCAACAGACATACCCTTTCAACGTTTCAGACGTTACTTTGGAGCTTGGGGACTCTATGACCCACATGCTTCTATCAGGTTGCTTTTTGCAGAGACACATACTCTCCATATAATGCATCTTGAGCTTCATTTGTTCAGCCTTATAACTTCAGCTTCACTTTTTTTTAATGTACTGTTGTTCATTACATTTCACCAAGGATACTGCACCTGATCAATCACTATCTCCCTCCTTTATGGTGGCCTCCTTTTCACCACCCTATTCACCAGCACCTCCACATCTCTGTCAGTGAACCAAGGTGCAAAATTGCATGAATCGGTCATTTCCTTCAGGAGAATGGTGCAGGAGCACAGCACGAAAGGTTATTTCTGTCTTGGAGTGTCTGTAGTGATGCACAACTGGAATTTAAATATGGCACAAACTCCATGAACTTTGCAAAGTGCTGGCAGTGTTGAGCATTTCCACTTCCTGCCACATGAAACTGTCTCCAAAGAAGCCAGTTGCATAATTAATGAAATGAAGATTGCGTGAATAAAGTTTTAATGACAGACCAGATGCCATGAATGTCATTTTAAAAAAAGAACACTTCCCAAATTTGGGAAAATTGAACCTAAGGAGTTTCAATATTATATTGTGCACAGATGCCCTCATCCTTTTCATTCTCAGGACAGATTTAAAGGAACATCACCCCTATAAGAGATGCTACTCCTAGAATTCTAGTCAACGGCCCTTCTGATCCATGCATATCATGTTTTGAGAGTGCAATATTAATGTTTCTTAGAGCACAAAGTGGTCTAATTTTAATGCTGAGGTAGTCACAAAGCTGTTATGTATACGCTGCATTATCAGCTCTTATGTCAGAAGCAGTTTCATAAACTCCCTCTATATTTAATAGTCCTCATCCACCAGTAACTTCATGAAGGGTGTTTTTCATTTTTTAATATGTTGTTGTAAATAGTCATTCATTCTTGTTTTGCAGTATATGAATATACGCAAATATAAAAATCAAAGTTTAAAATGATGCACTGAAAACTTTTGGATAACGTATTAATATTTGACTTTCAAAAAATACAAAGTGCTAGGCAGGCAAGTTTTAAATGACTGAATTAGTTATGATTCTTATTTTCATTGGTGTGAAAATATATTTGCAATATTCTTTTCATGTTTTTCAAGGACTGGCTGATTGCACTCTAGCTTTGGGATTTGAGAAAATGGAAAGAGGATCACTTTCTTCAAAGGTAGTTGGAATATTTTATTAATTTGATGTGGGATTTAGTTTCTGCATCTACTTTGTTGTGTAAGCACCACTGACAAACAACTGTTTCTGCCAGCTCTTTTTTACTATGAATGTAGTCAACAACATGATAATGAAAGGATGATTTGTTTCTGTGCTGTGGATTGAGAGATGGATATTGACTGGGATACCAGGAATAACTGCTCTGATGTTCTTCAAAATATTGATTAGGGATCTTTTACATCCATTGAGCAAGCAGATTGGACTGGATGTAGGTTTGCTCGCTGAGCTAGAAGGTTTGTTTTCAGACGTTTCTTCACCATACTAGGTAACATCATCAGTGAGCCTCCAGATGAAGCACTGGTATTATGGCCCACTTTCTATTTATGGGTTTAGGTTTCCTTGGGTTGGTGATGTCATTTCCTGTCCTTTTTCTTAGGTGGTAGTAAATGGGATCCAAGTCAATATGTTTGTTGATAGAGTTCTGGTTGGAATGCCAAGCTTCTAGGAATTCTCGTGTGTGTCTCTGTCTGGCTTGTCCTCGGGTGGATATGTTGTCCCAGTCGAAGTCATGTCCTTCCTCAACTGTGTATAAGGATACTGGTGAGAGTGGGTCATGTCTCTCACTAGTATCCTTACATACAGATGAGGAAGGACACCACTTCAACTGGGACAACACATTCACCCTAGGACAAGCCAAACAGAGACATGCACAAGAATTCCTAAAGGTGTGGCATTCCAACCAGAACGCTTATCAACAAACACATTGACTTGGATCCCATTTACTATCCCCTGAGAAAAAGAACAGGAAACGACATCACCACAGGAAATGACATCACCAACCTAAGGAAACCTAAACCCATAAATAGAAAGCGGACCATTCCACCAGTGCTTCATCCGGAAGATCACTGATGATGTTACCTAGTATGGTGACAAAAAGTCTGAAAACGAACCTTCCAGCTCAGCGAGCAAACCTACATCCAGAACCTCAACCTGAGCTACAAATCTTCTCAAAACTCGTTAGGCAGATGAGACTTTGGCTTAGCGTTTCATCTAAATGATGACACCTCTGCCAGTACTGCACTTGAATATTAACCAATGCCTTTATGCAATCAAGACCTGGAATGGGGCTTGAAGGGGAGAGTGCTCCAAAATGAGCAACTGATCACCTTCTGAAATACCAATTTCACTGCAGACTAAACTGTTACTCTTGTTTCTATGTTTCTTTTTATGCATATGTGGAGGTCTAATTTTTAACACAGTTTATTCCTGTTTGGAAAATGTTTTATCTATACCATATCCTATTATTTTTAAATGTATCCCAATGCTGGTGCAGTATTTCATCTACCTATTTTATACCTCATTTAACTGAGTAAGAACAGTTTCCAACTTTCAAAACTATACTATGTATCTTTATAGAATATGACTGTTTACTATTTCTGTTTTCAGTACACTGATCGGACCAACCCTATGGACAAACACTGTGAAGTGCTGCTTAATAAATACGGGATTTCTGCAGCCCCAATCGCACCACAATTATTTGGAAGTGCTGGTAAAGAGCACATGGAGAAATATGGTAACTATGAATAACACACTTGTGTATAAATCTTACAAATTTAATGTAACGTCATTATCCATTCTAAAGAAAATTGACTTGTGATTGAAAAATAACAACAGATGGAGTAAAGGTATTGGCCACAAAATTGGGCTCCGTGATATCTCAATTGGAAGTGTTACAGAAAGAAAATTACTGATTGGATGGTGGGGGGGAAGGGGGCCACTCCTTGACTACTTCAGCTTGGAACACACTGGCCATTGTGTTGTGTAGGGCAATGAAGTGGATGTCAATACAAGTATTAAAAATGGAGAGTAGCTACATTTTGAAATCAGTCATTATATAACCGATTTTATAAGACGTCTTGTGGCACAGTGGTAGTGTTCCCTACCTCTGGGCCTGGGTTCAAGTTCTATTCTAAGTACTTTTAATATAATAAATTTGAAATACAACAAATTTAATAGATGTTGTCTCAGGTTCATCTTGCATACAAACCTTATTGTTGACAGAGAGTAAATTTCCATTGCACTGATCTTTGTTGCATTTAATCCAACTCAGTTTCTCCAGTACAATTTGTCTTTTTGTTTTTAATATAGGTACTAAACCAGAGCACTTTGCCAAGATAGCTTGGAAGAATCACAAGCATTCAACAAATAACCCGTGAGTCCTTTGGCTTGCTCTTTGGTTAATGATTAATAATGATATTTGTGTTAAGTTTTGAGCAATCAAGGTGAAGGCTCAAAGCTCTTAGTCCATCAGGGATTTTAAAAAAGCAGGAAAAAGAGAGTTGTGCTGAGAATTGTTGGTTATGCAAGTTTTAAAATGTGTAGAATTGTGAGAGAATTAGAGTTTCAGAACCTTAGATTCTGGGAAAGAATGGGCTAAAGTAGAAAACTGTATGAATAATATTAGAAATTTTAAACTTTAGCATTTAAGGGAATGCAGAAAGAAGAAACACAAATTATTTTAGTTTTACCTCCAATGTGTGGATTGATGGCATTATCCCAGCCAGTTCTTTCTTTTAACAGCAAAAGAGACAGAATAGTGACTGTCCTGCTAGGGTAGAAAACATATCACCAAATCATTTGTAATCTTTCATCTATTTTTCTCTGAATTTGTTACTTTGCTAGATTACAGTTTTATACTTTTTTTATAAATACTTTCTCTGCAAGGTTCAATAGTTGAAGGATTAAGCAAAGTGCCTTATCCAAACCATTTTATCTTTTTGGCTTTGCTGTGTACTTTTGTGATCTCAGAACATTAAAATTTATTGATGTTCTGTGTGTACAAATGTAGATTGATAGATTGTTGGCTACTAAGGGTATTGAGGGACAGCAGGATAATGTTGAAAGTTGATGTTGAGATACAAGGTCAGCTGTGACTTTGTTGAGTGGTTGAATGGTAATAACAGCAGGCACAAAAGGGCCAAATGGCCTACCTCCAATCCTATTTCCTATGTACTTCTGTTCATATAAAATACAATAGAATTAAATGTGTAAATATTTAAAAATGCATAATTGAATGTATCTCTTTTACTGATTTTCACTGCTGACGCAGCAAGATTGAGTTGGTACAATCCTTGTTTAAAGGGCCATGTCTGGATCATTTTATCTCTGAGAAAGGGGTGAAATAGAGTCAGGCATCTCAACCCCAGAAACAAAGTAAGTTGAGGCTGTATAGACCGCCCACCTTGGTTATCTGGACTTTTCCCTAGTTGATTTAGAAATTGTTAAGCCCTCAAATGTCATCCTATACTTACCACCCATTCCCATTACGTCTCCAAGCCAATTCATATTCTTAGCCAGCTTCATAACCACTCATCCAGTATTCCCACTCTAGGTGGAACTCAGGAACCATATGAAGGTGAAAAATAAGGTAGACTTCAACAAACTGTTATAACTCTTCTTTGCACACAATGGTACAGAAAATAGCTTCTATTCGTGAAACCTCTTCAAAGATTAATTTCCCATAAATTGTTCAATTTGTTCTTACAATGAAGTGATATTCTGTAAACCAGATGAGAGACAGTGAATTCTTTAACACGATCTTAATCTTGTCGATCAAAATGTGAATTCAGCAAATTCAACCCCCCAACCACCCCATCAAAATAACTTGTAATATTGTAAGTTATGAAATTTAATCAAGTAGTCAGCCAGACCTCAGTTGTGATAATAGCTGTTAAGAAATGTCAACCAAAAGCTATGGAATCTACAGGAACAGATGATTTTTTTCTCTCTCTCAGTTACATCAGATGGTCTGTGAGAAAGCAGATCAACAATGTTATGTTTCAAACCTCTGACAGCTTCAATCTTTTTTATGTTTAACAGGCTGAGGATTTAAAAGTCTTCAAGTCATGATATTTAATTGACCTCCCATGCCTTTGAAAAATGTTTACGTACACTTTAAATTTGTAATTCCTATGTCATTTCTCAAGGTCTTTGGAACAGTAACAATTCACTCAGCACCAATTTCAAGTGCTAACTTTGAGACTTTTGGCAGAGATTCACAATCCACTGTTTTCCCTTCTCAGACAATTGGCACCTGTCAGAAATGGATGTGTAACGTCCACAACCAGGTCCTCCTAGAAAATTCAAAAGTCTCTGGAGTTGGCCCAACTCTGAAAATCTGGTCCCAAATTCCTTTTGCTGTTCATCCTTGCTTCCCTCTTGCTGCAGAAACTGGGGAATCGTTGTTTTTCTTTGCCTGAGCCCTTCGGTGTTCATGAACTCCATGATAGATGGAACAAAAGTAAGCTGGAACAAATAGCAATAAGATAAAGCATATGTACATCAGATTTTTGAAAATATGTTTTACAATTCACCAATCAGACTTCCCTGCACCTCTCTATAGCTGAAAATTTAAACTTTTAAATCATTATAATTCAAAACAAAATTCTACCCCATATATGAGATCATCATGAACTTGGTGTAAGGTATAAAAGTGGTATCATCGTGATTTCTTTATTCATCTAAATAATTGTAATTCATCTATTTAGATATTCTCAGTTCCAAGATGAGTTCAGTCTTGACCAGGTGATGAAGTCACGTCCGATTTTTGAATTTCTGACTCTCCTGCAGTGCTGGTGAGAATGGGATACTTTTTGATTTACTGGCTGCACACATTTAAAAAAAATACTTAAATGTAATTTACCAAGGTGACTTGAGCCATTTGTCTCTTCACTTCTGCTTCATTGGAAGACTGCTGCGTGTGTCTCTAGTTCTTTATTCACAGCCTTCCTTGCTTTAGAATATTGAGTAGGCCAGGATTCAACACTGTTCCTTGTCCTAGTTCTCTACAAGGGAAGACAAAGCAGGAGGGCACTATTTGATTTAACTGTACAGGTTGTTCTGCTATAACGTGTGTTTCGTTAATGCAAATTTGTTGTAGTGCAATTGACGAATAGGGGACACTGTTTCTAAAGCGCGAACTTTTAAAACATGTTGGCTGTAATGCGGTTATGTCGCCAACACTTTAAGCCCTGCTTCTAAAGCGTGATTTTTCTAAAACACGGGGTTGCACAAGAACGCAACCATCACATTATAGAAGAACTACCTGTATGGCAGCATCAAAAGTGGAATTGATGGAAAGAGTTGGCAGATTCCCTTTACTAAAGGGTATTAGTGAACCAGATAGATTAAGACAACAGTCAATTATAGTTTTATGGTGAACATTACCGATATTAGTTTTCAATTTCAGCTTTAATTCATTGAATCTTCTTCGATATGAGTTAAAGATGTTTGAATGTGAAAAATAAGCAAGCTATTGATCATTCGTTGATGCTGGAAGTGTTATTTGGGAGCATATCAAAATGCCATAGAGTTTTCAAAGAACCAGTGTCTAAAGCACAATATTTGTAAGGTGCATAAAACACTCCAACTTTGATGCAATGATTATGCTATGTTAGCTGATCTCAGCTAAACAATGTCATGTAGTTAGGAGAAAGTGAGGACTGCAGATGCTGGAGATCCGAGTCAAAAAGTTTGGTGCTGGAAAAGAACATCAAGTCAGGCAGCATCCAAGAAGCAGAAGAATTGACATTTTGGGCATAAGCCCTTCATCAGGAATGCCAGTGTAGTTAGCTCTAGTGACAAGTCCTTGTGATATTGGAAATGGGAAGTGAAATCAAATACCATGCTTTTCTTCCCTAGCAACCACTGCACTGTGCACCAGTATGTGACATTAATCAGTGCTGTTCTTAAGGCTTTGACACTGTTACCCACTTAGATAAGACACTGGTAGGATGGCAGCACCTGTTAATTGTTATACTGGTTTGATTCACTACAGGGTTGGGAGAAAATTAAAGTAGAACAAAGCTTTTTTTTTATTGTTTGCTAATATTGTAATCTTCAAATTAGAATGAGATGGAGCTTTTGTTCTTTTTGTCTTAGATTAGATTAGATTCCCTGCAGTATGGAAACAGGCCCTTCGGCCCAACAAGTCCACACCGACCCTCCGAAGAGCAACCCACCCAGACCAATTCCCCTACACTTTATAACACTTTATAAAGTCTTACTTTATAACACTTTACTTTAAAATAGTCCAACATCCGATGGAGCAGGAGCGGCCGTTCTGGCAAGTGAGAAGTTTGTACGGAGACATGGCTTGGAGTCCAAAGCTGTTCAAATTCTTGCCCAGGAGATGATAACTGATTTACCGAGCAGCTTTCAAGAAAATAGCTGCATAAAGGCGGTAAGATTTTTAGTTAGGTTCTATGTTAATTATATATGGAAATGTGTTACAGTGTTGTCACCTCATGTGGTTGACTAGGATGGCATACAAGTTTTAAAATAAGCACCCAGGATGGTGATATAAGTTTTGGTTTTACAAATAGGCGGATAAATTTTTATGGACCCTAATTTTGGGCAGCCTGATATCTGCTTGCTAGAATTAGTGAGACCTAAACTATTTTCTCAGCTGGGTGACATTTGAATAACATCAGCAAGCTACCAACCTGCAGCAGGAAATTGGTCAGTCCTCTTGGAGCCAGAATTGGTGTTCTTGAAGGCACTGGGTGTAAGAGGATTGAAGGATCGTCAGTGGACAATAAGGGGCTGAAATCATTGGCAATGGGAGGGGAACTGGCAGTGGAGGATAGGGCAGTGAAGTGTTAGGACCAAGTTACAGTATTGCACGGAAGGACTGGCAATTGGTATTAATCGTATATGAATTGTGTTTAGTTGTATTTAGGTGGTCAGCATTAACTACAAATTCACTTCTCTTTCCATAAATGGGGACATTTTGAAAACTGTGGTTGTTGAGTTAACATCTCTAAATTAACAAAGTGTGTAGCGATTGTTTCTGATCTATCCTTTAACATCTGTATTGTAGCTGAGCTTATGGATAAGAGTGTGCCATAAAGACAGATTAGAATGGGAAAATATGAAAATTAGCTAACAATAACCACTAAATTGCCATGAATTAAATTCTTGCCTAGATCACATTTCAGTCAGTAAATACAAGTAACAGATAAGTTTAGAGGGGAATCTTTAGTTAGGATACTACCCACATCACTAATCTATTATGCTGATTACTACATTTGCTGAAATTTGCTCTAATTCATTTTTTAAATGTCTCATTCATAAGCTATTATTATTCAAAATGTGGCAGCATAAGAAATAGACTCGGTGTGTTTGAGATTATTATTTGTTTTTTGGGCGGAATAGCCTGCCTCAAATAAAAACATGATTAGCAGTATCCTATATGCTGATGAAGTAATTTTATTTTTGAGAAACATTAGTGAAGGCGTCATCATTAATGCAGAGCATCATAACATTCATAAGGAGTGGCAGGTAAGAAAATTAGCCAAGTGAAGAAGTTGACTGTAACTTATGAGGCAATTGAGGTAGAATAGAAGATGGAATATCAAACTTTGATTTTCAGTGGAGAATACAGGAAAGTAAAGAATCCATAGATTAATCCTGTGAGGTTAGGTTCAGTTCCTATGCAGGCCATTAGGTGGGGATGGCTTATCATGAAAAAAAAAATTAACAATGCTGTATACTACACAGCTGCATAGAAAAGAGCAACTGAACCATTACTGCCAAATTTGTCATGTAGTTTAAAGTCCAATGATGTCCATTTAGGAAGTAACAGGATCATCTTGTGTAAAGGATAGTTGGCCCGCACTTGACTTTCACAGTGCTGTTAATTTCAACTGCATGATAACAATACATTAAAATATGCATTTTAAAAGAAGAAACATTACTTACTGTTTATCTCATGGTAGTGGTTCAACCAATGATCAGGAAGCATAGTCTTCTGAAGTAAAGGATAAGTTTAGGACAAACTGTCAGGGCAATGATTTACCAGGTTTTGAATAAATAAAATATGTATTTTATTGTAGTATTTTAGAAGTTTTTGTATTTTTGGGCTAAGTTTAGGTGCATACAATTTTGTCCAACTTTTAAAATGCTGAGATGATTATGTTTTTGTAACTATTAAATGTATTCTATTTTTAAAGTCATTTTTGAAGATTCAAGAAGGAGAAAGAATTCTTTAGGTTATAGTATTGGTGATTTTGCTGGGTTCTGTGAACACTTGCAGGAAGAATGGAAATGTAAACAATAAGATTTGTAACAGAAATCTGAAAGTGATGGTAAGAGTACGAGGTGCAGGAATTATCGAGCTAGTGATAGAGACAGCCATAGAGAATGAGAGAACGATGGTCAGCAAAGTCAACAAATTGAAGTTTCTGAGAGCAAGTTCCCAGTAGTTGCAAAGAAGGGAATTATGGGTTTTCCAA
Organism: Chiloscyllium plagiosum; assembly: GCF_004010195.1. Lineage (NCBI taxonomy): Eukaryota > Metazoa > Chordata > Chondrichthyes > Orectolobiformes > Hemiscylliidae > Chiloscyllium > Chiloscyllium plagiosum. The sequence goes on from NC_057720.1 coordinate 51,653,146, forward strand.
GACTTGCCTTGAAGCTCCTTTCTTTAATTTAAGCTTCTGGTTGCCTCTCATTCTATGTCCTTTTTTGACTTGTCATTTTTTTTGTAAATTATATATTTTGATACACTTTTCCACATTTATGAGTGTTAAATAAACTCAAGTTCCTATTATTAAAAGTGCCCACTAGATATCAAATCTAATATTAACTTCTAAGATGACCTCATCCTCACCAATCTGACATTATCAGTAGGAGTGACCACTGCACAGTTCTTGTGGAAAGAAAGCCATCTTCAGGTTGAGAATACCCTCGTGTTGTGTGTTACTACCATGGTGCTAAATGGGACAGACTGAATAGATCTAGCAACTCGAGACTGGGCATTCATGAAGCTGTGTAGACTATCAACAGCATCAGAATTATACTCCAACACAATCTGCAACCTCAAGCCCAGCATATCCCCCACTCTACCTTTACCATCAAATCAGGGCATCAAACTTGGTTCAATGGAAAGTGCAGGAATGCATGCTAGGAACAGTACCAGACCTATCTAAAAATGAGGTGTCAACCTAGTTAAACTACTAAACAGCCCAAGCAGCAAGTGATAGAGTTAAGCGATCTCAAAACTAACAGATCAGATCTAAGCAGTGCAGTCCTGCCACATCCAGTAGTGAATGGTGGTGGACAATTAAACAACTCACTGGAGGAGGAGGAGACTCCACAAACATCCCCATCCACAATGATGGATGGAAGAGCCCAACACATCAGTGCAAAAGATAATGCTGAAGCATTCGCAGCAATAAATCTCAATCTCCTCCAATGGTCCTCAGCATCACAGATGCCAGTCTTTAGTCAATTGGATTCACTCTGTGATATCAAGAAACAGTTGGAGGCACTGGATACTGCAAAGACTATGGGCCCTGACAACATTTTGACAATAGTACTGAAAACTTGTGCTTCAAAACTTGCCACTCTCCAAGCCGTGCTCTTCAAGTACAATTACAATGCTGGCATCTACCCAACTATGTGAAAAAGTTGCCCAGGTATATCCTGTACATACAAAGCAGGCCAAATCTAACCCACCCAGTTACCACCCTATCAGTCTACTCTCGATTATTAGTAAAGTGATGGAAGGTGTCACCAACAGTGCTATCAAGCAGCTCCTGCTCAGTTTAGGTTCCGCCAGGGCCACTTAGCTTCTGGCCTCATTACCACCTTGGTTCAAAGATGGACTAAACAGATGAATTGCAGACATGAGGAGAGAATGACAGCCTTTGATATTCAGTCAAGTTTGGCCTGGATGTCAAGAACCCTTAGCAATATTGGAATTAATGGGTATCAGATGGCAAACTCACTACTGGTTAGAACCATAATGGGCACATAGGAAGACGGTTGTGGTTTTTGGAGGCCACTTGTCTCATCTCTGCAAGAGTTCCCCAGGGTAGTGTCCTAGTCCAGCCATCTTCAGCTGCTTCATCAATACCTTCTTTCCATTATAACGTCACCAAGATTGTACGATGTTAAGCACCATTCACAACTTGTCAGATACTGAAACAGTCCATGTTCAGGTGCAACTAGATTTGGACAGTATCAGGCTTGGGCTGATAAATGGCAAGTAACATTTACAGCATACAAATGCCAGGCAATGTAACTGCAGCCCCTTGATATTCGATGGTGTTACCATCACTGAATCCCCCCGTCAACATAATTGACCAGAAACTCAACTGGACTTGGTACGTAAATAGAGTGGCTACAAAAGTAAATCAGAGGCTATGAATACTGTGGTGAATAACTCCTTCATGCGTCCCAAATGCCTGCCCACAATCAACAAGGCACAAGTCAAGAGTGTGATGGAATACGCCTCACTTGGCTGGATGAGTACAGCTCTGACAACACTCAAGAAGATTGAAAGCAGCAAGGACAAAGCAGTCTGCTTGATTGGAACCACATCCACAAGCATCGACTTTCTTCACACTGATACTCAGTAGCAGCAGTGTGTACTATCTACAAGATGCACAGCTTCTTCCAAACCCACGACCACTTCCATCTAGAAGGACAAGGACAGCAGATATATGGGAACATCATCTCCTCTAAGCATCTCACTATCCTGACTTGAAAATACATTGCCGTTCCTTTGTTGCCACTGGATCAAAATCCTGGAATTTTCTCTTTAAGGGCACCAAGGGCCAACCTACAGCACGAGGGCTGTAGCAGTTCGAGAAGGCAGCTCATCACCACCTTCTCAAGTTCAACTAGGGACAAGCAATAAGTGCTGGCCCAGTATGTAATGCCCATGTCCAACGAGTGAGTTAAAAAAAGCTGTCATTAGCGTGTTATTTGCTCTTGGGATGACAGCATTGTTGTCAAGGCAAGCATTTATTGCCACCTCTAATTACCCTTCAGGAGATGTGTTATTCTTAATCGCTTAAAGTTTGTAAAGTCTTTATTTTGAGTTTGCTTGTAAGGACAATCATACAGTGGCTCAGAGAGAAGGGCCCTAGAAAAAACAAACGACAGGATGGGTAGTAAGAAAAGTAATAGTCAGAGAACTAGAGGACAAGAATCAAAAAGAGCATATTGCAAAATAATGTGGACAGGACTAAGAGTGTTTTTTAAAAAAAAACAAGCCTGAAGGCCTTGTGTCTTAGTGTATGGCGCATTGTTAGTGAACTGAATTAGTCACGTAGATAGATATAAAAGAGTATGATGTACTTGGGATTATGGAGACACACATGCAGGATTCCCAGGGATGGAAACTGAAGATCCAGTAGTATTCAGTACTTTTTTTGGAAGGACATTCTTTTTAAAAAACACAGGAAGTAGAGTAACATTGATGATTAAAGACAAAATTCATGCAATATTGAGGAAGGATATTATTGCCAATCAAGTCGAATCTGTACCGGTAGATCTTAGAAACACCAAGGGGCAGAAAATATAGGGGGGTTTGTATATAGATCTTCAAACTGTAACTGTAATATTATTGGATTAGCTGCATACTGGTCCACAGGATGATCAAAATGGGAACATTTTGTATTCAAGCAAGATTCGTTTAAATGTTGAAGAGATTGGAACATTATTGCCTTATCCATAAATTTGTGTTTGAATGGAAGTAGTTGGTGTAATGAGGCATTAGTGAAATTAATGCAGTTCACAGACACAGAGCCAAGTAAAGCTTCTTGAGATTATAGAAGGATGGCACCAGACTCCAGAATATACAAACAGCTGCTGCACGTAATCTTTTAGGCCTAATGACAAAAGGAAGATTATTATTGAGAGCATATTCATTATATTAATGGTAGGCTTTACCCCTCTTTTTTTACAGAAACTTGGTACAGATTATTTCTTGTTGGCTCACTGTATTTTTGGTCCCAAATGTGGAGTTATCTATAAATGCCTAAAACAATATTATTTTGATCAGTTATTATGTATGAATATACTAATTGCTGAAACACATGGTTAAATAATGTAGTATCAGACAATTGACAAAGTCACTAATTCGGATTCTGGACTGTTCTAATTCTGTCAGCACACATTGTTAAGCCAATGACTTCTGCACTGACTCCATCACTATCAATCAATGGATATCATAGGTAAACCCAAGTCCTTTTGTAGGTGACTTGGCCACTGGGACATGATCTCCTGGGCATCCAAACCCACACTACAAGGATATGTGTAAGCTGGATATGAAGATGCTGAACATTAAAACTGACAAATGGGATACAGTTGATGACAGCTGTGACTTCTGGTGACTGGCTGTTTTGAAGGGTTTCGGAAGATGAGCAGAAATGAGAAACCAATCTAGCAGGGAAGAGAACTCTGAGAAAACTGAGCAAAATATACACCTTCTCAGCTCATAGTTTCTGTGGCAGAAAATGACAACCATGTCAGAGCAGGAGTCCAAAGACAACACCAGGTGATACTTAACACGGAATTGATTACTGTGATGCCAACCATTGTCTAGACAGTGCATGAGACAAGCGAGGTGAGGAGGTGAGCTTTACACTGAAGAGAGAAATGTCATTTTATATTTCTTTATCCACTCTGCACACTGAACAGTTCAGATGCTTGGGTCTCAGGGTGGTGTCAGGGCTATATTGTTCAGGTTAGCACCCATGGATTAAAGAGGAGAAATGATTAGGCGATAGAATTGGCCAAACTGTTAAGTAGTCTGTTTTACATTCCTTGCCTTAGATTACATTGCAGAAATTTCTGATGGAGCAAAGTAACAGTACTAATCACTGCCTCAGCACAGGGCAATAGATTAGAGGGGAAGACAGAAAATTAAAGAGACCTAAACTTATTTTCATTTTGCAGGTTGGATTCGACATGACCAAAGAAGCAGCAAGGAAATGTTTTCAGGAAGCTGGTCTCGGGCCTAACGATGTAGATGTCATTGAGCTTCATGACTGCTTCTCAGCTAATGAACTCATTACTTATGAAGCTCTTGGACTTTGTCCTGAAGGTAATTGTTGCATTCAGTTAATTATGAAGCATTTTACCCAAAATGTCAGACTTCTCCATCTCCTGATGCTGCCTGGCTTGCTGTACTCTTCCAGCTTCCTGCTTATCTACTTTGGATTCCAGCATCTGCAGTTTTTTTGTCTGTTCAGTTAGTTATTTCCTTGCATTGTAAATTAACTTGAAATGGTTCCATTACTGATTTATTCCTCCCACAAACCATTGTGTTCTAAAGAAAAGGAATTGTTCACTAAATAAATGGTGATTGGAGGTTTATTAAATAATATGTCTATTTACAGGAATATTATAACATCCGCTTGTGCGTAACAGATATTAATGTTATTTGAGCAGTTTTTTTTCTTTTCTTGCATATTTTCTTGATGTGTCTTGATTGATGTAACCTTGTAACCACTCTTGTTACACCAGAAGGGTATTTTACTTAGAACTGGCGAAATCAGAGTTTGGATTCAAACATTTATATAATGAAGAAGTCAGTCTACCAATAGCAATACTGAGTGGGATCAGTATTATCATCTAGGCAAACATTAAAAAGGTAAACAGTTTGTTACTTGAAAGGGAAAAATATTCCAGGTTGTATGGAGGAGACAAAAGAATGGCACAAAATGAAAGGCTAATTTGGAGAGCCAGCAGTTATTCCTTAGAATCAAACCTTCCCTTTGCATGTGGTGTGAAGAACCTGCCACTTTATTGATTTTACAGATTCTATAATCTCTTCATGAAGTATCTTTAAATTTTATCCCAACCCCCCCCCCCAAAGATTATTGACTTAAATAAAAGTGGAAGTTGCTGGAAAAGCTAAGCGGGTCTGGCAACATCTGAGAAGAGAAATCAGAATTAACATTTCTGAGGAAGAGTCATAGAGATGTACAGCATGGAAACAGACCCTTCGGTCCAACCTGTCCATGCCGACCAGATATCCCAACCCAATCTAGTCCCAGACCCAAAATATTAACTCTGATTTCTCTTCACAGATGCTGCCAGAGCTGCTGAACTTTTCCAGCAACTTCTGTTTTGTTTCTGATTTACAGAATCTGCAGTTCTTTCAGGTTTTAATATTGATTCAAAAAGAACAAGCTCATGATTCACTTTTTTAGCCATACTTTGACAAGTGTTCCTGGGAGACAGTTGACAGCTTTACATTAGCCTGGCATTTCTTATAGCGGCACGGTGGCACAGTGGTTAGCACTGCTGCCTCGCAGCGCCAGAGACCCGGGTTCAATTCCCGTCTCAGGCGACTGACTTTGCAGGAGTTTGCACGTTCTCCCCGTGTCTGCGTGGGTTTCCTCCGGGTGCTCCGGTTTCCTCCCACAGTCCAAAGATGTGCAGGTCAGGTGAATTGGCCATGCTAAATTGCCCGTAGTGTTAGGTAAGGGGTAAATGTAGGGGTATGGGTGGGTTACGCTTCGGCGGGTCGGTGTGGACTTGTTGGGCCGAAGGGCCTGTTTCCACACTGTAAAGTAATCTAATCTAATCTAATCTAAAATCTGGTTCTATTTGCCTTTTTTTTTTAACTAATATTTCCTGATATTATGTTAATATGTACCCATTTACAGTGTGTTTGAAACTGTCTTAAAGGAATTTTACACATCTCGTGAAGACCTTCAAGTATAATTGCCATTCAACCCATTAATCTAAGTTGGTTCAAATTCTGTTTTATCTGTGCGCTAACCAGTTTTGCCATTCATCCTTCTGTTGAAAATCAGTAAATACTCTTCATTTATATAATTTTCCATTTGTAGTTTCTCTGACTCCTGACTGGATAATTTACACCACATTATATCAAATTGAACCACATAGAATAGAAGTATCCTGGTTTGATTCTGTGTTAGGAGAACGTGAGGACTGCAGATGCTGGAGATCAGAGCTGAAAATGTGTTGATGCTGCCTGACCTGCTGCGTTTTTCCAGCAACACATTTTCAGCCTTGATTCTGTGTTAGCCAATCTCATTATGGTGAAGCTGTAATAATTTGCTCTTGTCTCCTCGGCCAAAGAGGTAGAAGGCCAACCTGAGTTTGCATTCCTGATTGTTGATGTACAACTTGAATTAGGAGAAGGCATATTTGAAGATATAGAGAGCTGAATTCCTCGTGGCTAAGAAGGCAACGGCCTTAAAATTATGTGATAGCATTCAACTTGTGAGAAAGTCCTTTAAATTTAGTATCAGAGTGCCAATAACGTCAGGTAAAAACAAGGACTGCAGATGCTGGAAACCAGAGTCTAGATTAGAGTGGAGCTGGAAAAGCACAGCAGGTCAGGCAGCATCCGAGGAGCAGGAAAATCAACGTTACGGGCAAAAGCCCTTCATCAGGAATAGAGGCAGGGTACCTGCAGAGTGGAGAGAGGCTCTGCAGGCATCCTGCCTCTATTCCTGATGAAGGGCTTTTGCCCGAAACGTCGATTTTCCTGCTCCTCGGATGCTGCCTGATCTGCTGTGCTTTTCCAGCACCACTCTAATCTAAACACTGATACACCAGTCAAAAGTGAATTACTATTTGTAGGAGACAAGAATAAGGGAAGAAATTTTAAATGGGTAATCAAAATTTTTTTCAGATTTTACTAAAATTGAATCTGTAAAAAGTTTGGTCGAGTCACTGAAATGAAATGTAAAAACAGAATATCTGAATTTTACATAATTATTCACCAGGTTTCTTTGACTCTGAAAATGTTTCCCACGTTATAAATTAACATATTAATGCCTTTTGCTGATTGATGTTTGTTCTCCTAGGTAAAGCTGCAGAGTTGATTGACAAAGGAGATAATACATATGGTGGAAAATGGGTCATAAATCCAAGTGGTGGACTGATATCAAAAGGACATCCACTAGGTGCTACAGGTATTCCTATGTTTATATTACACACATTGGCCTGCAATATTACTGCTGATTAAGAGTGACTAACCTGAACAATATGCAAGAAAGGAAGAAAGCAAGGACTGCAGATGATGGAGATCAGAGTTGAGAATGTGGTGCTGGAAAAGCGCAGCAGGTCAGGCAGCATCCGAGGAGCAGGAGAATCGACGTTTCAAGCATAACCCCTTCATCAGGAATGAGGCTTGTGAGCCGGGGGCACTGAGAGATAAATAGGAGGGGGTTGGGGTTGGGGGGAAAGTAGCTGAACATGCAATAGGCAGATGAAGGTGATAGGTTGGAGAAGGGGGTGGAGCGGATAGATGGGAAAGGTGATTGGACAGTTCAGGAGGGCATTGTCGAGTTGGAGGCTTGGGACTGGGGTGATGTGGGAGGGGTAGCAAATGAAGAAACTGGTGAAGTATACATTAATCATATCTAGTTGCAGGGTCCCAAGGCAGAATATGAGGTGTTCTTCCTCCAGGCATCAGGTGGTAATGCTTTGCCACTGGAGGAGGCCCAGGAATATATGTCCTTGATAGAGTGGGAGGGGTTTTTGAAGTATTCAGCCAGGGGCAGTGGGGTTGGTTGGTGCAGGTATCCCAGAGATGTTTTTTTGAAATGATCCGCAAGTAGGTGTCCTGTCTCCCTGAAATAGAGGAGACCACACCGGATGCAATGGATATAATAGATGACATTGATAGAGGTACAGGTAAATTTCTGTTGAATGTGGAAGGATCTTTTGGGGCCTTGGACAGAGGTGAGGTGAGTGATGTGGGCGCAGGTTTTACACTGCAGTGGCAGGGAAAGGTGCTAGGAGTGGAGTGTGGGCTGGTGGGGGGGCATGGACCTGATGAGAGAGTCGCAGAGAGAATGGTCTCTCTGGAACGCTGAAAGGGGTGGGGAGGGAAATATATCTCTGGTGATGGGGTCCATTTGTAAGTGGCAGAAGTGGAGGAGGATGACGCGATGTATGCGGAGTTTGGTGGGGTGCAAGGTGAAGACCGAGGCGGGGTTCTGTCCTTGTTGCGTTGGGAGGGGTGGGGTCCAAGGGCGGTGATGTGGGAAATGGAGGAGATGTGCTGGAGGGCATCGCCGACCACTTGGGAAGGGAAATTGTGTACTTGGAAGAAGGAGGCCATCTGGGACTTTCTAAGGTGGAATTGGTCATCCTGGGAACAGATGCAGTGGAGGCAGAAGAATTGGGAATAAGGGATAACATTTTTACAGGAGGCAGGGTGGGAGGAGGTGTAGTCTAGGTAACTGTGAGAGTTGGTGGGCTTATAGTAGATGACTGTGGTTAGTCGGTCGCCAGAGATGGAGAGGTCCAGGAAGGTGAGGGAGGTGTCTGAGATAGTCCAGGTGAATTTGAGGTCTGGGTGGAAGGTGTTGCTAAAGTTGATGAACTGTACAACCTCCTCGTGGGAGCATGAGATCGCACCAATGCAGTCATCAATATAGCAAAGGAACGATGTGACTGTGGAAGATGGATTGTTCCACATACCCGCCAAAGAGACAGGCATAGCTAGGTCCCATGCAGGTGCCCATGGCTACCCATTTGGTTTGGAGGATAGAAAGAAGTTGTTGAGGGTGAGGACAGTTCAGCAGGCAGATGAGGGTGTTGGTGGAAGGGTACTGGTTGGGACGGTATGAGAGGAAGAAGCGGAGGACTTGGAGGCCTTCGTTGTGGCAGATCGATGTGTACAGGGATGTCCATGGTGAAGCTGAGACGTTGGGGGCCGGGGAAATGAAAATCTTGGAGGAAGAGAAGGGTGCGGATGATGTCCCGAACATAGTTGGGGAGTTGCTGGACTAAGTGGGATAGGATGGTGTCAAGGTAGGCAGGGATGAGTTCAGTGGGACAGGCACAGGCTGAGGCAATGGGTCGATTGGGGACCTTCCACATCCAACAGTGTCATCTACTGTATTTGTCGCACCCGACGTGGTCTCCTCAACATCGAGGAGACAGGACGGCTTCTTGCAGATCATTTCAGAGAACATTTCTGGGACACCAGCACCCACCAACCCCACTGGCTCATGGCTGAACACTTCAACTCCCCCTCCCACTCCATGAAGGACGTGCAGGTCCTGGGCCTCTTCCACCACCAAACCGTTACCACCTGATGCCTGGAGAAAGAACGCTTTATATTCTGCCTACAACCTCACAGGATAAATGTGGGTTTCAACAGTTTCCTCATTTCCCCACCTCCCCACATTATCCCAATCCCAAGCCTCCAACTCGACACTGCCCTCCTGACCTGTCCATCCCCTTTCCCATCTATTCACTCCACCCCTCTCTGACCTATCACCTTCTCCCTCACCTTCATCTATCTATCACTTTCTCAGCTACCTTCCTCCTAACCCCACTCCCCTCCCATTTATCTCTCAGCCCCCCGGCCCACAAGCTTCATTCCTGATGAAGAGTTAATGCCGGAAACGTCAATTCTCCTGCTCCTCAGATGCTGCCTGACCTGCTGTGCTTTTCCAGCACCACACTCTCGACGATATGCAAGAAAGACAGGAAATAGGACACACCAGTTCTATCCTTCCAGCCATTCTAATGTGAAGTGTAGAACGGAATATGTAGGAGCTTGGAAGCAGATCACGGCAGAGTAAATAAATTCCACACCCCAAATTGTTGTTTCAGCATACTACAGCCTAATAATACAATTCAGCAAGAAAATATTGCACACAAGTTACACTAATTAGTTCTCTCTTTATTGCGCAGAATCATTTAATTCATAAAAGGACTACAATGTGCTAAGCTCCTTGCTACTATGAAGTGTGTTCTATGTTTACATGAATAATTCTTTAGTATTAATAACTGCAACTGAGCAACTAAGTATGCAAGTAATGTAAAAATCATAGTTGTGACTTTAATTGACTCTGTAGACTTGTTCTGAAGATTATATAGCCTCATAAAGCAGAAGCAATAGGTTAAATGTGGAAATCCAGACTTTGCTGCCAGTGATTCTGCATTCTCCACAGGGTAGACTCTAATGAAGCTTTCCCAGGCTAAAATCAGATTGAAATCTCTGAATTAATAAGTTCTTGCACTACTAATCTCACTGATGTGGAGGTGTTGGTGTTGTACTGGGGTGAACAAAGTCAGAAGTCATATGACACCAGGTTACAGTCCAACAAGTTTATTTGAAATCACAAGCTTTCGGAGCACTGCTCCTTTGTCAGGTGAAATGGAGGGAAGCACATAGGAACAGAATTTATATGCAGAGAGACAATGGCAAGATAGTTCCAGGTAATTAAGTGTTCAAAAGAAATGAATGTCGATACTTCCTAAGCATGTTAAAGAAACCATCTCCTACAGACAAGCCCTGTGTACACACAGGATCTGCTCAGATGAGAAGGAAAGGAACACAACGGACACTGAAAGATGCCCTCATAAGAACGAGATACGATGCTCAACTCATGAATTGCCAGTACCGATGTGTCACAGTAAAAAGACACAATGACCTCCTCAGAAAACAGACACAGACACGACCAAAGGAATACTGTTTGTCGCCCAGTACTTCCCTGGAACAGAGAAACATGTTGAAGGCTGTGGAGAACATGTCATTGATGATGACGAGCATCTCACCAAGGCTATCCCTATGCCTCCACTGCTTGCCTTCAAACAGCAGCCTGACCTCTAACAGAGCATCGTTCCCAGCAAGCTACCAGCCTTCAGGAGAACATTGACCACAACGCTGCACAACCCTGCCATAGCAGCCTCTGCAAAACCTATCAGATCAGCGACATAGATACTACTACTAAATATGGGATCACCATCCACCCCTACATGGTACATACTCATGTGACTCTGCCAACATTGTCTACCTCATACACTGCAGGAAAGGATGCCCCAAGGCATGGTATATTGGTGAGACCACGCAGAGATATGACAACGGATGAATATACACTGCGCAACAATTGTTGGCAGGAGTGTTCCCTCCCAGTCGGGGAACACTTCCGCAGTCAAGGACATTCAGCCTCCAGTCTTCGGGTAAGCATCCCACAAGGTGGCCTTTGAAACACACAACAATGCTACAGAATTGCTGAGTAGAAACTGATAGCCAAGGTCGGTACCCGTGAGGATGGCCTCAACCGTGGTCTTGGGTTCATGTCATGCTACATGTAACCCCACCATATTGATCTGTGTAAAATCTTCCTTACTGTTCTGTTTTGATACCATCATTTTGACAACTTGTTATGATCTCTCTAACTTAATTGGTTTGTACAGATTTCGATTACTTGTTACTTTGCTTAGACCCTCGTCGTGTGACTCTTATACCTATCATGTTATTCCAGACATTTGGTTTGTCTCTAGCACCATTTTATTTTTTATTTTTTTAAAAATTATCTTTCTGTCTTAATTAATTGGACTATAGGTCATCCCTTCACTTGCTATTCAGCTGCTGACCCTTTACTCACACCGTTTGACACTTTTGATCACCTGCAAAGACTTGTTGTTCAGCCTGTCGGCATCCCACTCACACCTATTTGTACTTAACTTTTGACACTCTTAATTACCTGGAACAATTTTGCCATTATCTCTCTGCATTTTAGTTCCATACCTGTGTGCTTCTATTCGCTCAGAAAGCTTGTGATTTCAAATAAACCTTTTGGACTATAACCTGGTGTCATATGATTTCTAACTTTGTTTCTTAAACAGTGAGAATAGCAATCTTCAAAAATTGTGCCATATTGAATGATGTTTAACTGGGCTTTTCATCCACTAATTCATAATTACTGCTCAGAAGTTTCATTGCCCCAGGAAATTAATTCTCCATTTGTGGAATGTTGAATTTCTCTATTATTGTGATTAAGCATTTTAATTTTTATGATTTTAGAGATACTGATGTTGGAATGGGGTGTTTACAAAGTTAAAAATCATACAACACCAGGTTATAGTCCACAACCACCTGATGAAGGAGCGGCGCTCCGAAAGCTAGTGCTTCCAAATAGACCTGTTGGACTATAACCTGGTGTTGTGTGATTTTAACTTAACTTTTATATTTCATGCTATGTTATTGTGATATTTTATCCTTAACCTTCTTTGCACAGTCCAGTCAGTTATTTCATTCTCCATAAATGAAACTGAAGTGAAGGATATTATTCTACATCCTATTTGCTGTTGGTAAGAATTCTTCTGCTTACCCAGTTTGAGAACAACATTGCCACAGTCAGATGACTGGTAATCCTATTGACTTGACAGCAATTTCAAACCAGCATCAGTCAAGGGAAAAGGTCACTAGAACTTTGTGTGTAACTTACTTCGAGACTTTGCCAGTGACGGCAATATCTGGATCATTATCCATGTGTGTTCTGCACATTATATTTTTACAATAAGTTGATTGTAATCTATCATGAATGTTACTGACTACTGCATGTCATTGGCTGATGGAATGCAATGTGGCAACTGGTTGTGCACAGAAACATTTGAATTTCCATCACCACCAAGTTGCTCACCATCCTGACTTGGATGTGTATCGGCATTCCTTCATTTTCATTGACTTCATATTCTGGAATTGGCTATTCAACACCATTGTAGATACATTGTCAACACAAAGATAACAGTGATTTATGGAGAAGAGCCACCATTAATATCTCAGGGCAGTTAGAATGAGGAAAAATATGCACCTCTAACTGTCTCGTAGTGAAACAGTAAGTGCCTGTTGAGTTATTTTTCTCTAAAAAAAATTGTTCTTGAGCCTTTTTCAAATTACTAAATTTTGCCACCAATTAACCATGCGCCATGATTGGTTGCACCTGTGACTTGGTTCATACAGCAACTGCTGACATGTGAACTGTTTCTTTCACCACTGATGTCACTGGTATGCACCAGTTGGTTAATGCCTGTCCTGGTTTGTGCCACTTGATCACCCACTCTCATTGCATGTCATGTCTGCTGCTGGGCTGCACCTTCACCATGCAGTGTTCCCATATCTAGCTATCATCGGTTGCAATCTTTTCTAGTCTCTGGTCAGCTGAGCAAGCTTTTTGTAGAAGACAAGAGAGTTCAGTTTTGGATTGTAGTTATTGTTAAATTGTTTTTCACACATGTGCACAAACTTGTCTCTTTCCCAGTAAATACTGTTCAGAAATGTTTGTCCTTTTCAGGAATTGATTGAGTAAGTGATCATGAAGCTGATGCACCATGTTGTATATTGATAGAAATATGCACATCTTTCCTCATAACATTGCTTCTTTTTATAAGCTGATAAACGGGTCGGTCAGTATTTAGTTGTGTGTGTGGATGGAATTTAAATCCCCTTACCTCCTGTTGAGGTCTTGTTACCTTCATGACTTCCTCTTGCTTAAGTCAAGTGCAGTGAAAGTCATGGTTGACATTCCCAATCCTATCCTTTTGAGGCACTTGTGGCCAATTAAGGATTCTTCCAGCAGCAGACAGGTAATGTCTTTGCTACATGGCAAGATTGCCTGGTGCAGCCTGGTTGCTTCCTGCAGCCTTGGTGTTGGGAGACCATCCTGATGTCGTAGCTTGTACCTTACACAGAGCCCCTCCAGCAAAAAAGCCTGTCCTGCCTTAGGGCTCACAGCAGTCCTTACAATGACCATCACTCTCTGACACTGCTGTAACTGAAAACCTTACAGTCCTCTCGATTTGAGCTTTTCACCTTTTAATGATCTACAAATCATGGCCCCCAGAAATGGTAGTTGTGATGTTGCTTCAAGCCAATGGATGGAGCCACTGCTGCAACCATTAAATTCAGCCTTTTCTTTGCTTAGAGTAAGTGCATCCTGATCGGGATAACTCCTTGTTTGAAACACTGACTGTGAATTGGTCTCTTGATGACACCAAGCCTTATATCAGTTCTTCCATCAAACAAAACTGCAGGTTGAGAGTTCAATAACACTCAAAATACCCCAATATTATTATAATCCAATAATTGTAAAGGAAGATTTAGTATCAAATATTACAGGGGTCACTTAAAAATATTATCTGTTCCAATCCATCTTCTATGGCATTAAGTTTGAGATAAATCAAAAAATAACATGTGAGTTTCTTTCTATTTTCTCTCCTTTCTCCCATCTTTTCCCTCACTAATTTTCATACTTTTTTGTTTTTTTAATTTCTTTTACTTATTTGTAACTTGTTTGTTGTGACTCCCCACTCCCTGCCTTCTCATTCTCCTTTGTATGCACAATTCCACATGTTCTCTCAATGGCCTTTTGAGTTTGGAGTTTTGCCTCCAATTCTGCTTGAAGTTACTCCATTTATGAAACTTTATGATGAAAATAACAATGGCCCTTTATTATGTGGTGTTTCATGTCAGGTTTTGTGAATAGTTGCACCGTAAATTGTCAGTTGCAAACTCAGTATTAGTTTTTAATGTTCTCATGTTACTTTTTTCACTAAAACATAAGAATAATGCACAAAACAAAAATAAAATGAGCTAAAAACAAAAGCCGTGTTGGAAACACTCAGCAGGTTAGGCAACATCTGTACAGAGAAGAGTTAAAGTTCCATGTTAAGGTAACTTTTTCTTTTGTTTCAATTGCAAACCTCATCCTATCCCCTTCCCCGTATTTTGGTTTTGAATAAGCATGAAATAGTTGACAAACTATAACTCTTGTAGTATCATGGCTGATATAACTGTCTGTAGTTAATCTCCAAATGTACTCGATTTTTTTTGTTATATTCAGTCTAGTTATTTTTCCCTATTTTTATGAAGTTTACAGAGCAAGATACTGCAGTCCTCCACAAGAATCAACTGCAATCTTTTTATCCTCTGACCCAGTTGTAAATTGTTGATGTATTCTGTGCTGTATGTTTTGTATCCAGTGGGAATTACATTGGAACCTGCTAAACTCTTCTCATTCAACTCTTTTTTTTTCTGGTTTAAAATCTTTCCAAGGGAAAATCTTTCGTCCCATCTGTTTGGGTTTCACTCAAAATCCAATTACACAAAGGCAAGAACTGCTACAAAGTTATCTACCTTTGCTTCCAACTGGTAGTCCTATTGATAGAAACAGCATTGTGAATCCTCATGAATAATCTATTGATTATGTAATCCCCTATTCCACACTTTGTTCAAATCAACTGTGTAAGGCCTGATAGCAGTATGGGTAGTGATACTGGTTACAGATAAAACAGTGCAGTTTAGTTGAGTCTCTTCTTTATGAATAAGATTACTATATTTATTTCCCTGTAAATATTTCCAATCTTGTGCATGAGTTGCCTGTACTGAAATTGTGAAGAGCCCTTTCGAGCAATCTAATAGAGAAACCTAAGCTCAACCTTGCCCTTTGGCCAATGCCCCATTAACCACTCAAATCTTTCTGGTTTTATTTGCATTGGAGTTTGCTGAATGATTCATACGGTCATGTTAGTATACAAAGTTAGGGAAAAGTAGGTCTTTCTCAGATCACTGCTGCGTTGGTAAAGCCATAATGGTATGGGCCATTACAGTGGGCTTTAGTTACTGTGACATGTGAGGGGATAAAAGCTGAGACTGGGTCCCTAGCCCTGATTATTCAGTAGTATCTGCTAGAAAGTAAATTTGTGTCAAATGAGGACAGCATCAGCTTCTGATATTATTGAAGAGATTGGCATGTACTGAGAAACTAGGTAAAAACAATGACTGCAGATGTTGGAAACCAGATTTCTGGATTAGTGGTGCTGGAAGAGCACTGCAGTTAAGGCAGCATCCGAGGAGCTTCGAAATCGACGTTTCGGGCAAAAGCCCTTCATCAGGAATAAAGGCAGTGAGCCTGAAGCGTGGAGAGATAAGCTAGACTCTCCACGCTTCAGGCTCGCTGCCTTTATTCCTGATGAAGGGCTTTTGCCCGAAACGTCAATTTTGAAGCTCCTTGGATGCTGCCTGAACTGCTGTGCTCTTCCAGCACCACTAATCCAGAAAAATGTACTGAGAAACTGTCAGTGTCTGAAATATTCAAAGATTTGTCAGCACCTTTCGGACATGAACGAAAAAGTTGAGAGAGAGTTTTTACCCTACGCCTGAACTTCCTTGATCTTTTGTGGTGATTCCATAAAGCTTCTGGAGAAATCTTCTCCTCTTGTTAACAGACTTCACAATACAAAAGTGTATCTCAGGTCATTTTAATTGAATTTATTTAAATGTTGATAAGACTATATGTTACGTCTAAAATTTCAGATGTTGTAGATTCAAAGTCATATTTTAGGAGCATTTTGACATCCATAAAGTTGTATCTTTTATGGAATCAGAATATTTTGCTTTCAAAATTGAATATTTTCATGATCTAATTTTTTTTAAAAGTTCTGTGTATTATGTGCATAAATGGTGGTCTGAAGGCTTCAATCTTCATTTTTTAAATGCAAAGAGAAGCATGAAGAAGAGAAGTAGGGAGTTCCTGTAGTTTTACACAATTTTTATATTCCCTCACAAGACAGTGTGATTCTCAGGTCAGAATCTTAGCAATGAGGGCTAAGGTGAGATGTGTGGAAGAATGGGACAAGAAATCTGACGAGCAACGCATTGCATCTTTTATCCATCTGCCTGTTAATGTGGCAACCTGTTGCTAGATGGTGCTGAGCTGCCGATTAATGGTGATTATAGCTTCTGAACCATCTTATTAATGACTCAATTTAACTCCTCAAAGAGGTAAACATGTGGCTTAAAGATTGGTGTGGGTTTGAATTCATGTGTTATTGGTGCTTATACAGGGGAAGATTGGAGCTGTTCTGATTGGATGGGCTCCACCTGAATCATGCTGTGACTAGATACATAGTGAATGTCATAACTGGGGCTGCAAATACGGCTTTAAGCTAAATAATGGGGGATGAGGGTTCAGTTGCATGGAAAATTATGGAAAAAGCTCAAGGGTGGAGAAGGTCTCAGTAGCAGTTATTAAAGTTTCTAGATCAAGCAAATGGCGAGTGTGGAAAAGTTTGGGATTCTAACTTCAGGGATAGCAGATAGGATGATTATGAAAAGGGGGGGCAGTCAACACAGGACTCTGAGAGATGTACTTAAAAGCACGGAGTACATAAAACAAGACAGATGAGCTTGTAGCACAAATTTAAAATGGCAAATACAATGTTGTGGCTATTCCTGAGACATGGCTGCAAGGGAATCAGAACAGAGAACAACATATCCAAGGATATACATTCTGTTGAAAGGACATGAAGGTGCACACAGGGGTCGAGGTTGCCTTGTTAAGAAGAAATTAAATTAAGTCAATTGCAAGAGGCAATATAGAATCGAAAGTTGTTGAATAGAGTAAAGGATCTACAAAGGGGAAAAAAATCCTGATGGGAGTTATGTACAGGCCTGCTAGCACAAGTAACGATGTGGGGAAGAAAATAAATTGGGAGAGAGAGAAAAGGCATGTTAGAAAGGCACTATTAAAACAATCATGGGCAATTTCAATATGCAGATGGACTGGGAAAATCCGGTTGGAGGCAGATCTCAAGTAAAGGAATGTATGTACCGTCTATGACGCGGTTGTTTTTTTGGAGCAGCTTACGGAGAGGGCTGACTAAGGAACAGGAAGTTCTGAATTTGGTGATGTGGAATGAGATGAAGGAATCCCCAAAGGGACAATGATCATAATATGACAGATTTCACACTGCAATTTGAGAGGGAGAAACTGGAATCAGAAGTTAGTGTTACAATTGAGTAAAAATGTGTTGCTGGAAAAGCGCAGCAGTCAGGCAGCATCCAAGGAACAGGAGAATCGACGTTTCGGGCATAAGCCCTTCTTCAGGAATCAGGAAGGGCTTATGCCCGAAATGTCGATTCTCCTGTTCCTTGGATGCTGCCTGACCTGCTGCGCTTTTCCAGCAACACATTTTCAGCTCTGATCTCCAGCATCTGCAGTCCTCACTTTCTCCTCTTACAATTGAGTAAAGGTAACTACACACAGATGAGGGAGGGACTGGCCAGAGTTGATCGGAAGGAGAGCTCAGTAGGAAAGATGGAAGAGCAGAAATGGCAGGAACTTTGGGGTAGTTCAGGAGGCACAGCAGAAATCCATCCCGAAGGAAAAAAAAACACACTAAGGGGATGTTGAGCCAAACATGATTAATGAGCAAAGTCTGGGACAGCATAAAAGTGAAAAAAATAATACAATGTGGTGAAGGTTAATGGGAAGCCAAAGGATTTGGAAACCTTTAAAAACAAGCAAAGGATAACTTTTTTGAAAAAAAGAAGCAATCGAGGAGAGATTATCAAACATGAGCGTGTTTTTTAAATATCTAAAAGGTAAGACTGAAGAGGTACTAACGGGGAACAAAGAAATGGCAGAGGATCTGAATAGGTAGTTACCATCAGTTTTAACAGTGGAAGCCACCAGCAGCATACTATAACCTAAAGAGAGTCAGGGAGCAGAAGTGAGTGCAGTAGCTATCACTAAGGTGAATGTAATGGGAAAGCTGTAAGGTTTGAGGGTGGGTAAATAACCCGGACCAGCTGTACATCAAACCAGAGTTCTGATGGAGATAGCTGAGGAGAGTGGTGATCTATCAGGGAGAGTCCCAGTGGACTGGAAGATGGCTAGTGTAACATCCCTATTTAAGATGGGAGGGAAGCAGAAGACAGAAACCTGTAGGCCTGTTAGCCTGACCTTGGTCATTGGTAAGAGTTGAGAGCTGAAAATGTGTTGCTGGAAAAGCGCAGCAGGTCAGGCAGCATCCAGGGAACAGGAGAATCGATGTTTCGGGCATAAGCCCTTGGTAAGAGTTGAGAGTCCATTTATTAAGGATGATATTGCAGAATACTTCGAAGTGCATGGTGAAATAGGGTTGAGTCAGCGTGTCTTTGTGAGCAAATCTGTTCAAATGTTTTGAGGAGGTAATGAGCAAGTTAGACAAAGGAGAGTCAGTGGACATGATTTATTTAAATTACCAGAAGGCCTTCAACAAGGTTCCTCACACGAGGTTGCTAAATACAATAGCCCATGGTGTAAGGATCAAGGTATTGCATGGATAGAGGATTGGCTGACTGGCAGAGAGTGAGGATAAGGGGGTGTTTTTCAGGATGACTAGTGAAGTTCCATAGAGACCAGTATTGGGACCACATTCGTGTTATACATTACTAATCTGGACAAAGGAACTGAGGTCATTGTTGCTAAGTTTGCAAATGGTACAATTATAGGTGAAGGGACAAGCAATGCTGAGGAAGTGGGGAGGCTGTAGAACGTCTTGGACAGACTGAGAGAGTTGGCAAAAAAGTGGCAGATGAATACACTGTGGGAAAGTGAGGTTATACACTTTGGTCAGAAGAATACAGGGGTAGACTATTTTCTGAACAGAGTGAGGCTTTGGAAATCTTTCACTTACTGTTCAGGCCTTTTCAGGAAAGTTTCAGGCCTATATTCTTTCTTAATAGTTTTCTTTAGCTCCCTAAATTACAAAGGGTTGCAACTGAATCTGTTTGTAGAATTCTTTTAAAAATTGGCAGATGGAGTAAAACTATTGATTTTATGTCATTTTGCAGCTTTTGTTTCACATTTGCTTTTGCATTTTTAAAATTTATGTGACCAGTGAAAATCTACATTAGATGATAAATAATGTACATGAATGAAAAACACCTTCAATTTTCGCATTGGTTGCAAATGATAATCAATAGCAGTGCCACTTTCAGAAGGAGGACTGGAAGGCGAGTATAATGGTAATAGTTGATGAGTTATTTTATATGTGCCATAAGCATTCATTTTAGATGTGTGAAACTTCATGATTCAAGAAAACCTTGCGTTTAATATTCTAAATAACATTCAATATCTTGTTTTTAGACTCAAAACTAATTTGTGAAGCTTTTGCAAGGAATGAAGTTTTCTTCAGAGCTGGACTTGATTCACGAGTGTAATCTACTAGACAAAAATCAATGTTTTTCTTTAACCTCTGGTTTTACATCTTGATTTTATATACCTTTAGAAATCCTCCTGCTGCTTCTGATTAATTCACTTTTCACATTTTACCAGCTTAAGTTTTCTGCTAACATTTTAGATCAAACTCCATCTGGAAAGCATATTCTTTGACTTCATAACAGGAAATTATTTTTTTTTAAAAACAGCCCATATGTTCACCATATTAGCAGTGACCAATAATTTTACTATTGAGAATTTAATGTTTGGAAGATTTCAGCAGAGAATTTAAAAACTGCCAGTCTAATCTTTATTTTTAAACAGTTGTAAGAGTGTAAGATAAGGCTACAGCACCTTGAGATATATGAAATGTCTTTTTACTTTGACCCTGGTTTGAATTTTCCTATGCACTGCAAATACAAATATATTCAGAAAGGAATTGTTGGACCATTTTACAGATGAATCATTAAGGGAATGTGTGTCATAAGATCATATTTTAAGCTGTAGAGGAAATAGCAGCTTTCTTTCTATTTGTTCCTTTTTCTTTCCTTGGCCAGAAGTTGCCATATTCATATTAGGACAGTAACAGATGTTTTCCAATCTAATGGTGGTCTTCAAATATTCTCCAGTCAATGGGTAAGACACTAGAAATTTCCTGGCATCCTTGGAAATTATATTATACTAAGTTCAGGTTTTTCACAGTGGGCTGGAAAATAGGGCATAGAATAAGATCAAGTGTTTTCCCAATGGTGCAGTGGATTCAGTAGTTACATCACAGGAGGAAAGTAAAATTTTCCTTTGCCACCTTAGAGGCACTGAACTTAGGTCAGGTGCCCAATTTGAGTTTTGATGTTAAGTGCTTGGAGGATCGTTTCAATCATTAGGGGGAAATGAAACATTTAAACTTGGACTTATGTACATTTAAATGTTCACTTCCAGTAGAAATCACAAGATGACAATCAAGAGTAGAAACCCTGAATGATTTCCACTTTGCAAATCACTGAGTAGGCCCTGTCAGCCGACTCAATGTAGGGATTGACCTGCAATATTCCTGGGTGGCCCAGCTTTGAAAATTCTTATTTATTCCTAGTAAATCAGTTGTACTGATGTTGGACTGAACCCTCCTGTTCTTAAAAAGTAGCATGTCCTCTGACTTATTGAAGATAACATTATCATCATTGTCACTTGTTGCTCCAAAACCATACTCCTAATATAGCATTGGAAATCCTCTCAAGCTCAATAGTTCTTTGGGAATATAGGATATTGACAGGTGATATTGCATCAGACAATTTTCACATGTCTGCCATGTGCAGGATAATTTTGTAACTTGCATTTGTTCATATTGTCATCAGTTCTCATTTAATTAACATCAGTGCCGGGAACAAGTTTCAGTTGGATCCAGAGACAAGGAGAAATTAATCTTATTTACTTTTCTAAATGGAAATCAAAGACTAATTTTCAGAAGTGGATTTTTATTTTAACTTAACTGATTAACACACAAGGCAGAAAGAAATGTGGATAAGATGCAATGAAATAAGATGGGAGGAAGCTCGTTTGGAGTATAAACTTATGAAGGCAGGCTGGTTTCTGTGTTGTAAAATCCCACATAATTTCCTAAAATGAAAATATCTTTGCTTTTTCTGGTCTTTTATTTGTGGTAGAACTAAGCCAGATGGTAAATATTATGAACACTATGTTCCCAGTAGATATTGTGAATACACACACACTACATATAAAAATATATTTGGCAGGTGTAAGAGACTATCCATCAATAAAGGGAGAATGGAATATCATCTGAATTCTGTGACTGAAAAACAATTACTTTATCAACATCCTTCTGTCCCATTTGTTATATATCATTTAAAAATATGGTTTGCACTTCCAGCGAAAACAAAATTGCTAAAATAATTTGCCAAAATTAGGATTATTTTCATTGTCTATATAAGTAATTATAGTAAAGAAATCTTTTATGTGCTGTTTTACAAAAGTAAATATAATTTTCATCTTGGGGCCTCAAAGATTTTTACTTGCAAGGAAATATGGAATTGGGAGCATGGCCAATATTAGGAACAGCTGTCAGACTTGGTAATGCTCCTACTGCTCTTCAGACCCTGCTTCCTGTGTTTAGTTGTTTCTCAGGTGATAGAAATTCATTATTCCTTCACAACCACTGTTTCAAAAAGCCCTCATTGCTAATCTTCTTAGATTGAGGAAAATTATTGCTTTGTTGGCTCATTTCCTGCAGGACTCACGAGTTCACCAATATCCTCCAATCTTCTTCCAAAATAATAGCTTGTACATATCATTAACTAGAGTTTGAGGTGATATCTAATCACGGTTGTGAGTTTCTGCTGGAGGTCTTTATGGATAGACGGGCTGATTTTCGACCTTCAGATCTTTGGGAACATATAGGTAGGTTCCACAAAAACTTGCAGTGCAGGATTTTCTTCTCTACCATCAGTCTGCCACATCACTCAGATGCTAAAGTTTAAAGCTTGTTGCAGCTTGATGGACACGTTGTTGCAATTCTTTCTGATTGGCTGTGTCTATTGTCAAACATATGGTGCCAAAGTTTGCAGAATGCAGTATTGGATCTCGTTGTCAATGGTGACCATTTGAGAGAGGTGCCTCCATAGTATGAGAAGTGATCAACATATTCCAGAGTCTCAACATGTATCAGAAGTAGAATATTTGACTGACCAAGTGAGAGTTGATACGAGTTCCGTTTTGGCAACATTTGAGTATGCATTGGATTTCATTTGTGCAGAATTGAAGAGATTGTGTTTGGGATCCTCAGCCACAAAAAATAGGTGATTCAGTTGAATTTGTAGCAGGGTTTACCCTACTATGAAATAGAGAGAATTAACTTCAATTTTCACTGCAGTTTTATTTCCCTTTCTGAAGATAGTTACATTTATCACGTTTATGTAATGTCCTTAAATATGGTAAAATGTGCCTAAGTGATCCATCAGCACATTATCAAAGACACCAATTCTGATAAGGAAGTATTAAATCAGATGACTTCCTCAAGATAGGTTTTGAGGAGATTGTAGAAAAGGAAAATAAGTTGGAGAGGCAAAATGTTTTATGAAGAGAATTCCAAAGTGTAAGGCTAAAACAAAGGATAGCCACCACTAGTGGAGAGATTAACATCAGAGATGGTCAAGAATCCCAACAGTGTAGAAACAGGCCATTTGGCCCAACATGTCCACACCAACCCTCTGAAGAGTAACCCACCTAGTCCCATTCCCTACACTTCACCCGGTTAATGCACCCAACCTACACATTCACGAATACTCTGGGCAATTTAGCACAGAAAATTCACCTAACTTGCACATCATTGGATTGTGGGAGGAAACCGGAGCATCAGGAGGAAACCCATGCAGAGACGGGGAGAATGTGCAAACTCCATACAGTCACCTGAGGCTGGAATCGAGCCCAGATGCCTGGCGCTGTGAGGCAGCAGTACTAACCACTGAGCCACCATGCCTCCCTAATTAGGCCAGAATTAGAAGAGCATTGATGTTTGAAAGAGTTTGAAATTACAAAGATAGGGAAGAGGTAGGGCACCAAAGGATTTGATAACCGGGAGCTAAAGTAGCATATTGGGGAGAGGGATAAATGGGACTCGGTGCACATAAAACTTAGAGCAGCAGAGTTTTGAATAATTTCACATTACAGGGCAGAATGTGAGAGACCTGCATGAAGATACTTCAGGGTCAGTGTCACCCACATGCTGGGGGAAATTTTAAAAAGTTAGTTTGAAAGCGTATTAACGGAAGTGTGAAGGAAACTTGTCGTTCTACAGATTTGAAGCTTTTGATATAAATGAGGTAGGAGATCACTCAAAAAAAGTCCTCACCTTATAGCAGTAAAGATGCATGAGATGAGAGTTTTTGAGCCAAGTGAAACAAGTGAGAATATTTCAAAGTAGCTGCAGCCATTGTAAATTCAATAAAATAAAGAAAGAATTGCCTCAGCTCCTCTGTTGTTAAATCTCTCAAAAGTGCTTCTGGTGCCTCTAGATTTGCCTATTCCAGTGTCTGCTTTCCTAGAGTATCTGATTTGTATATGGGAATTGAGCCTCTAAATTGATTGATAAATATTCAATTAAGTAAAGTAGATATATATGCAAATGAGTGTTCCCACCATCTTATTGTTCTTGTGTACCTTCTCATTAGGCAGGGGATTGCAGGGCTTGAAGGTGAAGATGAAGTAAGCTTGGTGAGTTGTGGCATGTGCATCCTTTTGGATAGTATTGTTTCTGTTTCAGGCCTTGCAGTCAATAGAGAAACTCTGAGCGGTGAGGTATTGCATTTTTAGATTCAGAGCATCAAGGCTTTACTGAACCTCTGAAGCAATTTTTGTTGATCAGGATATTGGTCCAGTTAAACTTCTGGTCCGTTAAGACCCCCAGAATATTGTTACTAAGGGGCTTTCAAAGTAGTGGATGGCTTCAAATAGAGGCTTGAATGACATGGGCTATGGTGAAAAATCTGGACGAGGTCAAGTGAGGAATGTAAAACTGCAACAAAATTGACATTCACAAAGGGAAAGAAACAAAAACACAGGTAATTATACACCAAGCACTTAACAACCTATTTAACTAACTCAGGTAGCTACACTGAGTTAGTCAGGTCACTTTCTTAAATATGTCCTGGCATTGGTTTAAATAAACTGACCAAGTTAGTGATTCAATATAATAACGGATTAAAGTTCAAGATTAGCTGTGAGTAAATCTGCAGAGTACTTTATGTTATTTAAATAGGTTTGCAATCTATGTATTACTATTGTTAGTCAATTATCACTCAATCTTTCTCCATGTTGACTATCCTGATATGAAACACTCAGGCTGATGTGCAAAAGCATATGAAAGGAACCTAAGAGGAGTGATTTGTTAAGGCAGGCATCAACCTGGTATTGGACTAGAGTATTTTAAATAGAAAACACAGCAAATTAGTCAACTGCTTTAAACAGGAGCACCAAAAAAAATTTTTACACATGTAGCCTTTCGTCAGGACTTTTAAGTGAACTGCCTGGAAATATTAAAACAGACATATTTGCAAAGGCACAGCTCCACTGATTTGCCCTTGGCCTGATCAGATTCAAGTCTGGTTTAGGACAACAAAAGCTTGTTAATTTGGTATAGACTGAGTTTGCCTAATTTTGGAAGTAATTTCTTCCAAAAAACACAATTTCCAAGGAATGGAAATGCAAACAATGTAGCAATTATATTTGTACAGCACACGCTATAGTTATTTATATATATTCTTTTAAATATTACTTCTGTATTATGAATAAGTTGAGTACAACACCCACCCTTTTAAATATTTGAGGTGTTATCTGTTAGTGTGTTAGTATGTGATGGCTTTAAAAATCGATTGTATCTGTGTTTGATTGTCAGGCCTGGCCCAATGTGCTGAACTGTGCTGGCAACTGAGAGGCGAAGCCAGGAAGAGGCAAGTTCTTGGGGCAAAGGTCGCTCTGCAGCATAACATCGGGCTTGGTGGTGCTGTGGTAGTAACAATATACAGGATGGGGTTCCCACAGGCTGCAAGGTGAGTTAATATTTCCTTGTGTCAAAGCTGAGTCCTGCCACATTAAAGTGCAGTACAATGCAGAGCCTGTTGGTAGAATATCTGCCAGGCCCAGATCCCATATTAACACTGGAACTTGCGTGTTTAGAAATCGCCTTTACTGCAAATCAATCCATTAACAATCCGAGGAGAAATTGAAACAATGTGGTTCCTATACAGCCAGGCATTTCAAGAACTTGAACCAGCCAAAGCTGCTCTGCCTTTCCCTAGTGACTAGTGAGATTAATATTTATTGTCAGCTGGCTTACATACTGGAGCTGTCTCTCCAGTTACCTATTACTGTGGCTGGCCTTGTACAAATGCATTGAGCCTCTAAATTAAAAAAAAATTCAGTTTGGAATTGTCTTAAATTGCAGAGAGCAGTTGTATACATGTGTTGATCTGCAGCTGTGTATTTTTTAAGTGGGGAAAAACGCTAGTATTTTTGTTAAGCTTGCTCATGTACATCTGCTGCTGTACAGCATCTGGACATATGACTCTTTAAGTGGAAAGCTTTAGCAACAATTGAACACATTTTGAACATTTTGACCAATAACCATGTGTGATTGGAACAAAATTGAATAATATTTCTGTCCTTGGAATATTGTGCTTTAACACTTAAGTATTTTAGATGTAATAAGCATTAGAGGCCATTTGGAAAAATGAGTGGCCACTGTATGTTAGTTTTTGCCACTGTAAAATTTGAATGAAGTGGTGGAGTATGCATTAAGCATAATATTACATCCACTTTTTTTTTAAAAATAGCTTTGACTGTTGAATTGAATTTCTTTGAACAGAGAACGGAAAAATGCTTTATACCATAAATACAATCTCAAATTCTCCACAATGTTTGTATTCTGCAAGGCATTTCAATAACATCATGAAGTTGGCAAAGCCATTTGTTCGTTTAATAAAGGAAACAACAATGTTCTGCCTCAGGACCATCCTCGCATGGTGTTAATAATGAATTTTCAGCAAAAAGGATCACTACTTGTATTGGGTTTGAGAATGTGCAGTGGTGTTCATGTGATGAATAGTAACTTGCAGCCCATCCGACTATCAGTTTGGCAGGTTTGCTGCTTTTATGTGCCTCTAGACCTCCATTCACAGTCTGTCCATCTTTGAAATATAAACTGCAATTCAGCAAAGTTTTTTTAATTCTTTTACTCTATTTTCCCTTTGTTCTTCCTGGAATAAGATTTGCTGATTGCTCACAGAGTACATGACAGAGTCCTATTAAAATGAGATCTATTCATGTTGGCTTTAGATTTGCAAAGGACCAGTGTAATGTGTTGGAGCATTCCTAAGAGTGTCCCACAGGCAAGACAATGTTTTGAATTGTGACTCTCAGTAAAATGTCTCAACAGGTTGTTGGCTGGGTCCACATTTTGGGATGACTTTAACTTAATATCACAAGTTTCTGTCCTCGATCCTCATGTTGCTGAGCAGGCTAGTTGTCAACACAAACTTTTGGGCAAGGTGTTTGGATCCCGAATGCAGGATTTTGTTTTAGATTAGATTAGTTCAGATCCCCTACAGTGTTGAAACAGGCCCTTCGGCCCAACAAGTCCACACCGACCCTCCGAAGAGTAACCCACCCAGGCCCTTTCTTTTTCATTCTGTCTCTGCCTTATCATTAAGACGTGACTCAAAGCATGTTGCAATATTTTGCTCTTAAAACTCTAGGAGTTATTCAAAAGAGTTCTAATTGAAACTGGGAATGAGGCAAATTGCTGGAATGGAAAGCAATTCCATCTAACTTGATACTTCACATCTATCAATGCCACCAACCTACAGAGAGATGTTTAAATTCATTTGTGTTGTGACTGTCACTGGCAAGGCCTGTATTTGTCACTCCTCCTTAATTGCCCTTGAGAATGTGGTGATGAGCTATCTTCTTGAACTGCTGAAGTCCATGTGGTGCAGGTTCACCCGGAGTGTAATTTGGGGAATTTCTCGTGAAGGAACAATTGTATATTTCCATTTCTAAGTGGGTAATGTACTGGATTTGGAATGTACTCGGCAAGTTGTTTTAGTTTCTCTTGTGAATGGTTCACCCTGTTGATGCTGTGTATTGGTGATGGAGGAAGTGACTTTTAAGGTGGATGGTGTGCTGACCAAGGTCTCTTGTCTTGGGTATGAGCGAGACACTTACACATTGATGTTTATATTGTCTCACTATTACTTGGGGTAACACTTGAGAACACAATTACTAAATCATACTTCGTGGTGCTAACATTTCAGTCATACTAATGACGAGTCAGTGCAAGTGAGGTCAACTTGACCTCTTCCTGAAGTGCCATTCTAATGAATGAAAGGAGTCATTTATTCCCAGTTGTGGAACAACTCACCAACAATGATAGTGGGTGAAGCAGTGCCTGGGGAAAGTGAGGTCTGCAGATGCTGACCCCATGGTAGGCTTATGCGGAAAGTCAGGAGGCAAGGGATAGTGGGAAATTTGGCCAGTTGGATAGAGAACTGGCTAACCGGTCGAAGTCAGAGAGTGGTGGTAGATGGCAAATATTCAGCCTGGAGCCCAGTTACAAGTGGAGTTCCGCAAGTATCAGTCCAGGGTCCTCTGCTGTTTGTAATTTTTAAAAAATGTTTTTTTAAAAAATTTTTATTAATGACTTAGATGAGGGAGACGAAGGGTGGGTCAGTAAATTTGCAGAAGATACGAAGATTGGTGGAGTTGTGGATAGCGAGGAGGGCAGATATCGGCTGCAAATGGACTTAGATATGATGCAGAGCTGGGCTGAGGAGTGGCAGAAGGAGTTCAACCCTGTCAGGTGTGAGGTTGTCCATTTTGGAAGGACAAATAAGAATGCAGAATACAGGGTTAACGGTAGGGTTCCACCTTAGTAAGGTGGAGGAGCAGAGGGATCTTGGAGTCTATGTTCATAG
>NC_057720.1:51681935-51748944 GCF_004010195.1 Chiloscyllium plagiosum
GGTTCTTTACCCAGAGAGTGGTGGGGGCATGGAATGCGCTGCCTGTGGGAGTGGCAGAGTCAGATTCATTGCTGACCTTTAAGCGGCAATTGGATAGGTACATGGATAGGTGCTTAAGCTAGGACAAATGTTCAGCACAACATCGTGGGCTGAAGGGCCTGTTCTGTGCTATACTGTTCTATGTTCTATGTTCTATGCTGGCGATCAGAGTCAGGTTCCTAATAAAGGGCTCCGGCCCGAAACGTCGATTCTCCTGCTCCTCGGATGCTGCCTGACCTGCTGTGCTTTTCCAACAACACACTCTCAAAGCAGTGCCCAAGGCATGCCATTGGGTGTGAATGTGTGGCATTATGTCAGCCCAATTCCATGAGCAATGGTGTGACTCTTTGTAAGCATTGTGGTGTAATTGCTGCACGGGGAAATGCACCACACTATCAGCCTTTACACTGTGGTGTTTTGTTTTTAATTTGTTTAGCCTTTGGAAGTAGCAAGTCTGTGCTGGAATTTCCAGTTTGAGCAGGGATTATTCAATCTTAATCACTCTCTGTGTAGCAAATATGTGAACAAGAAGCAGTTCAGTATTTAAAGATGAAATCATCAATTTTGCACAAGGTCAGGAAAATGCAGCAAGCTTCATTTGATGTACTTATGTTGAAGTTGCTCTTCTGAATTGAACATTAATATGCACAGGAATGTTGTAGAAGGGCCATTATTCAGCTGGTTTACGTAATAAATTTGTTCTTGATAATGGCATATCTAATATTTCCTGTCCTTGTGGCTCTATCGGCATTAAAGATCATCCAGTTATGGATGTTGTGAAACTTGAAAGGGTTCAGAAAAACATTTACAAGGATGTTGCCAGGGTTGGAGGATTTGACTTATTAGGGAGATGCTGAATAGCCTGGGGCTATTTCCCTGGAGCATCGAAGGCTGGGGGGTGGGGGCGCAATGACCTCATAGAGGTTTATAAAATCATGAGGGGCATGGATAGGATAAATAGACAAAGTCTTTTCTCTGTGGAGGGGGAGTCCAGAACAGGGGCATAGGTTTAGGGTGAGAGGGGAAAGATATAAAAGGGACCTAATAGGCAACTTTTTCACGCAGAGAATGGTGTGTGTATGGAATGAGCTGCCAGAGAAAGTGATGGAGGCTAGTACAGTTGCAACATTTAAAAGGCATCTGGATGGGTATATGAATAGGAAGGGTTTAGAGGGGTATGAGGCAAATGCTGGCAAATGGGACTAGATTAGGTGAGAATATCTGGTCAGCATGGATGAGTTGGACTGAAGGGTATATCTCCATGCTGTACATCTCTATGATTTTAACTCATGGTATCTTTGATGTGGAGGTGCCGGTGTTGGACTGGAATGGACAATGTTTAAAAAAAAATCACACAGCAACAGCTTGTAGTCTAATAAGTTTATTTGTAAGTACAAGTTTTTGGAGCGCTGCACATTCATCAGGTAATGAGTGGGGCAGGATCGTAGGACGCAGAATTTATAGTAAAAGATCAAAGTCTCATACAACTGATGCGATGTATTGAACAAACCGAGATAGCTGTTAAGTCTTTAATCACTTAGAATAGGGATGCAGGTTTCGATTCATTAATATATAAATCCCGGAACATCTTTCAAGTCACAGTCCGAGGACAACTGGGATTTGTAACTTGAAAGATGCTGTGGTTCTGTTCACTGAGCTGGAAGTTTTTGTTGCAAACGTTTCGTCCCCTGTCTAGATGACATCCTCAGTGCTTGGGAACCTCCTGGGAAGCGCTTCTGTGGTGTTTCCTCCGGCATTTATAGTGGCCTTTCCCTGCCGCTTCCAGTTGTCAGTTTCAGCTGTCCGCTGTAGTGGCCGGTATATTGGGTCCAGGTCTATGTGTTTGTTGATGGAGTTTGTGGATGAGTGCCAAGCTTCTAGGAATTCCCTGGCTGTTCTTTGTTTCGCTTGCCCTATAATGGTAGTGTTGTCCCAGTCGAATTCATGTTGCTTGTCGTCTGTGTGTGTGGCTACTAGGGATAGCTGGTCGTGTCGTTTCGTGGCTAGTTGGTGTTCATGGATGTGGATCGTTAGCTGTCTTCCTGTTTGTCCTATATAGTGTTTTGTGCAGTTCTTGCATGGGATTTTGTACACTACATTAGTTTTGCTCATGCTGGGTATCGGGTCCTTAGTTTTGGTGAGTTGTTGTCTGAGAGTGGCTGTTGGTTTGTGTGCTGTTATAAGTCCTAGTGGTCGCAGTAGTCTGGCTGTCATTTCAGAGATGTTCTTGATGTATGTTATTTCACAGCTCTAGGGTAGGTGGGATTTAAACCTGTACCTCCCAGTCCAGGAGTAAGGACACTACCACTGGAACACAAGAGGGTCCCCTTCCTCTTTTGCTAGCCTACATATAAACATTCCAAACATCTGGATTAGTCAACCATAAGATGGTCACAATTTTAGCTTTGGACTAATTGACCTGTTTATTGGCAAATTAAATTATTTGTACACGGGAAATTTAGTATTCATGGAAACCAGCAGAATTATGAAATCCCTTTTGATAGAATTTAAACATATGCAGCGAAATTGCATCGCCCATCTACAGCGCCACAAGATGTTTGCACCTCTCTCAATTCTGCTTTGTAAAGGTTTCATTTTTGTTGTAAGATAATAAAGAAGGCAGAAGGCCAATCTGCCAAGCACTGCCAGTCAATCAGAGCCCAGTCGCCAGCTGTCTTGGGCAAGCAGAGAGTGCTGGAAGTGATGAACCTTCTTAAAAGTATTGTCAGCAGATCTGGGCACCACAATTTAGGAAGGATATATTGGCCATGGAGGCAGTGCAATGCAGGTTCACAAAGCTGATACAAGGACTTCTGGTGTTGTGAGGAGAGGTTATACAAATGAACCATGTTTCCTCTAGAATTTAGAAAGGTGAAGAATGATCTGATCAACATCTTCAAGATATTAACATGAGAAGACAGGATAGATAAAAATAAACTATTTCCACTGGTTGGGGATTCTAGAACTAAGGAGGCACAGTCTGAAAATTAGGACTAGACCATTCAGGAGAGCTGAGAGGAAGCACTTCTAAACACAGATTGGTAGATGTTTGGAGCTCTCTTTCACAAACAGCCGTGGATGCTAGATCAGTTTTTCCTTTTGGATCTGAAGAAGATAAACTTTTGTTAAGTAAAACATTAAGAGATATGGCCAAAGGTATACGAAATTAAGTCACAGTTCAACCATGATCTCACTGAATGGTGGGGCAGGCTGGAGGGGCTGAATGGCTTACTCCCGTTCCTATGTTCCTTTGTAAGATACCATAGGCAAATCCATCTGGGATTCCAACTGTAATACCATGCAGCCTTCATTTAATCTCTGAGCCTAAACTAAATTGCAGGTGGACTTGAGGGCAAAGGTGAGAGAAAGTGAGGACTGTAGATGCTGGAGAGTGAGAGTCAAAAAGTGTGGCACTGGAAAAGCACAGCAGATCAGGCAGCAAGGAGCAGGAGAGTCGGCATTTCAGGCATAAGCCCTCCCACAACGTCGACTCTCCTGCTCCTTAGATGCTGCCTGACCTGCTGTGCTTTTCTACACTACACTTGAGGACATAGGTGTCAACTGGCTTATGAATCAAGCTAATTGAAACCCTAGGGATGGTAGCTGCAATCTTCTATGAGCACCTTACTTCCTCCGATTTAACTGATGTTGGGTCTTTCTAACATTTAAGTGGGCTCAACTGCCATGGTTTCTACCACATGAAGCTCCATTAAATCCAGCCCTGTGTGTCAGCCAGTAAGCTAGAAGTAGGGCTGGACTGAACAAGAGTCTTTCTACACATCAAATAGAATTTCTAACCTAAACTACAGCAAAGGCTCCTGATTAAAAGTTTGAATATTGTGAGTATCTCTCCCACAAAGTGTAGTGAGTGAGTGGAGAAGATAGTAAGAAGAGGTAGGTTCTTTACGCAGAGAGTTGTGAATGCATGGAATGTGTTGCCAGCTGTGATGGTGGAAGCAGAGTCCTTGGGGACATTTAAGCGACTGGTGGACATGCACATGGATAGCAGTGAGTTGAGGGGTGCGTAGATCAAGTTATTATATTTTACATTAGGATTAAATCTCGGCACAACATCGTGGGCCAAAGGGCCTGTTCTGTTCTGTACTTTTCTATGTTCTATGTAACGTAAATTAATCCAGTCGGTTACAGAAATGTAGTCTTCAGCCTTCATTGATGGGGGATATTATCCTATTGTTCTTTGTGTGGCTGAGATTTGATGTCATCACTGTATAGGAACTCATAACTGTCATCAGATGTCTGAATTAATGCACTGAGAATTAACTCAGTTCAGTCAGATGTAGAAAGTAAAACTCTCAGTGCTTACATGTGAGGCAAGTTTCATGCTGGGAAATTCTACAAACTGCATGCTGTTGGAATGCACTGATGCAATTGAAAATTCTCTCAAATATTGAATTAAAAGCAATGTAGTGTAACCTTTACTTTTTAGATGAGCAGAGACTTTGAAGTAAGTTCTTTAGTAAAGGGAATACAAACCATAGAGTATAATTCATTAGGCAAATCCAATCATATTTTAAGATATTAATTTTTAAATTTTATTTCAAACCTCTCTTGAAATTGCTAATTGCAATTACTGTGGAAAAACAAACTTTATTTTCCAAAATTCTTTTGAATGCTTGTAGGGGAATGGTAACAATGCTTCCTGTTGTGACAGTTTGTACAATTGAGAAAGATGTAGGACTTAACTAACCTTTTTCAATGCAAGATTTTCAAAATTAACTGTTCATTTGCACATTGCTGCTAATGGAAATGTTTGCATTGCAGGAATAAAATCCCTCCATTTGTGCTGTACCCACCATGGGAGTTTTTCATTTTCTATATGTTTGCATTTCTATTTCTTATTAAAGTTCTAATTTTCCTATACCAGAAATAAAGTTTTCAATGAAATGCATGACATAAGATGTGCTATTCAGACGATGTTCTTTAATGTTTTTGGCTTTAAACTATTTTATTCTCATTTTCAGAAGACAAAATATCCAAGCAGTTCTGACCAATGCTGTGGCCAATGTCAATGGATTCAAAGCCCAAACTGTGTTTAGAGAAATTGAGAAAAAACTTCAGGAGGTGAGGCCAATTTTTGACTCCTAACATCTGTTGAAGTTTTAAAAAGATAAATGTGAACTTAGTGAATAAGGTATGTGTTCTCTCGCCCCGATTGAGGCTAAGCTCCTTCTATTCGCAATTAGCTGTCATACTGAAATGCTTTTGTTAAGCAGTTTGAACCCTACTCACTACTGCTATGAAACAACACTGTAAAACTGACTGACATGAAAGAAGAAATAGTGTGCGCTTCTACAGTACAGAGTACTTCGATGTGACTAGGGTTGAGACCTATGTTTCAGCTAATTAGACAATTTGCCTCCTATTCACTTTCTTCCTACCTGCAAAAGCACATTGAAATTAGAAACTTAGGCCGAATATTGAGGGCACTTCAGTTAATTTTAATATATGGGAGAGCTACTAGATTTTATAGACATAAGGAGACCATTCAGTCCTTTGTTCCCGTGCCAGCCCTTTGATAGAGCTATCCACTTGGGCAATTCCCTGCTCGTCCTCCATCGCATAGCAATTTCGTTTTCTTTTTTAATATGATATTGCCATTTCTTACTCTTCAGTCTGCTTACGATACCTATTCAATTAGTGCCTTATTTGTGTTTTTTTTTCCCCTCATGTCTGCCTGGTTCTTTTAACAATTATTTAAAATATGTTTCAATTCTCCTTTCCCAGTTGAAGTAGTTTCTCACTCTACCATACCCATCCTTCCATAATTTTGAACAATTCTATCTTAACATTATGAAGTCTGCCTGCTCTTCCAGTGCATCCATGCATTCCAATACTGTGCCATTTTCAGAATTTTCCAACACTATTCCTCGTGTAATCGTTGAGGGTTTTACTTTATTCTGCTGAATTTTTCTAGCGATTTCTGTGTTTTGGTTATGATTTCCAGCAGCTGCAGTTATTTTGTTTTTATTTGTTCCCAAACTAAGCTAGTCCTATTTGCCTGGGTTTGGCCTATGACTCCAAACTTTTCCTATTCATGTATCTGCAGTTGTAACTGTACCCACTTCCACTGCTTCTTTTGGCAGTTCATTCTACACACAAAATATTCTCTGCATAAAAAAGAAAAAAGTTACCCCCATATCCTCTTTAAACTTTTCTCCTCTCTCCTTATAAAATGCCCCCTAGTTTTGAACTCCCCCATACTAAGGAAAAGACCTATCCTATTCACCTTATCTATGCCCCTCATGATTTTATAAACCTCTACAAGGTCACCCCTCAACCTCTTGTGCTCCTGTGAAAAAAGTCCCAGCCTATTTTTATAATTCAATCCCTCCATTCCCAGTAACGTCCTGGTAAATCTTTTCTAAACCCTAATAATATCCTACCTATAGCAGGTGACCAAAACTGTACACAGTACTCCAAAAGAAGCCTTCACCAGTATCCAGTAACAACTTCAACATGACGTCTCAACTCCTAGACTCCAACATCTGAGCAATGAAGGCAAGTGTGCTAAATGCCTTCTGAAGCACCCTGTCTACCATGATGCAAATTTCAAAGAATGATGTTCGTGAACCCCTAGGTGTCTCTGTACTAAAACACTACCCGGGCCCTACTGTTAATTGTATAAACCCTGCCCTTGTTTGTTTTACCAAAATGCAATATGTCACGTTTGTCCAAATTAAACTCCA
This sequence comes from Chiloscyllium plagiosum, assembly GCF_004010195.1. Lineage (NCBI taxonomy): Eukaryota > Metazoa > Chordata > Chondrichthyes > Orectolobiformes > Hemiscylliidae > Chiloscyllium > Chiloscyllium plagiosum. The sequence goes on from NC_057720.1 coordinate 51,688,682, forward strand.
TCTGCCAGTCCTGACCCCATTGATGTAGATGATCTCTTTGTTATCTTAGATAACCTTCATCACTGTCCAATATACCAGCAACTCTGATGTCATCTGCCTCCCAAACGCTTATCGAAATTGTTTTACATAAATGACAAACAGAAGTGGACCCAGTACTGATCCCAGTGGAACACCGCTGGACACAGGCCTCCAGTCCTACACCACCAGCACCCTCTGTCCCCTATCATCAAGCCTTGTCAAAGGCTTTAGTAAAGTCCACATAAACGAAGCCCTCATTAATCTTTTTGGTTACTTCGTCAAAAAGCACAATCAAGTTTGTGAGACACTATTTCCCTCCCATAAAACTATGCTGATTATCCCTAATTAGTTCTTCCCTCTCCAAATGCATGTAAATCCTGTCTTTCAGGTTAGCCTCCAACAACTTACCCACCACCAATGTCAGGCTCACAGGTTGATAGTTTACAGGCTTCTCTGTATAGGCTTTCCTAAACAAAGGCATGTCATTAGCCATTCTCCAGTCCTCCAGGACCTCACCCGTGCTTCTCGACAATACAGATAATTCTGCTAGGGGCCCCGCAATTTCTTCCCTAAATTTTCACAATGTCCTAGGATATACTTGATCAGGAACCAGCGATTTATCCAACTTTGTTTTCTAAGACCTCCAGCACCTCATTTACTATCATGTTAAATGTTTTCAAAGCATCAGTGTTTATTTGCCTGAGTTCTCTAGCCTCTCTTTATTTCACCACAGTAAAAAATGATGCAAAATATTCACTTAGTATCTCTCCCATCTCCTGAGGTTCAACACATAGACATCCTCGTTGATCTTTAATAATGCTGACCTCTGAGACACAATACTCTCTACAGTCTGTTAAAGCGGTAGTTCTATTCCCGTGTGATCTCACATTATATGAAAATCCCATAATAGTAGCACCATTTAAACCAATGGGACCCAAATCACAATTATAACCAATACAGGTAAATAAAGTTCATGACCTACATATCATGGATTAAATTCTTTAATCACATTGTAGCCAATTCGCATTGAAGAAACACAATTTATAGCAGAACCGACTGTACCTCTGTGGATTCTGATAAACAACTGTTCATCACTTTCTTATAAAGCAAAGTTGAATCCATGATGTCATTGCTCTTTTAATTCCGTGGACCTCATTTTTTCCAACATCTGTTATGTGACACTTCAGTGAACCTTTCACAAGTAGTGGCAAATCGCCACTGTCTTCGCAATCCTCATCAATATTTAATTCTTTAAGTTAATCATGATTGCCAGGCAGTTGTCACTCTGAATCTTTGCAGTTTATTATGTGATATTGCATTTCTATGCAATTTATAAATAATGTTGGTATTGATGTGTGTAATGGAGCTACAAGTGGTAAACTGTGATGCAGGTTTCTTATATCCGTTTATAGACTTTCTCACAAAACAACAGCTTGTTCCTTCCCTGCTATTATGATGCTTAGCACTGAATATCTCTCTGTGTATCAGAAGAGTTAATCTTATTCATGCAAGCAACATATTTTGCAGCTTACATACTATCAAAAAAAAGTCAAGAATCAGTGGCAACATGGTAAAAATGTAAAATTTGTTCACAGCATAATAAACAAAGAACGCAATGATAGGGACAGAATAAAGGCCTTTGGTGTTATGTGAAATCTAAAGCAGATGTGTGTTAATGTGAAATGCATTGGCTTGACAGGCCTTTTGCTGGTGTTGTACAGTTGGCTCAAACCTGGATGTTTTCTCTGGCTCCTGTCTACACTTCTCTAAGAAGGTTTTGTCTGCTTTGGATTCAGTTTAAAGCATTTAGTAAATTGATATGAAACAGCTTACTTGAGTGTGTGTGTATTATTGACATCAGTTGACCTTGTGTGCATGTTTCAACAATGTGTCTTACAGAATGAGATCCAGAGATTTTTAGTCGCAGTGATGGTCAGTATTTAATTTTCAAGCTTTCTTGTTGGTCTACTTTGGGGAAAAAAAAGGGGACTGTTGGTGATAAAAGAAATGCAGTTTGCTTTGATCTGTTGTTGTTAACCTGTGCAAAATTTGTATGACACTTTACTGATCGAAGTCTGGGAATCATGATAACAATATTCAGCAAAAACATCTACAACTGAATATCACTCTGCAGGTGCTTCATAGGAAATTATTAAACAAAATCCTGGCATATATATTCCCTTGAGTCTGAGTATTGTTCTGCAACTTGGACAATGCTCACTTTGAGGTCGTTATGTTGCGGCAAACATGTTTCATATCTGTTCTACCCAAGATGAGTTTTTGATCTACACATTACGCTACTTCCTTATTATCTATTCAAGCAAGATGTTACATGGGTTACGCCAATAGATGTGAGATGCCCAAGTTGAGATTCTCATTACTGGTGGGACGTTTCATATCAAAGGTCCTGGTGCTGTATTTAATGATCAGCTTGATACTATTTCAGGCAGTATAACCAAGGAACAATCCTTCAGCCTGGGCTGGTCATATCAACTGAAGACCTGGCTCCTAACAACCGATATTAGCTCCAATGTCCTCCAGGTGCTGCTAGTCAGCATCACTGAGAGATGTGCAGTCCTCTTCCTGACTGATGAGAAGAAGGCCATCTCATTAACCCAGATCCATCCAGCCTGGGCACAGAACACAGCATGAGTCAGTGCTGTGGCTTCACAGAAGAGGCGTGGCCAACAGTGTCACAAGAATGTCAATGATCTCCTGCACGCTGCAAGAGTAAGTGGTGTCGTCATCTCTTTCTTCACACACTCACTGAAACTTTTGCACTGCACGACTATCTGTTCAAGGGTGATGGTTTGCTATCTTTAGCACCCCATGCATCATATCCACTGAAAGGCTAATTCCCATTTCACTGTCTCAAACTACTGACAACTCCTGCCCATTGTGCTTCCAAGGCTAGCACTGACCCCAGGACCATTCTCGTAGTGATGTGGAGATGCCAATGAAGTACTAGTTCAGTGAGTAATGTTGTGTTCTGCTTTTGTAGCTGAGCACAACACCAGCACGTGAATCTGCATTAGCTTTTTCCCTTTTCAATGGAATTAGCGGCAACCAGGACAAGGCCACAACTTGCATCATTACTTGTAAGCACCACCATGCTGGAGGAATGTAAACCCTCAGAGGCTGCACCAGCAAGATGTTCACCTGCACCGTCCACCAGTACAGAGATAATCCATTCATTAGGTACTCCAGATGAGATTAAGGGGACATATCACTGATGTGTGTCTGCAGGCAGTCAAAGAAGGAATGCTTCAGAACTCTGACATACAAAGAACTGCTGGAGATTGGGCACCTGCTCAGCCCCATCAGATGCCATGCCTTTATATTGGCTGTAAGTCCCATGGTCAACCTGCAGAGAGAGGCATAGGAACATTGGACAGGTTCGTCATAGGCTGGAACAAAGGATGGTGGAATCATCCCAGATTCTCATTATGTTGTGAATCCAGCGTAGAAGCAATTATTGTCACCGTGGGAAAGGTGGCAGCCACTTCTAGCAGAATGCTCAGCTGATGCTGGATGTGCACTCCAGACCTGCACTCCATTGCTCTTGCCATGATGCCTAACTTCAAAGGCATGGCATGAAGGAGACCAGGACCCTTTATCTTGCTCTGCATGTTCTTTTCTCTCAAGAAAGCACAGTAGTTTCAGCAAGCACACAGGGCAAAAGAGTGGTACGAACACTGGAAGTTTCTTCCCAGACCAATCCAGACTTGCCCAGGCCCTCCATTGCCTCCCTGTTTGTGATCACAAAGCTTGCAGCAATTCAAGCCAAGGAGGATTAAGAAACTCATGGCTTGAAACTCCTTATCAGGCTAGGCCCCTTGCCATCAGGGGATCTTTGGAATTTATAAGAATGAGGAGCTACCTTACTGAACTATACAAGATTTTTAGTGGAGCTGACGGAAGATTCTGTGACGTTGTTGCACCTTGTGGAAATCTTTAGGATCAGGCATCATCATCTCAGAATAAGAAGTCGCACATTTAAAGCAGAGATTACAGGAATTTCTTTCTTTTTTCAGAAGATAGTGAATCTTTGCACCTTTTTATTGCAGCAAACTGCTGAGGCTGGACCACAAAAGTATACTCAAGGCTGAGATAGAAGATTTTTTAGTCAGTAAGTAATCAAGGCTAACAGAGAAAAGGCAGTAAAGTGAAGCTTCAGGATTATCAGATAAATCACAATCTCATTGACCAAGAAGACTCCATGGGATCTCAGGATCCTCAAGCTCACCTTCCTGAAAGCATTCCTTTCACTGTTACACATCCTCCTATAGCACATCCCTCCACCTTTGCCAGTTCACATTCTGTGGAGTACAGTACACCATTATGAAGCATAACACCCTGTCCAGGCTGCGCTGCATGGCATCACTTGACCGGTCTAGGCATCAGAACCTCATCTTCATGAGATCTTCAGTCTGGAACACAATGGCCCTGGTTGAAGTGTAAACAGCGCTGTATCTCTCCTCAGCTGCAGTCTAAGGATTTCTTCGAGGTGAGCCATAACTGGAGAGGGGTAACAGTTATTGTCCTAAAACCACCCTTGTTTGGGCTAAGCTTAATCCTAACACACACATTAATTCCTTGATAGACAAGACACCACTCAGCAGAGGTACAATTTGTGGGAAGGAAAGCAATCGCTTTTTTTTTCTTTAAATACCTTTTGTGTTGTCATCTTTTCCAAAATTATTTGCTGTTCCAGTAAAAACAGCCGATAACACACAGTACTTCTTAACTCCTGACTTTTTCCAAGAAATCACATGATGAATGTCCGGTAATGTCTAAGTTGCATTCTATTCGATTGCTGAGTAAATGGTCACAATTGCAGATATCAAGGTAGGACTTGACGCGATATCTGAGGGAACAGCTTGGTCTCAAAGGGGAAGTTAAATCAAGTCATGGTCACTTTCTTGTCCTGCCTTATGTGCCATGCCACAAACCACTTTACCCCCATGCTCATTTCTTCACAATCTTCCTGTGGTGTGTGAGGGTATGGCAGATACATTGCATTCATTTTGCAACTAAACGAAACATTTATGTCTCCCAATTTGGATTGCAACCTTTATGAACAGTTGTTTATCTTATTAATATGCTGAAGTTCCAACCTTGTGTTTGAAGAGTGACTTGCAGGTTTTGCTTATGATCCATGATTTAGCTGCAATTCTTCATGTCCCCTTATTGTGATCCATGTGGTTCTTATGACCATTCACTAGCCCCCTTCATCGGTACCACTTCAGATCATCATTAATCTACCTACTTTACCCCTGGAATGCAGAATTCTCATGATGTCTATGCCCTGGCTAGCCCTGCACCCGCCCCATATCGAGGCAAGAGTAATCATGACTTAGTTTAACTTTTGAGACTAAGCTGTCCTCTCAGATTTACTACCTTACTGTCTGACTGCTTACTACTCGGACTCCTGAGTTAGGAATGGCGAAAATATAACCAACCTCTGCTTCAATGCTTATGGCTCCAACTGATCAATGCAGATGACAGAATTGTGCCGGTATGTTCACATAACAGAGACAGCAAGTATACTCGGAGTCTATATAATGTAATTTGAGTGATGCGCCCTCCATGAGGTCTTTAACTTGTGGAAAAAATAAAACACAGTGCTGTGATACTGATGCATGTTTATATTTTTGTAAAATGTTCTCTTGCAAGTAAACAGTTAAATGTATTAAACCATTGTACTTTAAAGGCTACACATGAGATAGATTAGATTAGAATGGTTACATGAGCAGTATTCCAGGGATGATATTGGGATTTGCTTTCAGTTTAATTTCTGAATGGACCCTTTTCTTTTATTTTTCTTTTTATACCCAGTGCTTTCATGCACAACTGTACTTTTGTTTTCTCATCACCAAATCATGTTGCTTTTCCTATTTATCCACCACCACTCAATTACCAGTATTTCCAATTAATTACCAATTTACATGCAAATGCTGTCAGGGCAATGCAGTGACACCAAAGGTGAGGGAAAGGGGGGAGGAATTAAATCAAAATAGAGCTGAAGAGAGAAAATTGACTCTTTGTACCCAAGGAAATGTACTGTGAAACAGATGTGCCTTTCTACTCAAACAGCATAAGCTGCAATAAGCGGCTAACATAAACTGATCTATAGGGAAGTGGCATTTGCTTATTATAGTATATTTTAAATTTGAGTAAGATCTTGCGTGACAGATTGTTTGGCCTTGTCTAAATTCTGAAATAACACAGAGATTATCTGTGAAAGTAGAGATTTTATGCAGGCTTTTACATTATTCAAGAAGTTTACATTTCACAAACAAGAGTTAGCATAAAACTGTTTATTTTACATTATAAAAGTGCTTATTTTAGTTATTGATTAGTCAAAAACAGCTAAATTGACCTTCCAGTGCGATGCTGTCTTGAACTTTTGGAATAGCCTAGCTTCAAATCCCAGCTTGTGCAAAGTCAACCAATGTTGCAGAATGTCATGCAGGTGTTTAAACTGGTCTTATGCCATCAGTATAGAAAATAAAAGGCTTCATTTGGAGTTAGAGCATGCCATGCCAATGGATAATCAGCACTTGTACAAGATGATCAGCTATAGAATGGATTAATGACATTTCCTGTTTATTCCATGAACATCAGTAAGGACGAGGTTATTAATGTAATAATGTTAGTGCTAGTAGCTTTAGCTTGTCAGTGCAACTTGAGTTAATGTTTTCTTCTGTTGAGATATTAAATATTGCAACCATGCTAATCCGAATTTTCTGATATTTTGACCAGTCGAGTGTTTTTAAAACTGACAAGTGATTATTTTGGAAAACATAGTTTTAGTTGACACCAATTAAAGTAATTTTCAACTTGTTTCAAAGTCATCTGGTATTGTAGTTGGATATTTCAGTGATGCAGCCAACTTGTCAATTTATTGAAAAGCACAGAAATATGGCCCTTGCTATGACCTGCAATGCAAGTCCTTAAATGATTACATTGTCTATTGAGTATCATCTTCTTTCAAGGGTTTATCTTTAATTGCTGATATTCTTAAAGTTGTATCTCTGTTTCATTTTGCAATTGGAATTCTGACCCATGCTGTGAGTATTTAAATTTGAACCAGAATTATATAAAATTGGTACACTATTTATGTTAGATAACCATGTATCAAATGACTCCTGAATGTGACTATAAATTCACATTTATTGCTCATTTAAGTTGAATGTTAAATTACTGTTGGCAGTTCAGGTCCTTAAAATCTTTGGAGTGAGCAGCCTAATATCTGGAAGGTGCTTGGTGTGGACCAGTGTAAATGGAGCATTCGAGCACTTCGCAAAGGAAATCTGTGTAGTTAAATATTGTTTTGATTTTTGGCATTTGCCACAATTAACAATTCTTTATGTGAACTCCAGTGCGTTAAACATTTGTCACAATTTGTCATTTGAATATCCCCATCTCATTACATTTTTCCACTACGCAGCAGGTCTATGAAAAATCCTTTGCAGATGGTACAGTTTAGGAATTTCATGCCTGCTTGAAAAGTTGTTGACAATCTTGATACTGTGCTGTTACTATTGTGTAGTTCTTCATTAATGCTATTTGGAGTGTCATTTTTGTTGTCGGTTCACCCTTAGTTAATTGCTTCCTCCCTGATAAAAATAAAGGATGGAGGCTAAAGCTGAAGGAAGGAACAGCCATTCAATAATGAGCTTTTATCTTTAATCCTGTGCAGGAGTGCAAAGCAAAGCCATGGTAATTACGTGTATTCTACTTGAGGTTTAGACTGACTTGATATATTGCCGCTCAGAACTATTTGACTAAGATTAATCTTACTAAAGTCAAAAAGAGTATTAATTTCCTATCCCCGTGTTTTTTTTCTCTAGGAAGGAGAACGTTTTGTGAAGAAGATTGGAGGTGTGTTTGCATTTAAAGTCAAGGATGGCCCTGGTGGAAAAGAAGGATTATGGGTAGTAGATGTTAAGAATGGAAAAGGATCTGTGGATTTCAATTCTGGTAGGATGAATTTTCTACTATAACAAATAAAAGGGTTTATTTTGCCCTTTCATCATTAATGATATAAAGGAAGCACCTGCATACTGGTGTCTAGTAGCAGCCTTTATTTTTATAATTTATGACTTGCTGCTGGTTGTTTTGGAGGCTTGGGAGCATTGTGTGTAGCGCTCCCATATGTTAAAACATTCCATGAATGCTGAACACTGTCCATGCCATAATGTTCACATTAAATTCCGCTTCAGTTATATTAATGAGTTTTCCTCAAATTATTTGTTCTTAAATTCCTCTGCCTAGCAACATTCAGCAATTTTGGGTTTCTAAAGGAAAAAAAAGCCTACAAGAAAACATACAGGATGATTGGTCATTAGAAGGTCAATTTTAGTGAAGTCTCCAATGTTCTTACTAGCTGCTTGCATACAGTCACTCCTGTGTTCTACGTATGGCTATTAGCACGCTAATCGCAGCATTAACTTTTAGTTCTGCACGTTGCTGCCATGCATAGCCTTAGAGGCTGGCACAGCTGGTAAGAAAATTCTAATAGAATAGAATTTGTGCGAACACTGATAATGACCCAAAATTTTCTGGAATTGGTTAATGAATGATGCCTACTATTTGTTCAATTTCACTTGTCCAATTAATTTGCTTCATATTTGGTACGGCAAGCAATTGAAAGTATGAAAGAGGAACAGTGTAGCACACAATACGCGGCAACTGGGCCTGAATGAACAGAGAAGGTATCTTTGGAGTCCTTTGATCAATAAGATTGAAGCATCATCAATGAGCAACTCAAGCTCTGTACAAGGAAGTGCAGGTTAGCATAATCAGGTGCAGGAAGAAAGAGGGAGAACAGGGTTGGATTAAGAGCAACAGGATTTTCTCGCACATATCCAACCAAAATTAAAACCTGGAACAATGAGATTTCACATTTTGTTGTTAATTCTCAGTGCCAGAGAGGCTGACTGGCAGGCACAGACGTGTCACATCGTTTGAAGCATTGATTGAATTTCAATTATCCCGCTCAGCTTTCTGGATTGAATTTATTTCACATTTTACGGAGCAAGTACTGACAGTATATGTGTCTCAATGCAGTTAAATGGGATCTAGACTGATGTTTTCGAGAAGCAAGTAGCATTTCCAATAGTAACTGTTCACTTTCTGCATTTAATCAAGCAACTACATGATTTTTATGTAGTATTTGCACATAAATAACAGGCTATTAGCCTTGTTATTTTGACAGTGATTTTGGGGCTAATACTCAAGATCATAGAGCAGGTCAGAAGAAGGTATTCTTAACATCAAGCCAATCTTTGTTTTCTTTCATTTAAAAAAATCTGATTAAAACGTGGGAGAGTTTGAATCAGGCACTTAAGTGTTTTTAATTTTCTTTCCCCTTTTTGAATATGTATCTTTCTCTCCATAGACCACAAAGTTTCATAGTTATTTAATCAGAATGTATGGTTTGCAATTGATGCAAGTTTAATAATCTTGCATCAAGCTGAAGTCTCCTAATGCAGCAAGCTAATGGAACTTGTATCGTATGTTGTCACTTCTCTTCAATTAAGACTAATATTTCACATTGAAATTCAATAACAGGCTATGTAGAATGGCATCTAACGAAAGTTAGGAAGGAAAAGAAGCATGTGGAAGTGAATATGCTGAAATAGCATGTTTTAAAACTAGTCCTTTTCATTGTCCTTTTAAAAGCTAATGATCTGAGGTTCTTCTTTAAAGTATAACATCTTGACAATTGCATCTGATAACAGTAGATCACGTAAAATCACAGAGGTGTTATAACGTGGGAGGAGGCTGGTTGATACTTTGTGTCTGTTCCATCTTTCTGCAAGAGCAATTCACTGTGTACCACTCTCCTGCCTTCTCTGAGTAACCCTGAAAGGTTTTCCTCTTCTGATAATTCCAGCATTCTCACACAAGCAGATCAAGCAATGAGGGTTGAAATAAAGAAATAAAGCATAACATTTAAGTTGCTAACGGAATCAAGGAATCACAGGATTGAGCTAACCATTCATAATTGTATTGAACAGCAGAATAGATTCACAGGGCCATATTGGCTACTTCTGATCCTATTCTTTATGTATGTTTGGTAAGGTTTAGTTTGTTCACCTTGCATCAACATGATGGTTACAACAACAATGGAGACATTTGGAGATGGTCAATGTTGCCCTTGACGATCCTGAACGATGGAATAGCCATTGTCTCACCTCCGAAGCAAGCAGACACATAGTCAAATATATTATAGAACTGTTTAAAAAAAATTATAGCAATGAAAGAGGTCATTCAAACCAACATGTCTATGCTGGAGTAATTTTATAATTTTGTTGAACGTTAAAGGAAGCTAGGAGTGATTGAGTGTACTAGTGTATTTGATGAGCCACTTTTGTTAAAATTACCACTTCCAGCAAAACGTATGGTCTGTCTCCTGTTCCAGTAAATGTGACTGGTGCGAGTTAACTTTCTCATCAATAGTGCTCACCAAAATTTTGACAGACAGTAGTAATACCGTTAAGCTAGGCTGCCTCGCTGAAGAAGTGGTAATTGATAGTAGGCAATGATACCTGTTATAAATTAGCCCAAATGTGAGCACAACTTGTTGCATGTGGACATGGACTGCATCATTCTGTGTGGATATGAGAATGGAACTGAATGTTTCAATCTTTCAATGAAGGGAAGGTTATTAATAAAGCAGCTGTAGAAGGTTGGACCTAAAACACTGTTCTGAAGATTACATCAATATCCAGGGGTTGAGGAGAAAAAGCCTACAACAACAAGAAGGACAACAGTCATTGCTTATGCCATTTGTAATTCCAGCCACTATTGATATATCTTTTATTTCAGTGTTCCCAAGTGCTGCTTGGTACCATTCCTCATTTAATGCAGATTCCTGAAGAAAGGCTTATACCCCGGAAATGTCGATTCTCCTGCTCCTTTGATGCTGCGCTTTTCCAGCAACACATTTTTCAGCTCATTTAATGCTGCCTTGATGTCAAAGGCTGTCACTCACTACTTACTTCTGGAATTCTGTATTTGTTTTTGCTCCATATTGGACCAGCGCTATAATGTGGTTATGGTATAGCCCAACATAATAATGAGGTGATAAAGTAAACCATGGCTCATATTTTGATGGTCCAATTTCTCAACAAAAGCAGCGAGGATTTGAGTCTGGCTCAAGAAGTTAGGCACAGGCCATTGAAAGTGAACCCCCTCAGCAATACCTCCCTGTCTGGAACCCTCTAAAATGTCCATAAATATAGAAGACTTCAGATGCTTCTGATTAAATTAACTAATGTAGTTACTCAGGAAAATTTAGACTACATTATTTAATAGTCCAAGTTCTGAGTAAGTATTAAAGTGAACCCATGATAACCTCACACACTCCAACTGTGCCTCCCCCAGACTGTAATCTGAGCCTCCTCTTCATCTGCAAAGTCCCAACCACAGTTCCTATACATTCAGACTGAACTGGACTAATTTCCCCACTTCTACCCGATTTTTCTTGAACCCACCCAACCAACCCTTAATACTTGTCCACCCATCTTGCACTCTATCCCCATCCACGCTAGCTTCCTACACACTTGGCACCCTAACCCTTACCCATCTGGCATCTTACCACCTGGCACTGTACCCTCTCCCCAGCTGCCAAAGTATATGTCAGGACCTTTAAATTTCAAAATCTGGCAGCTGACTGGTATGAAAATGGGCTGTGATTTACCATCCTCTAACCATTCTGCGCTATGAAAGAATTGTCAGAATGCAGGTACGACTCCGCATTTCTGAAGGAGTCCTGCACAGAATCTTCTTTCAGAAATACCGAGCTCCCTTCATTTGTGAAAAAAGAAGGGCTGTTACTCTCTGGAAAATTTGGCCTATGATCTTCCGATGGCATACGTAACACTCCAGAGTTACAGTATTATTTGAATAAAGATTGAGCGTTGCTATCGCCTACAGGAACATCGGGGATGTTGAATCAACTTTGCTTATTGAATCCAAGAAGCTTTCTTAAGGCAGATCCAAGTTTGAATTGCAACTCTAACTACAGTTATTTTCAAAGAGGAGATTGCAAAATAAAAGTGTGCCTTTTATACTTACAAATAAAAGAGAACCACAAGTTTCAGGATATCATGGATAAACAAAAGAGGTCACAAAAAATTAAACTGGAAAGTTTTTGTTTATAGGTGCTAATTCTGGAAAAATATTCAATCTGCCAGCAGTGGTTTGGAACATGACACTGAAACCTTGCACCTTTAACACCAAATGACTTTAAACTCTAATTTTGCTTTGGATTGAAAAATAGATGACAATTCTTATGAAGTGCAAGATATGTTCACTTATTTATCTCTTCCAGATCCTGCGCAAAATGTAACAAATTTCTATCATGCAAACATTCTGTGGGAACTGAATCTGCAGGAAACTTGTGCTTTGTACATGCTATGTTTTTATTAAAGGATAAGGAGTGAGAGAATTGCACAAGGCTACTTACTGGCAACTGTAACATACATTTTGCTAGAACAAGGCCACATATCATTTTTTTAAAACCTGAGGTTACAATGCTGAATCTCCATTAAATCGTTTTGAATTTTTTTGTTGTTGTTGGAGAAGCTGTGGGTTTTCTTTTAATAAAGGGCTATGCATACCAGTCCTTTAATTTTATTAAATCATACATTTTCAAAATGTTCAATGGGATGTTTTAAGATGCATATCCACTTTAAGACATGTGTTCTTCCAAAGCAAAATTGTTACTTGATGGTTTGCTGCATTTGCTTTTTTAATATTTTCCATGGAGGCAGCTGTTTTTATGAGCTGATAAATTATAAGAAGCAAAAATGTTTGCATCATAGAAATTCATTACATGTTGGGCAGGATCTGGAATATATAAATAAGTGAACATATAAGTGCACTTCATAAGAGTTGTCATCCATTTTTTTCAATCCAAAGCAAAAATTAGACTTTAAATGGAGGATGAGACATTAAAGAAACAGTTTGTGTGAAATGGATCTCCTCATAAATTTGTTTCAAGGAATAGATAGACTGCAAATAACCAATATAGAGAGCAGGGCAGTAGAGTTTAATATCCTACTAGCAGATGTTAAAAAGCTGTAAAGAGGTCACTGTTCAACAGTTCAATATAATTGGATATCTCCCTCTCAGGTGCTGAGTCTGTGGCTAAGAGCCTAAAAATCTGCTGTTATAAGTCTGATAAGCTAAAGAGAACAAGAGAAAAAGACAGAACTGAGCAGAAGACAAGATGGTTGAATAATTTTTGACTTAGTAAAATTCGTTCTATCAAAACTTGCAATGCTGTGGAAATGTTGTTGACAGCAAATCTTTTTTATATATATGATTTACTTCACCAGAGTTAAAGATGCTGACTTGCGTTTATTGTCATCTCCTGCTGAAAGAATTCCAACTACCAGTTCAGAAATATAAAATACAGGAAGTGATGAGTTAGTGAGTAGGTTAGACGATTGCCTGTCAATATTTATATTAGTATTCATGGGATGTAGACGTAACTGCTTCAGCCAGCATTTGTTGCCCATTCCGAATTGGTTAAGAATCAACCACGTTGCTATAGGAATCAAGCCATATGTAGGCCAAACCAGTTAAGGATAGCAGAATTCTTTCCTTAAATGATATTGGTGAACTAGATGAGTTTTTAATGACCATTGACTGTAGTTATATGGTCACTATGAGACTAATTTGTTGTTTCAGAGATTCCAGTTTTAGGGCCAATGTTTAAATCTTAGCTAGACTGATAAGAGAAAAATCCCAACTGGCTCCAATTGTCACTCCAGTCAACTGGATTTCAGTTGTCAGAATTTGGTCACTCCTGTTCCCACTGTAGAAATACCTACATCTAACAGTAATTGGCAGTTTCACTCCGTGTAGGATTTACAAAAAACTGGTACGCTCTTTTAGTGTTTAGGTTTGCTCCTTTATGTTAAAATGTTGGAATATAGTAGAAGAAATTTTACTATAGTTCTGCAGATACAAGGTGCTGATGTATAGCTTTTCCCATAATTGGTTATGACAACTTAAGAAAGGCAATTTATAGTGAGTGAGCTCAATCATGCTTTGTTTTGATTAAGGCTATAAATGGATTTCCTTTCAAGAAAACTTAACTTTTGTTTTCTGTGTCTGAATTCAGAGAAGAAAGCTGACTGCACCATAACTATGTCTGATGATGATTTGTTAGCTTTGATGACTGGCAAGATGAATCCCCAGACTGTAAGTAGTTTCCATATAAAATGTTAAATAGAAGGCAAGATTTATTAAATCAATTGCTTACTTTTCAAATTGAAGACTATTTGGCTAAATGCCTTTTTTCTGCAGTCCAGAATATTGCTTTTAACACCTGTTGTAGCAAAATGAATAATGGAAACAAAATTCAGACATGGCATCAAGCTCCCCAAACATACACGATGATACATTTTGCTGGAAAATTGCATTCCGTTAAGTTTACTTTTTATTGCTATGGCCCACTTGCAAACTCATAAGGTTCACGTGAAAAGTCTGGAAACACACAGAATATTGATTAAATCTTGGAGAAGAGCCCCCATGTCTGTCAAAAGTGAAGGAATTGCCACCCCCAACCTAAAAGCATCTTGTGTTGCCCAAACTGCATTGAAATGTAGCACCAATCAGATCCCTGCCAAAAAATGACTCGGCTCAGACATTGCAGCATACTTAGACTTCTTTGATGTATTTATTCGCATGAACTAAAATGTATCGTGGATTAAGAGAAATGTAACACATTTAATAGGAGAATTTTTGGATCTTTGGTAATATAGTGTGAACATGTATGACTATATTTATCACTTTTTCTTCTTTTCATTGAGCAGACATGACTTTTTATGGCTTGCATTTTTTGCTCTGTCCTGAGAGCAGTAAGAATCAACCATGTAGTAGACTTTTTATGTGTCTTTGTCCTGCCAGCCAAATTGTCCAGTTTAAAGTTGAGCTTCACAACTTGTCATGGCAGGTTTTGAATTCATGACCTCCAGTCACCTCATGTTACAACTATTTGGCTACCAAGCCTATGGTAACTCTTATGCCAATGTTGAGTACCCATCAGGTCAGGTACAGTTCCTCTGATCAATGTGCTACTTTGCAATTAGAAATACAAAAAGTAAAATTAAGAATTTAAACTCTGCATAATTATGGAGAATATAAGAGATCACTTGGAACCAAAAATATTGAAAATAAACCAAGGCACAGAGGAACTAGAAGTAGAACTCTTGCCTCTTGAGTCAAATGATTGTGGGTTCAAGTTGTCGAATTTGAGATGTCCTGCAGAATTATCCTGTCACTGAGATGGTAAGTATGACGCCATAATTGCATGAGAGTTTTAAAAAATCAGATTCGCTCCAAGAAAAGATTTCTCAATTAATTCTTCATGCCTTAGACAGCGAGATTTTGATCATTGAATGTTGAGAGGCAATTTGCATGTATTTCCATATCAATAATTGTAAAACTAATAGTAATAACGTCATGCTTCCAATCTGAAAATCAACTGCACAATCCAAACTGGTAAGTGCAAGTAATTTTCTTTTCCTCTAGGGATAGAGTTTTTGACATTTTTGAGCTATTGCTTTAGTCATGCCATCAATGGATTAAGCCATTAAATCCTGCTACTTTAAATTTTAATTTCATCTAGATATCAGTACTGGTCAAAGAATCTACAAAATGTATGCCCTGAAGCAACCATGACTAGTCCATTGTGACTATGGGTACCACCTTGTAGTCAAGAAGTCTTAATGTCATAAGGAAATTAAAAGCAGAAACTGATATTCCCAGTTGGCCAGGCAAATACTGGAAGAATGTATGGTAGCAGTTGCCGTATGCTCTCTCCGGAATGTAAGTCTTCAAGGACACGGGCTGTGATGTGGAAGGTGACTGTGGGGATCATGCTTCATGGGAAGCTGCTAGCCAAAGCTGTCCTCCAGTGGAGCATGGGCACTTTGTCTACAGTGCATTTGATAAGGTCGCATGTCATCTCTTTTATTAAGGTAAAAACAATGACTGCAAATGTTGGAAACCAGATTCTGGATTAATGGTGCTGGAAGAGCACACCAGTTCAGGCAGCATCCCAGGAGCAGTATTTACTGCTCCTCGGATGCTGCCTGAACTGCTGTGCTCTTCCAGCACCACTAATCCAGAGTCTCTTTTATTGAGATTGACTATTAGCTCCAAGGGCAATACCTGTGCAACCCTGTTTGCATAACATTCATTTAATTGTTAAAGATGTGAGGGCTCAGGAGTTCCTTCAAAAACAGTCATCTCTGAATTTCCCCACAGATTCTCTTTCAAGTTGATATAGATGGCAGATGTCAAGCTAGTCTATCATGTGGCATTGTTCTGCTGAGAAAGCATAAGAGAAGGAGACAAGAGTTTCAGCAAGCCCAGCAGCAATAACCGCCTGCAGTGTCAGCTGTACTGTTTGTAAAGGAGAAGACACTGGATGCTATCCCCTTCAAACGCACAGAGGAACAATGAGACACTGTCTTCATAATGTTCGCTGCTGTTACCTCCAAATGACGGAACAGTAATGACAGAGACTCTGTGCAGACTCAATGGGCTGAAGGTCTGTTCTGTACTATCTGACTCTATGACCAAGAATCATCTTAACCATTATTTCAAAGGATGCAATTAACAATGCTTGGGTGGCAATCCTATCCCAATGCCTATCTAGGTCAGACTACTCTTAATTTCTTTGCTAGTATATTGTTTTGTGAAACAACTGGGGTCCTCTGTCATCTGTCAATATCTCACTCAGGTGTGTGTCTGGGATTTTGCTGATGCCAGTTTCAGTAGAGACCACCTTTCCGCCATTGATGAGAGTCAAACAGCTAAGGCATAAGAATTCTCAGACATTACTGGCTCCTCCTGAAGCCAGGGCACTATCTGTTGTACCCATGTTGCTTTGAGAGCACTGCATCAGTATCATTTGTGACCATGAAAGGGCTGTATTTCCTTAATTTTAATACATTTGTGACCAATGAGGCCACATTTATAGGTCTGTGCTAGATATCCTGGAACTGTCACTCTTCTCCTATGTACCATGCAGTAGGAAGTGCCAGACTCTCTTTAAGATCCTCAACTGATACAGGGATAATTGCTGGGAGACCAGAAGGACCTCATCCAAAACTTACTCATGAGAGCCATAAGAAAGCCACAGACTGACACAGACCCAAGGCCCAGTGCTGCCCATGTTTCCACCAGGGCTGTGCTGAGCAGTTCTTCAGAGAGCTGCTCAGACAGGGCTATGCGTATAACTCAGACATCATTATACTGCATTCTTATTAATTCAAGGGACAAGGGTGTTGCTGGCTCGGCCTTAGTTAGCCTGGTTCTAGAGTCACATGAAAACCAGATCAGGATGGCAGTTTCTCTCCTTAAAGGAACCAGATGGGTTTTTCTGATAAGTTTCATTGTCATCATTAACTCTGAAGACCAGATTTTTGATTAATTCAAATTCCAACTGCAGTGGCATGATTCATCCTCAGATTTCCAGAACATTACTAGAATCTCTGGATTAAGATTAATAGTCCAGTGATAATACCACTAAAGCCATTGCCTCCAATTGTGCTGCGTCTCTGGCAATTTGAGCCAACAAAGAAGATTCTTGGCTGCAAAGGAAATGGGGAGTGAAGGTGAGAATAAACAGACGTCTAGAAGATCAGTCCATATGAGGAATGCACACAGTTTAACAGAGCCCAAGAAGATGCCAATTGTCAGCTTTTGTACAATGATGTGGCTGGAATGAAACTTTGTATTTAAATTGCTCATATGGCATGCCAGACCCTGCATCATGTAAATTCAAGATATAACTTGTTTGGTTGCTGTTCTACATTTTTTCTATTGCTGAATAAATGTTGCTTTATCCTTTTTAATATCCAAATTAAGTCTTCAGTCAAACTTACATTAAATTAGCTACACATATTCTGCTTTGTATAACAGTTGAGAAAAAGCAGCAGTGAGACATGGTACTAAAATTACATAGCTCTGAAATTATCTGAGAGGGTATGAGATACAAGTCATCTACAATCTACTCTCATGAGAGCTATCAGGTTGAGAAGAATTCTGATAAAGTTCTTTCTGACTCTTTCATTTGGTTCTCTTCAATGCTGCACAGTGCACAAAAACTATAACATTACTTAGATATGCGTAACCATGTTCTATGACATTTAACATGCAGGGCAATATTTTTTGCAATTCTGCCTTCTCACCCAGTAGGGTAAAAACAAGGGCTGCAGATGCTAGAAACCAGAGTCTAGATTAGAGTGATGCTGAAAAAGCACAGCAGGTCCGGCAGCATCCAAGGAGCAGGAAAATCGACGTTTCTGGCAAAAGCCCTTCAGTAGCTGAGTGAAAGTTTTGTTTATTCACTTGTGGGACATGGGCATCACCGTCTGGCTAACACTTATTGTCCATCCCTAGTTTCCCCTGAGAATGTGGTGGTGAGCTGCCTTCTTCAACTGCTGCAGTAAATGTGTTGTACGCTGACCTACAACTCTCTCTTAGAGAGCGAAAAGTGTTGAATGATGTGTGCAGGATAGGCGCAGGAACTTCCCTTTTACATCACCTTTAGTCTGGAGAAAGTGAAAGGGCTGAGCAGTTCTGGGATGCCCTTTTAATAAGCTTTGGGGTTCCTTTACCCTGTTTCCCTGATGGAGAGAGATCAAGGTTCCTCCTCCTCTTCCTCTTACCTTGCCATAGTTGATGAGCATCTAGGGTACAGTGAAGAAGTGCGGGTCTGAGTGCATATCCATTATATTTTATATTCTCCTTAATATATTCACCTCATTTAACAGTGTGCATTTTGTGCTGCTCCTGTTCAGGACTAACTTTAGGGAGACACTACATTTACAGTCAGAAATTATCATTGTGTCACCCTTACTCTATTTTGTTAGAATTTTAAATGACTGCATTCTTAACAAAAGAATGCATGACAATTATATTGTTTTAAAGATTTCAAAGGCTACATTCTTTAAGTCAGAATTTGAAAGGAATTCAGAACAAACGCAGTCATTCAGTAAATCCAAAAGGATGCTTTGGGTGAGAAATGGAAATAACACTTGAAGCAAAAAGATATTAAGGCAATTATTGAGCTTTACTTTATACCACATTTCTTCCTAAATCGAGAGTCAATTGATTAGATGCATTGTACCTAAATAAAAAAGTGAAAATAGGTTTCATGATTATCACTTATCTCGTGTGAAACATTCTTCTTTAAATTATTTTTTATTAAAAATTATTTTTCTCTCTCTAGGCCTTCTTTCAGGGAAAGCTGAAAATTGCAGGTAATATGGGCCTGGCCATGAAACTTCAGACTCTACAGCTTCAGCCTGGCAAAGCCAAACTGTGAAAATTCATCCCAAGGGATTTTTGCAGCTATCCAGACAAGAGCACCAGCCTCTGATCTCATGATCTGAGAGTGGCAGGTTACCAGGGAAGAGTTTAGGAGCCACTATCTTCATGTTTGAAACAATCTGGAATAATTTCCGATACTTTCTAATTACACTTGAAGTTTGTAATACTGGTATCTTGCTGAGCAGATTTGGGAAAATGCAATTAGTTATATTCTAACTGATTCAGTTGATTTCTGAAAATGATGTAAATGTAACTTTAAATATATTTTGTAAAATGCTTTATTACTATCCATATCTCTACATTGAACAAGAATAGCTATCAAACTTTAGGTTCTTAATGGATTCTGCTGTCTCAATTTAAATGATTCACTTTTTAAATTTATCTTTCCTAGCAGGTTCATTGAATTATTATCACCTTTGCAATTCCTTAATCAACAAACGTTCAGGATTTAATATGCGAGATATTGTAACATCCCTACTAATAAAATAAAATAGCGCCTGCTTTATGTCTTTTGTGAATGACTGACTTATTTCATTTCTGGATTAACTTTTTGACACTATCTGTGGTAATGGAAAATGCTTTCAAGTGTATAAACTATATTACCATGTTTTTGTAGCTAATGGTAATTTTTTAGAAATCTAAATAATTATAATTATGTCAGTTTCAGAAACAGCATCCAAGTACATGGGTGGGTGGCTTTGTTTAAAGTAAAACATCTTTTTAAATATCTGGTGTATATATTTTAGAAATTTCTGGGCAATGTACTGAATGAATTGTCAGACCAAAAAAACAAAAGCAACTAACAGGAACTGTTTAATATTTTTACCAAAATGTGTATTCCAACTATTTTTCTGTTGGTTGTATCTGCTTGATTGTTGAAGCCAGCTTTTATTTTTAAATTTCTGCAGCAGTTTTGTTTCTTCCCTTTCTTGTCAGTCCGGTGTTGGAGATCATATTAAATTTTTAATTTGGATTTAAAGCATGTGGGGATTGAGATTGACACTGTGCAATGCAAGTATTATGAGAGTACTTCTGGTTAACCAGCATATAAAATGAAGCAGGTTGACTGTAGATGTCAGCAGCAGCTACTCAAAGTCCATTCTGACACACGAGAACATCGAGACGATCTGAACACATCAGTTTAAGCAGAACTGCTAGCAGTCACCAGATTGGACCTCTGCTGACTGGAAATAGATCCTTATGAGCATGTTTTCTGATGAGTATTTCAAGATTATTCTTTATTGACAAGTCAGCATACTAGAATTTTTTCCTTCCTTTGTTTTCTATGAATGACAAGTTTTATAGGTACGAGCACTCTGATTTCCTCATATGCAATGGCTGTGTGAGACCCTACCAACAATGCAGGGCCTTGCAGACTGCCGTTTTTATATAGAGAGGAAATCTGATTTAAAAAGTCCCAAATTTGTTTTGTGATTTTGATCTTGCGTTCGCCATAGTTTCCTCTTGGTGTCTAGGCTTATCTTGATTGCCTTATTTATTGATGAAGAGCTAATGCCCGAAACGTCGATTTTCCTGCTCCGCAGATGCTGCCTTGACCTGCTGATGCTTTTCCAGCACCACACTCTCGACTATATCATTTACTGTTGTAATCACCTCTGTGTTATCTCCTAAAAGCTTCTACAGCTGAAATTATTGTTAAAATTTATTGAAACAGGAGCAGGAGTAGACCATCTGTCCCTTTGAGCCTGCTCTCCATTCAATATTATGGCTAATCATCTAGCTCAGCCTCTGGTTCCTCTTTCTCCCTATAGGCTTTGATGCCTTTAGCCCAAAAAAACATATCTAACTCATTGAAAACTTTCAATATTCTGGACTCAACTGCTTGCTGGAGCAAAGAAATCCACAGAAACCCTCTGCCTGACCTTGTCACTATCTTCCAAGTAATCTGCTATTACATCTTTTATATTGGATGTAAGCATTTTTCAAACTACAGATGTAAAGCTAACTAGTCTATATTTTGCTATTTTCTCTCTGCCTCCCTTCTTAAATAGTGGGATTATATTGGCCACCCCCCAATTCATAGGAGATGCTCCAGAGTGTATGGAATTTTAGAAAATGACCAACAGCGCATATGCTGTTTGTCGGGCCACTTGCTTCAGTACTCTGGGTTGAAACTCACCATGTCCTGGCTATTGATCTGCCTTTAATCCCATTAGTTACCCTAATGCCATATCTTCACTCACATTAACTTCCAATTCCTCCTTCGCATTAGGCCCTCCATATTTTTGGGTGATATTTGTGTCTTCCTTTGTAATGACACTACATTTTAAAGTATGCATTTGCTCTGTTCCCCATTTATAAAATTCATGGTTTCTGAATGTAGTGGACCTATTATGATAATTGGAACGAGGTCAGCCAGGTTGACCTCCTTAGAGCTGTTAATTTGGTCCAAACAGGGAGTCCTGGCTGACAGGTATAAACAGGGTTCTGCTCACTCTCTGAGCCAGCTCTATGGTCGCTGGGTCAGTGTCACGTACAATGCAAGTGTAAATAAAGGGTGACTTGCTGATGGGGTTCCTGCCTTTGTAAAGTTACTTCAGTGGCAATGTGACAAAAATATGCCCCTGAGGAGATTCACTTGCAACAGTGGTCTTTGAATTGGGATAAGCATTTCGGGCATCGTGCCACTATTTAGGAAGCTTGACTTGTGTGAAGACTGGGCATAGTGTGTGGAAAGAATGTCTTATTTTTTTTCCAGGCAAATGATATTGGGCAGATGAAAAGCAAGTAATTCTCCTCACTTTCCCAAAGGCAGCATATACTAAAACCTTCCAGGAGGCAATGGATTTAATGAAAGGATGTTAAGACCCAAGCCTCCTTTAATTCTGAGATGCTACCAGTTTTACTCATTAGTTTGCAAACCAGGGGAATCCTATCAGGATTTTTGACCAGGTTAGGGCGACTGGCAGAGGTGTATAATTTTGGTGCATCCTGAGGTGAGGTGCTGAGAAACCGTCGGGTATGTGGGATTAATGATGTAACTAACAAAAGCTTCTACTAGCTGAAGCCCAACTGGAGTTCCAACAGGCACTACAACTGACCTAGTCATGAGGAAATTCAGCAAGTAGAGCTTATGAGTTGCAGGGCATTCAGGCAGAAGTGGACAGCCTTCCCATGCCAACTAAACTTGGGGAACACCACTTGAGGGAAGGTAATTGTAGGCCATCTCATGAACAGAGGGACTCTGGCAAATGGGACTAGATTTATTTAGGACATTTGATTGGCATGGATGAGTTGGACCGAAGGGTTGGCCCACAGCAAAACCGCAAAACAAAGCCAAGTGATTAGCATCTTCTTCATGATCCAGGCTTGATCCTGATCCTGGAAAGTCCACACACATCTGGCTTGGAACAGTTAAATTGCTTCGCAACATCCAAATCGGAATCAGTCAAAATAATCATCCAATTAAATGGGCACCTGGCTCTAATGGAGGTCGATACCAGCGCAGCTGTATCAGTGATTGCAGAATCACTCTTTAACAAAGTTTGCTCTGGACTCCGACCCTTAAGTTTGCATAAGGCCTCAGCCAGGCTGAGAACCTATACTGGGGAACCTTTACACATTAAAAGTACAACTTTGGTTCCGGTCTGGTATGAGAAGCAGCTGATTGTAGAAAAAAGGTTTAGGCCCAAGCTTGATGGGGTGAAATTGATTGAGAAAGATTCACTTAGATTGACTCAATTACGATTAAGTGAGGATTCCTAGAAATATGCTATGATTACTCCCCATTAGGGTTTGTACTAATATACCAGACTGCCATTTGGAGTATCATCAGCCTGTGCCATTTTGCAGTAGATGGAGAACATTTTACAAGGCATATCCTGGTCATCCTTTATCTGGATGATGTGTTAATAACTGGGAAGCCCAATAAAGAGCATTTAGAGACCTTGGACATAGTGCTTAAATGCTTCTCCAAGGTGGGTTTACACCTTAGAGGGAAAAATGTGTGTTCCAAGTACCCCAAGTGACCTACGTGGGCTACAGAGTCAACAAGACAGGGTTACATCTGTTGGAAGATAAAGTGAGGATAATCAAAAGTGCCACAATTCCCACATCTAAACCAGAGTTTAGGTCTTTCGATAGGTTGGTGAATTGTTACAGAAAATTCATATGTAATCTGGTCTCCATCCTGGCACTCTTACATCTGCTACTGAAAAAGGATCAGCCTTGGAAATGGTCTGGTAGCCAAGGTATAGCCTTGAGGGAAGTGAAGAAGTAGCTATCGAAGGGTGGGGGGGTGGGGGCGGGGTGATGCTTAAGAGACCAGAGTCAGAGGAACGGGACCTGGTACAAAAACACCCCAGGGAAGGTATAGGAAAAAGAACAGGCCTATGTCCCAGGACTTCAAGGGGGAGGATAGTGATTGGAATGATGTCACCCCAGTGGAGCTCCTAGAATATGAGTTCCCTGATTGAGGATGTTAACTGGTCCAATTAAGGGTTCCTGGCTCTCAGATATAAACAGGAGTGTCAGGGGTTCTGCTCAGTCTAGGAGCTGGCTATGTGCTAGTTGTGTCAGCATCATGTACTGAGCACATGTAAATAAAGGATGACTTGGTGACGGGATACCAGTCTTCATGGAGTTATTTCACCTATATTGATCAAGTTCCCTTATCTTCTGAAATCTTGAGGGTTCCTTTCATTTTTCCTTTGGACCAACCCAAAGGATATGCTACAGTCATAGAGATATACAGCACAGAAACAGACCCTTCGATTCAATCTTCAATATCCAACCAGATGTCCGAACTAAATCTAGTCACATTTGCCAGCATTTAGCCCACATCTCTCCAAAGCCTTCCTATTCATATACCCATCCAGATGCCTTTTAAATGTTGTAATTGTACCAGCTTCCACCACTTCCTCTGACAGCTCATTCCAAAAGCGCACCACCCTCTGCATGAAAATGTTGCCGCTAAGGTCCCTTTTAAACCTTTCCCCTCTCACCCTAAACCTATGCCTTCTAGTTATGGACTCCCCCACCCCAGGGAAAAGACCTTGTCTATTTACCCTATCCATGTCCCTCATGATTTTATAAATGTCCATAAGAGTGCTTCATTAGCTAAGCAGCAAGATTCATTCGACAGATGTGTGATGTTAACTAGATAACCTGCTTTTCATGGTTTTCATTGCCAGGCAAACTCCTCTGCAGTTCTTCAAAATAACTGTATGGCAATTTTTTTATCCACAAGAGAGTGCAGAGAAGTTTTATAGCTTTCATCATAAAGACCAAATGTCAAACAGTGCAGTAATGTCTAGATACTACGGTGGAGTGCCAGTCTGGATCCTTGTTGCTCAAATCACAGTCTTAGAATGGAACCCCCTACTTTGCCTTGGATGAGAGAACACCAAATCGAATGCAACCAATCAGTGCCTTTTAATCAGGCAAGTGATGGAAGAATTAAACAGAGGTAGTATCAAGTGACACCTGTTTACTGACACTGAGTTCAGGTTTCCCCAGAACAGGTTTACCTGTTCATAGAGTCATAGACGTTGATAGCATGCACAAACAGGTGTATCAGCACTTTGAATCTAAACCGGTCAAAAACAAGCACCTAATTATTCTATTGTCATTTTCCAGCATTTGACCCATGGCCTTATATAGCATGACATCACAAGTGCACATCTAAATACATCCTAAATGTTATGAGGGATTTTCCTCTCACCCCCTTTCAGGCACTGAGTTCCAATTTCGTACCACCCTCTGGGTGAAAAGGGTTTTCCTCACATCCCTTTTAAGCTTCTTGCCCCTTACCTTCAACCTCTGCTCCCCTCGTCATTTAACCAAAGGAAAAAAGTCTCTTCCTATCTACCCTGTCTGTGATCCTCATGTTCTTACGCATCTCAATCACATTCCCCCTCAGTCTCACTCTGCCTCAAGGAAAGAAATCCTATCTATCCAATCTTTCTTCATAACTGAAATGCTCCAGTTCAGGCATCATCCTGGTAAATCCCCTCTACACCCTGTCCAGTGCAATCACATCCCTCCTGTGTGGATTCCAAAACCGCACACAGTACTCTAGCTGTGACCCAACCAATGTTTTATACAGTTCCAGTATAACCTCCCTGCTTTTAGATTCTATGCTTAGGCTAATAAAGGCAAGTATCGCTCATATTATGACATAGGGTAAACCCCTCTGCTAATTTAAACTAGACACGTAGAAAAGCTCACCTCGCGCCGTAACCTGTGAAATTTTGAGTGACAAAGAATTATCCCAAATTTTACTAGTTAAAGAAAAAAATTAACAGTTTTATTCTTTAGGTCCAAAAGAGAACATTAGACAACAACTCCTTTCTCTTAATTCTATCTTTTACCTCTCACTCTACAATGCTGCTCTGATAAAAACCCTGATTAAGATTTACAAAAGAAAATCCTGTTTCAAAACCAGCCAGCTGGGTCAGTTCTCTTCTGTGGATTTTCCTCTGTAGATTTTCCTGGGTCATCATTTCTTCAGTCTTCTGCTGCACAAATTTCTTATGGACAAGTACCTTTCTGAGAGCTATTCTGCTAGCACTCAGTTGGTGCTTGACTGCTCTTTGCTGTTCTCCTCAACTGTTCAAAATACCTGATTTTATATACCCCAAAACATCGAACTGTCTCTTTGGTTTGATGTCATCAAAACATTTAAATTCAAATTCACTTGGATTTTTGTATCTACACGTGACAATAAATTCAATTCAAATTCAAATTCAAAAGTACCTTTCAGAGAGCTATTCTGCTAGCACTCAGTTGGTGCTTGACTGCTCTTTGCTGTTCTCCCCAACTGTTCAAAATACCTGATTTTATATACCCCAAAACATCGGACTGTCTCTTTGGTTTGATGTCATCAAAACATTTAAATTCAAATTCACTTGGATTTTTGTATCTACACGTGACAATAAATTCAATTCAAATTCAAATTCAAATTAATTTAAACTGATTGGCCAAATTTGAATAAATTGTATACCATGGCAACGTAGTTCCAGCTATTTGTTCCACAAACAAATGTTATATTTTTAAATTGTTCAGCATACTCTGTGCTTTCAGTCAGTCCTTGCCAGCTTTCACTCTCTCTTAAATGTACAATACACATCAACACCTTCATAACACTTATACATTTTTAATTGTTTTATCTGTCAATCTCACTATCTTATAGGATTGGTGGGCATGCACACAAAAGTCCCTCTGACCTTTGGTGCTTCCCAAGGTCCTACTGTATATCATGTATTCCCTTGCCTTTTTCGTTTTTTCCAAGTGCATCAGTTCATGCTTATCTGGATTGAATTCCATCTGCCACTGATCAATCTATCTGACCAGCCCATCTACATGCTCCTGCAATTTGTGAATTAACTGATCAACACTCTTACATTTAAAGCTATGTACCACATATGTAAATATATGTACCACAAACAGCAAGGACTCCAACACTGATCCCTGTGGGCATCCACTGGACACAGGCTTCCAGTCATAAAAACACCCTTCTTCTTCCTGCACCTGACCTTATCAGTGTCTTAACACAAGATCTGATTGCTGTGGGAGATGTGATAGCTGTTCTTGACAGTAAGCCAACATTCAACCAGATATTGCACAATGGACACCAGCAAAGCTGAAGTCATTGAGAATGATTCATGCCTGATGTATCTAAAGAGGCTTGTGGCTGTTTGAAGCCAATTATCAGACTTCCACGACATTCTACGGAGGTTCTCAGGGTAATGTTCTTAGACTGATGCTCTTTAGCTGTTTCATCAATGAGGTCTTGGATGGGGTTGTTCATTAATGATTCTGCAGTGCTCATCTACCCAACTTATTTATGGCTTGGACTAAGTAATGGTACAAAATGTTTAAACCGGTTAATTGGGAAGCGGCAACAATCTCCAACCATCTACTCTTGACCTTTTTGCAGCGTCATCAATACCCAGACTTCAAACAATATAAATTCAGAAGGGAGCGAAGGACTGGGGGAATGGGGTGGGGTTGATCAACAGCCAGAGAGAGCTGGGCACTCCACAAGAATTGCCTTAGCTTATGAGCCTTCAATGTTTTTGCAGCTTAAGAAGGCTGAAATCAGGAATGTGATGGAATGTCCACTATCTGGAGGTTGCAACTGCTGCTATGCTGACCAGGGCTTGGCCACACACTTGAATGATTCCCTTGACAGTGATTTAATAGTAGTCACTCCACCATCGATGCACCGTGACGGCAGTAAGGACTATTTAAAGATGAACAGCACCAACTTATCAAACACCTTCTACCCTGTGATCATTATCACCAAGAAGGACAGGAGCACCATCACTTCCGATCTGCCTTTCAATTCTGAGACCACCAAGACTTAGAAATGTATTACCATTCCTTTATTGGCACTGGGTCACAATTATGGCATTTCCAATAGAACACCATAAGATTATAAGGTATAGGAGCAGAATTTAAGTTTTAATTTGATTAATTGAAGTCACGTGTACCTAAGTACAGTTAAAAGCATTGCCTTGTGAACAGTACAGGCAGATCATAGCATACAAGGACATAAAGATCGTATAGTGCTTAGGGCAAGCCCACAGGTTACATCACACAGGAGGTGCGCAAAACACAAACAACATTAACAAGATCAACATTATTTGAAGTTAGAGAGTTCATTCATCAATCTAATAGTGGCAGAGAAGAAGCTTGTGTCCAAGTGTGTACATATCTTCTGTATCTTCTGCCTGATGGAATTAGACCATTCAGCCCATTGAATCTTCTCCACCATTCTGGTATGTTTCTCAACCCCATTCCCATGCCTTCTTCCCATAACAATTGATTCCCTTAGGAACCAAGAACATATCTGTCTCTTTCTTACATGCATTCAATGATTTGGCCTCCAGCCTTCTATGGCAATTATTCCACAGAATAACTCTGGCTGAAGAAATTCCTCCTTATCTCAGTTCTAAAGGGTCTTTGCTCTGAGGCTGTGTCTTCAGAAACATCTTCTTCAAGTCCACTCTATTCAGGCTTCTCAGTGTTGTGTTAGTTTCAATGAGAACTCTCTTGTCCTTCTAAACTCCATTGAGTACAGACTGAGGGTCCTCAATCACTCCTAGTATGACAAGCCCTTCATCCCTGGGATCATTCTTGTAAGCCTCCTTTGAACCCCCTCCAACACCAAAGCATCTTCCTTAGATAGGGACCCAAAACTGCTCACAATGTTCCAAATGTATTCTGACCAGAGCCTTATACAGCCTCCGCAAGGCATCTCTGCTCTTGTATTCTAGCCCTTGAGATGAAATTGCATTTGCCTTCCTAACAGCCAAATGAACCTGCATGTTAACCTTAAGAAATTCCTGAACTAGGACTCTCTAGTCTGTTTGTACTTTAGATTTCCGAAGCCTTCTCCCATTTATAAAATCATCTATGCCTCTATTCTTCCAACCTTACACTTTCCAAAATTATATTCCATGGCTTTACCCACTCTCCTAGCCTGTCCAAGTCCTTCTGCAGCTTCTCTGCATCCTCAGCGCTACCTGCTCCTCCTCCTCCTATCTTTATGTCATCTGCAAACTTAGCAATAATGCTCTCAGTTCCTTCATCCTTATCGATAATGTATAATGTGAATGGTTATGGTCTCAACACTGACCCCCATCAGAATTCCACTAGTCACTGGCTACCGTCATGAAAAAGATCCCTTTATCGCCACTGTCTGCTTTCTGCTAGTCAGCCAGTCCTCTATCCATGGCTGTACCTTGCCCCTAATACACTGGGTTCTTATTTAGCAGCCTCCTCTGTGGCATCATGTCAAAGTTCTTCTGGAAATATAAATAGATCACGTTCACTAATTCGCCTTTGTCTAACTTGATTGTTATGTCCATAAAGAATTCTGACAGATTTGCTAGGCATGATCATCCTTTGGCAAAGCCATGCTGACTCAGCCCTATTTTACCATGCATTTCCATGTACTCTGCAATCTCATCCTTACTGGTGGATTTTAAAATCAGGCTAATTAGTCTATATTTTCCTGTCTTCTGCCTCCATCCCTTCTTAAACAGATGTTTTACATTAGCCATTTTCCATCCTCAAGGAGATTTCCTGACTCCAATGATTCCTGAAAGATCATTACCAATGCCTCCACAATCTCCCACAGAATTCTATGGTGTAGTCCATCTTGTTCGGGTGATTTATTCACCTTTGAACCTTTTAGTTTCCCAAGCACCTTCTCCTTAGCGATAACCACTACACTCACCTCTGTCCCTGACTCTCTAGACGTTCTGCAACTGGTATCTTCTACTGTGAAGACTGATGCAAAGTACCTATTCCTTTCCGCCACTATTTCTTTGTTCCTCATTACTACTTCTCAAGCCTCATCTTCCAGAAGTCGAATGTCTACTCTTGCCTCTCTCTTTCTTTTTATATGTCTGAAAGAATGCTTGCAATTTTGTTTTATATTACTAGCTAACTTACCCTCCCAAATTACCCCCAGAAACTCCTGCCATTGCTGCTCCACCCTCATTCCTTCCAATCAACTCTCGCCAGCTCTCCTCATGTCTTTGTAGTTACCTTTACTCAAGTGTAATATAGTTACATCTGATTCCAGCTTTCCCCTCTTAACCTGCAGGATGAGTTCTATCATATTATGGTCACTGACCCCAGAGATTACTTTACGTTAATTTCTCTAATTAAGTCTGCCACATTGCATATCACTGAATCCAAAATTGCCTGTTCCTAAGTGATCTCTATCAGAAGCTGCTCCAAAAATAATCTTGTAGACATCCCATGAATTCCTTTTGTGAAATCCACTACCAACTTGACTTTCCCAGTCCTCCTGATTATGATTATTGTAATAGTGTCTTTCTTACATATCTTTTCTAGCTGCTGGTTTACTCTCTTCCACATATCCGAACTGCTTTTAGTGACAAATATAGCACCATCACCAGGACTGCAGCAATTCAAGAAGTAGGGCTGCCAACATCTTCTGACGGAAATAATACTTCCATCTCCGGATTAAGTATGTTTCATAAAAAATCTAGCTACTGAAATTGGTGCTGAGGCACCTTGTTCATACTAAGCACTTTGCACCTGACTGTGTTGGAGCAGATGGTCGGTATCTAAAGCAGAAATTTGAACTTGAGCACAGTATTCAACATACAGAGTACAATGAATGAAAAAATGCTGCATGTTTTAGTTGGGCAAAGATTAATTTAATAGACTTAGGCAAATCATTTCAAAGTTGATTATAAGCTCTTTAACATATTTCTGAACTTTTAATGCCATTAATTAGCAAATAGTAAATCCTGTGAACAAAAAGTCTGCTTTAAGTTATTGCCAGAATATGTCAGTGTTTAAAAGAAGCACCATTTGATTCTAATTGACGAAATATGTTAGATTACTTTGTGTGGTCTCAAACATGCATCTCATGTGTTATAGAGTCCCAAAAGTGCAAAGCAACACATTCCTATAAATCATAGTCATATGTGTTTGAATGAGACACTGTTGAAGGCTTTTCCTTTAGAAAACTTTGCCGAGCTTGGTACCTTTTCAAGAGAAAGATGCAAGACTTAAATTTGCTTGTCAGTCCAACCTAAACAGAAGTAAAATATACTGACGCCACCTCATTACTGAAACTTCGAGCCAGAGTAACACCCAGCAGGAAGAAAAGACAAAGCAATATCTTGAGGTTACACTTGGGAGCATTGTTTGCCTCTGTTCAGTTGAATAGGCTCTGTGTGCGTGATTTTAAACGGACTCAGGTGCGTATCAGTCTGCATGACATTAGGACAAGCACTTGTTCAAATCATTGTGTTATGTGAATCTCCTGGTTGTTAATTAGGAATTAGCTGGAAATGTAAGGTTTTAACTTGTAAGCCAGAAAACATAAGTCACTGTTGAAACCCTAAACTCATAGGAATTCAGATTGAAATATATATGTTCTTAACAAAAGAATTTTGCTCTAATTGCTAAAGACAAAATATGAACAATGACAGTAAACTAAATCTAAGCAATCTAATAACCAAAATCTAGAAAAGACATCTGCTGTATACAGAAATGCAATGAATCTTATTTGTAAAATTCAAATATTCAAATAGCACAATGTGAGTAAAGTTGTATATAGCTTCTGTTTTTGGTTTTCGAAGGAAGTATTTAAATGAGTGCAGATTGCTGTAGGATGGGTTCATGGTGCGGTCGTTAGAACCCTGATTGTTGAAAAAGGGGGCTATTAATCAATTCCAGTCACAATGGAGCAGTATATATTTTAAAACTGCTATTTTGCAAAGTAAGATTATGCTTAACCAGACTTGTCCAAATCAGACAGCTACTTTTTTGAATAGCATGCCATTATTTTAGTTCTGTTTGTGATTATCTCAGTGCTTAGAAAATGCTTTGTGAATTTTGGCTTCAATTAATAATACCAGGCAAGGTAAAGCACTTTTAAATTTTCATTAGAAGAGAATTTAGAAGTTTGTGTTAAATTTAATACGTGGCATTTCCCTGCTTTCACTCTAAATGGTATGTTATTAGTGGGTTCGACGTGTTTCTCTGTTTTTATGGATCTTAGCCAAAAAGAAAATGTGTGATTAGATATAAAAGCAGACTGATGGTAAGCTCTGGTCTGTCTTTCCAGAGACTTCCCTTAGAAATGCCTTTGCAGAATTTTACAGTAGGCCGAAG
Source organism: Chiloscyllium plagiosum (assembly GCF_004010195.1). Lineage (NCBI taxonomy): Eukaryota > Metazoa > Chordata > Chondrichthyes > Orectolobiformes > Hemiscylliidae > Chiloscyllium > Chiloscyllium plagiosum. The sequence continues at coordinate 51,720,701 of NC_057720.1, forward strand.
CATTTCTGTTTCATATTTCTGAAGTATGGTAGAAGTTCTGTTTGGAAATCAATCCATATTGTGTCTCCATATTTTGTTTCACATCTGGAAAGGATCCTTCTTTTGCTCTGAAACACGTCTCCAAACCCTGTGCATTTTGGAAGTTTGCAAACCCCGTCTTCTTATTGCAATTCTTAATAGTGCATTAGTTGTTAAGATTTAATGAAGGTAGGTTGATTATATCCTCTTCCAGAAAAAAGGCAACATTAATAATATTCAGTTTAATGTACGAATGTACATCTGACAAAATAATCATATCAAAATTACTTAACCCTCAGTGGTAACTGTTCAAATGGAAAGAAGGGCCAAGTACATTAATTCATGTATTTTATATTTTTATGCGTGTCATGAATATCACAATATTTAATGGATAAGTCAAAACCATCAGATTTCTTTATGAAGTAATGATATTTGAATAGCAGAACTTAACTAAATTAAAATATTGTATCTGGATGAAACATTCTACCCTAACTTGTGTGTATTAAGAATTATATGAATTATATTAGTTTAGGAGTTAAAATGAATTGGAGGAGTGGGCATCCGTTGTTGTTGTGGCTCCTGAGCTTTGGCTGTAGTGCAAAGAGTGAGGAAAATGATTTTCCTGACTCAGTGGAGAATCAAACAGGAGGGACAACTGCACATGAAGTGCACATGCCTTATTGCCCTCCTGACTGCAGCTGTAACCTGGATGGAACTGTAGACTGTGGTGGAGTGGATCTAAAGGAATTTCCCAGGAATTTATCAGAGTCAATATTGCACCTATCTTTGCAGGTAAGATATGATAAATCCTTTGACATCATCTTTGTTTGCAAAAAAAACCATTAGTTAAGCCTGTTTTTCTCTTTACATAATAAAAGCTGCAGCAAATGTTAACCATTACTGTTTGTCGCCTTGCGCATTTTCCCATTTCCGTTCCTGATGCTGAATTTTTTTTTTTCTTCTGGTATTCACCCTAAATGACGTTTGTGTAAATTTTAGCAATTAGCATCTACAGGTTACAAGACGATACAGCTGACCCTGGTAAGCATTGGATCATTGGATAGTGGTCGGAAGTAGAGACAGGATAACTTTTCTCCTCCCTAGACTATGCACAATGCAAATAGTCATAGTACCACTACATTTATCTAAACTGAGTTAGCTAAGATCAACCTGAACCTTCCTGGTCAATATGGATTACATCTGTACTCGGCAGTGCATTTACCAACTCATGCTGTTTTCCTGACATTTTATAGATTTAAGGAATAAATGGAATTGTTGTTGTATTCAAATTTGTAAAATTTGCACTTGATTTCATGCCAAAATAACTTTGCAATTTTTCAATCACTTCATTATTAATAAGGCCTTTTGATGTATTTTTAATGTGTTTTTAAAATGACAGTTTGCAAAACTAATCCATACAAATGGCAGTTGTAATTTTCTTAAATAAAATATTTAGGTTGTTACTTTCTCCAAAGTACTATCATTCCTAAAGATCCCATTTAATAGTGCAGCTGTATTGACTAAAAAGATGCAAATGTATTTGGAAACACAAAGTGTCACAAGAGAGCTTACTTGCTAATTGAGTATGAAAATTGCTGGTGTTATGATCCAAGTTTGGAGAAACCTGGAAAAGCGTTTTTTTTGTCAAAGACCTGGCTTTGATGGATATAATCTTTTAAAGAATGGAGTGCATGAAAGGAGCAAGCAAAGGAAATTAAATGGCAAAATTCCAAGGCTGAATTGAAATATCAGAAATAATATTTATTATAAAATGTGAATAAAACACATATAATTAGTAATATGCACACTGATGAGGTAAGATAAATACACTAAATACACTATATGTACAACTTAGACCCTAATATTCAGGATTAACATGAGGAAAATACATATTAACAGATCAATGCTGGCTGAACATCCACAGATGGCACTTTAAATAATCAAATCCAGTTAGATATTAGTTATACTGTGATTCACTAAATCTTAATAATGTTGCCATCACAAAGAATTTCAATTTTTTACTTTAGAAGATCTAGCCTTGGATCATGCTGAAAGCCTGTCTGACACAGACTACTTAAATGACTGTTCACATCTTGGTAGTTAAATCTCTTCTCCTGAGACTGAATTCCCCAAAACACCTGAAATACTTCTGAAGCATCAAATTGTTGTCATAATTTCAGCTTTTAGCAAACAATGAGCATCTTCAAGCTGTTGCTAAATTTCCGTAAGTGCCAATGATTTTCGTAAATACTGCTGTGGGCTTCCTTCATCCCACTTCAAATTGCACTGAACTATCAATTTTTCCAAAGTCTTTTTTTTAGCCCTAACCCCTTTCAGCGCCAGAGACCCGGGTTCAACTCCAGCCTCGGGTTACTCTCTGTGTGGAGTTTGCACATTCTCCCCATGTCTGCGTGGGTTTCCTCCGGGTGTTCCGGTTTCCTCCCACAATCCAAAAATGTGCAGGTTAGGTGAATTGTCGGTGTGGACTTGTTGGGCCGAAGGGCCTGTTTCCACACTGTAAGTAATCTAATCTAATCTAGTAATCTAATCTAATCTTTCCATAACATGAAGTCATTGCTCCCAGGAACTTTTCCTGAGAACCTTTTGCCTGGAGTCTGTTAATAGCAACCCTTGACAAATTGATAGCAGAGAACACTCTTCGATTTCATCCATTTCAATGATGATGTGTGTTGAGCTATCCTTAACCTGAAGTTTAAGTTCACAGTCCTTCATTGATAATTTCTTATTGGTAATTTTTCAGGGTTCACTGATTTTTAAAACTATCTGATATAATATTAACTCCTAAAACAATAATTTCTTTGGACACTCACTATTGCATGCAGTGTATACACACATATCCAGCTCAGCAAACCCAACTGATGTTTCTAATCCTGTTATTCTAGTTGGCAATCTCAGGGAGTTGATAATGAGTTAGCAGGGCCTCAATAATAATGTTAATGCTAGTAATACTGATAACAGTTGTATTTATCCAATTTTTCTACAGTTAAACATTCATTTGTAAAACTAAAAATTACATTTTAGCTGGACTACATGAATCATGAGCTAGATATTTATAACACTAGGAACTACCTTACTCCAATTCTCAGAGCCCTTCCACACAATGAATTAATCCATTGTGATCTGTATCTCAAAATAATGCTGTAATTATCAAGGAGGTGTTATCAAAGCTTCAGAATCTGGAAACTTTTAATTTGCAGAATAACTGGCACAGATCAAAGGGCAATGAAAAGCTTTGATATTGCATTTACTCCAAAAATCACAGAAGAGCTCAGGCATGCAAACAGTCATTCACAGAATCACTACAGTGCAGAAAGAGGCCAATTGGCTGTGAGTCTGCACTGAATCTCAGAAGAGCATCCCACTCAGACCCTCTGTCTACCCCTGCAACCCTGCATTTACCATGGCTAATTCACCTAGCCTGCACACTGCAGGGCAATTTAGCATGATCAATCCACCTAACCTGCACATCTTTGGATTGTGGTAGGAAACTGGAGCACCTGGCAGAAACCCATGCTGATACAGGGAGATTGTGCAAACTCCAGAGAAAATCACCAAAGGCTGGAATTGAACCCAGGTATCTGTGAGGCGGCAGTGCTAACCACTGAGTCCCAAGGTGGTCAATCGAAGTGAATTGTTTTCAAATTGCAGAATATATCCAGTGACATTTCAAACATGCTTTAGCTAAATCTTTAATAAGCATAATAAAGTACAGAAGAATCTCACTGCAACAAGTTGGCAAGTAGTTGTTCAGTGTTTGCCTGGGAAAATGTACATTATGAAATTAGCACATTCATGTCATAACCATTAAAGTATTGTTTCAACGCACAACTTTTCCATCTACTTATTATTCATAGGATTATTTTCTAGTGAAAACTGCCTTCTGCTGCAAGTTGCACTGAGACTCCATGCATCCAGTTCACTTAACCTCATCTCTGTTTAAAACTGTAGAGAGTAGTTTCAGAAGTGCTGGCCAGAACTCAAAGAACTCATGTCATTTCTTGTTATTTAGAACAATGCTTTAGAGGTGATCCCTATGGAGGAGTTATCAAGGCTTCAGAATCTGGAGACTTTTAATTTACAGAATAACCGGCTTACATCAAAAGGTAAGGAAAAGCTTTGATTTTGTGTTAGTTCCAAAAATCACAGAACAGTTCAGGCATGCAGACAGTCATCCATCTGAAGATACATAGTTAACCTTAGAGTTTGATGGAAAATTGTTTCCATAAGTGTATAAGTCATAACCAGTGTTCCTTCTACACTGTGCATACAATCCATGGCCATGCACAAGCTCATTTTTTAAAATATTGTGCTAATGTGACCACACAAAATTATATAAAGGCCATGCACTTACAAAAATTGAAAAAAACATTTGTTTGGCCCTTGAAGCCCATAACGGGCAGAAGTTTCCTATTTGCAGTTAAAGTGGTTTGTCAACTGAAATTCATAGTGTTTGGCCTGTCATGTCTCAGAGTGACTTTTCTTAATTTTCCATCCTTCACTTGATTAACATTGCAACCTACCTCTTAAGCAGCTTCCTCAGAAAATTGTGTGGCTGTGGAGATGGAAATGCTCACCATTGTCAAGACTTTAAAAAGGCAACTAAAAGGCAATTGATTTAAAACGTATAAAATTCTGAAGTTTCCTGGCAGAGTAGATGCAGAGAGGCAGTTTCCACTCGTGGAAGAATCTATAATTGGAGGTAACTCTTTAAAACAGAAGTCAGGTGACTTTTTCTTCTCTCTGAGCATTGTGAGTATTTAGAACTTGCGCCCTGAAAAGGTGTTGTAAACAGAGTTTCTGAATATTTCGAAGACAGAGATGGATAGATTATTGTTAAGCAAGGGGTTGAAAGATTATCAGCAGTTGGCAAACATGTGGATTTGAAGCTGCAATCAGATCAGTCATGAATTCATTGAATAGCAGAGCATGCACAAAGTGGTGAATAGTCTACTCCTGGTCCTGATTTGTACATTTGTATGATTTTCATACATTACCATTTGTTTAAAGCACATAAGGTTTTTTTAATGGAAACTGCTGTTATTTACTGTGGGTCTGAGATTAACATAGCACAGTGCTGCATAGTGACATGTGGCAGAATCACTGTCTGACTGAAAGATTATCTCTTTAGTGCTTCCCAACATCACAAGCTATTTGGCCCTCTCTCTTCAGTAAAAAGCAATGAAAACCACACAGAAACTGATACCCTGTAACTGAGCACTAAAGACCTTATTTGCTAAGAAAGCAATGCAACCCACACAGAGGATGGCAACCTTTACATTGTTGTTGAAATCAGTGTGTGATAAGAAAGTAATGCAAAGTGGACAGAGGCTGATCTCCAAATAATTGCTCCAGTGAAGGAGTGCTAAGAAACCAGCCTAAGAGCTATCACATGCATCTATCTTAGAGACGAATAAGATGCATGTGTATTCCCACACAAAAAGCCACCTGGCAGAATCATGTAGGTCATATGTGTCCCTGAGCTCCAAAGTGAAATCCTGAATGGCTGAAGTGATGTTTGAGTTTCTCTGAGAGCAGACATGATGATGTGGTGAGGCTGGTGGTTTGATGATGTTGACTAGTGTGGGTGAAGGGTGATGAATGATAGTGGCTATGGCGCATGCAGGAATGATGCTCAGAAGAAGCTGTTGTGTGCTGGACAGAACAAGTATTTGTCAAGTTACAGCCATTAAATATCCACTCTGAGTTGTCAGCAATTTGGAGGTATTGTATAAATAAGCTGAGTCCAGGCTTTAATGAGATGCAAAAACATGGAAATAAAAGTAATCAGTGCTCGATGACAAGGTTCTGAAGTCAGCATTTAAGGTCTGAAGAAACATTTAAGAACATGTTTAAAAAATATCTTTGTAATTTTGCATTCATTTGTTTATAAAGTAAAGAAAGCATGAGGTAGCGTGAATAATTTATGTTTTGTTTTATTGCTGATTTAATTCATTTCCCACATCAAAGAAGTTTTGACTAAAACTTGTGAGATGTGTATTTTGGAAGCAATAGCCATAAGTATAGACTTCATAGCACCGTTCTAAAAAGCTTCCAGAGATATAAGGGTCTCCAGGTGCATTTGCATAGACATTTAAATATCTTCAGTAATTATTTTCTGGGTTGAAGGGATGTGCATTGTGGTGTGACAAGTGATCTTTGCTGACTCCTCTTTAGTTTACTATTCATACAAACAAATTGATCATAGAAGATTGATATTGGCATTTTCTTGTTATCGGGCATGCAATCTGTGGGGAAGAATACAGAACAGGCAAGCAGACATAGACAGAGTGGATAGATAGCTGGCAGATTAAATTCAGTACAAATATTGGTGAGATTATTCATTTGGAGAAGATGTAGACTCTAAATGGTAAGAATTAATGGAGCTGGCAAACCAAGATATATAGGGTTCAGATACATATATTTTTAAAAGCTAAGAGTACAACTAGAAAGGAACATGTAATTAGAATGTATTTTACTTAGAGGTCTTTGAATATAAGTGTAAAAAGAGATATTGGCTTGGATTTTCCACATAAAAATGGTCTCTGCACTCATAAATTCCCTTGACCTGACACTGCTCCACATTTCTTCAAAACCTTCCAATTCCTGCTTTCCCAGAACTGTACAATGTACCAATAGTTTAAGAGATTTCTTTAAAAGTGAAGCAGGAAATAAGATGTAGCCCTTTGCTTCAGCACCAGCTGCTCTACAGTGAGTTTAAATCTAGTCTTTGAATGTTAGTGAATCTACAAATCAATGAATAAGATAACATGTAGATAGGTAGGGTGGGCAATGGGTGAGTAACGAATGTGGTGCTGGAAAAGAACAGCAAATCAGGAAGCATCCAAGGAGCAGGAAAATCAACGATTTGAAGAATTCCTGATGAAGGGCTGTTGCCCAAAACATCGATTTTCCTACTCCTTGGATGCTGCCTGACCTGCTGTATTTTCCAGCACCACACTCTTGACTCTAATCTCAAGCATCTGCAGTACTCACTTTCACCTGGATAATGGGTGAGGCAAGTGATATAAGTAGATGGATAAGGTGGGTGAAGTGTACAGATGAATCTGGGGTAATCAGATAGGGTGGGTCTGATCAGGAGTACTTGGGGTGGGGATGTAGTCAAGTCAGATTGGGATGTGAGTCTTTAGGGGTTAGTCAGATCTGGCTGATGTGTAGTCAAGTAGTTAGAGGGAGGTCTAGTGGTAATATTGTTGAAACCGTAATTAGGTCTGATTGAAGGAGTCTGATTGAAGGATTGAAGGAGATAGATTAATTGTGTTGTGTCAGGGGTGATGATAAGTTATTTAAGGTTCGTCAGGTGGTCAGAGGTGCGTTTGGGGGTAACTGTATTTAAGCTGTAATCAGGTCTGATTGGATGAGTAATTGAATATGTAAGAATATTCATTACTGACAATCAGACAATGCAGTAACATTCTGGACCCTCCAATTGAGGCCAAAGAACTGTATTTGACATAGCACATATGTCATCTACAGTAATGTGACAATACTATGGCTCTAAGACGTGTATTTTATCCTTTTTTTTGGAATGGAGATTTTGAGCCAGGTAACAAGCTGTCTGGTCCAAGCCAATAAAATTGGAACAATAGAAGCAGCATGAATGGGTGGGATCAGGCTGCCACAGAACCAGAGTTTTAGTTTAGCTTTCAGCAGTTGTTGATGTTTTTGAAGCCATTTGTGAAAGCTGAAAGAGGAAGAAGTAATTGAATATAAAATAGTCAGCAAGAAATCCATTAGGGAATTCAGACAAAGCTTCTTTTCCCAAAGAATGGTGAGAAGGCTTAATTTATTATTTCAGAGTGGTTGAAATAAGATTCGGTGTTATTCTATCATCCTTTCACCTTTTCTAGGAGGAGAAATTTACAGTTCATCTCTCCATGGCCTCAAACGATTCTCCATCAGACTAATCTGTTCAAATTCAATAAGTAAACAAGAAATATTAAGTGCAAACATATTTATAGTCATTACAAACATTGCTATTCTTCTCAAACAATCAAACAACAATGAGATTGATATACCACTGTGTGTATACCAGCAGCATTAATGCATTTTACTCAACACATTTGGCACTGCCGATGCCCAGAGGAGATTTCCTCAGATTTTACATTGTATTTTTATTTGGATTCAGCTGTTGAGTCACAGATTGGAAGAGGTTCATATTTTCTGCAGGAACATAGACATGTTGGCGCAGAAGTGGTTGTTCTTTCTGTGCTCACTCAAGTTTTTATTCACCTGGGATAACTGAAACCTAACCACAATTTTCTGCCTTAGGCATGAGAATACTATCCCTAGCCAAAAGGCTATACTCACTTTACAGACAATGAATTATTCTTGAAGTGTAGTCACTGTAAGAAAATGCAGCAGCCAATTTGAATCACAAGGTCCAACAAAAAGAATTTTTGACAGCGTCGAAGGAAGAGTTCTGTTCAAGTCACCAGGAAAATTTCCTGGTCTTCTGTCAATGGATTACACCTGGAGTACTGTGAGAATTTCTGGACCCAACTTCTTAGGAAGGATACAACAACAGAAATTGATGGAGTCTGTCAGCATCTGTGGAAAGAAAGCAGAGTTTGCTAAGTTTAATTGAAGTGTGATAGCTTAGTGCGATAAAGGATAAAGGAAAAAAAGATATTTGTTGCAACTGACTGAGATTGGGTTAAGAAAGATGGGAGCTGTGACACCTCCTCACCTGATCATAACTGTCCTCACCTGGAAATCTGATGTCTGTTCACCCTTCACCAGTGTTGCCTCTGAGCTGGCTGCTGCTCAGCGAATTTGACCTCACCGATTAGCATGGCAACAGGCATTCCCTCTAATTTATTTCCAACCATGTGGCCCTCTGAGCTTCATGCATGGCAGCAACTTCTGGAAGTTAACATTGAAAGTCAGTGCTGCAGCTGGTGTGCCAGTATTGATTACCATGTGTGCAGCTCTGGCAGCAGGTGCATGTGTCTACAGCTAAGCAGCTTCGAGAGGACTTGGTATTGGCACATTGACTTCAATTCCAGAAGTTACTGCTGCACTCAGACCTCAGAAGATCACACAATGACAACAAAAGTCATAAATCACACAACACCAGGTTATAGTCCAACAGGTTTAATTGGAAGCACACTACTTTCGGAGCAACGTTCCTTCTTCACAATCACCTGATGAAGGAGCGTCGCTTCGAAAGCTAGTGTGCTTCCAATTAAACCTGTTGGACTATAACCTGGTGTTGTGTTATTTTTAATTTGTACACCCCAGTTCAACACCGGCATCTCCAAAACAAACGTCATGGGGAACGTCGCCCATCACCCTTTTCAGATCTAAAATATCTTCATTTTAGATTCTTATCTTTGACTCCAACAAAGCCTTACACTTGCTTATCTCTATGAGCTCCTTCAGTCCGATAACATTCCAAGATCTTAGCACTTCTCCAATATTTGCATATCTCCAAATGTAAAAGCTGAAGGGTTGGTAGCTGTGATCCTGCTCTATAATTCTCCCATTACATCCTTTTGACTCCTTTTTCAAGCCACTCTAAAACTTTACCTCTTTGATAAGCTTTTGGTACATATCTAAATATTTTCCTACGTGGTTCAGTGTCAAGCCTTGTTCTCCACATCCCCTGCAAAACTATTTTTATTGCATTAAAGTCACTATATGCATGCAAGTTGGCATTGTTGTCATATATATAACAACCACAATTACTACATTTTAAGGTCCAATAATGACTAGTTTTCAGGCTTGAAGTTTTAATTAGTGTAAAACTGATTGGTCTGGTGCTTAGAGTGGCAAGTTTTATTTGCTACCATGAGTTTTGGTATTCTTCATAAAAGATAGGAAAAATCAGCTATTATCCTCACTCCTCTGAACTGTTCAGTAAACCCTGCTGGAAACTGTAAGTTCATGAATGATTGAGGGTAATTCTGGCTTTAGCTGTGATACCTCTGCAATCACTTTGCCACTATCAACCAAAATTGATGCTTAAACTTACGAATGGTTACTTAGGCAATAAACTGAGAAGTGCTCAGCTGGGAAGGGCATCAATATAGCACCATCATAACCTGGTAACCCCTTCTTGTGTTCAATACCTTGACTAATAAATTCAAGGAGCCCAAATACCTGAATATAAAACAAAGAACAGGAAAAATAATCAGTTCCTTCTGAAGAACAAAGCATATCTATTATGACTTACAGCAGCTTTGTTGCTGGTGTCAGTTGTAATGGGAGTAAATATTTACCATAGCTGATGCAATAGTAAAATGGTTTTACTCCACTTGGGAATATGATTCTTCTCAAAACATGTGGTGTAAAAGAGGTTAAAGTTGGTCCAACACACAGTTCCTTCTGAATATCTAAACTGAAATTCACTTCAGATTTTTGGAATATTATTGTGGAATTTACAGTATGTGCAGCCAAAGATAAGTGCAACCAGGAAAGCTGTCACACAGTGTTGAATGCATAAGAGCCCAAAGATTACAGGACAAAATTATGGTCACAGGGAAGTCATACATTTCTCAAAGCTGAATGAATGCGTTTTTAACATTTCAGTGTAGTAAATGACCTAATCTGCACTTGAATTTGTGTAAAAATATCAAATACGATTTATGTTGAAGAGCAATTACTTTAATGACAAGGAGCGTAATATATAACAGTGCATTTGTTAAACTATTGGAGCAGGTGAATAAATGGACATGACTCCAGAAAATTGCAAACTGAAACAGATGTGATGCTGATAGATTCTTGTTTTATGAAGGGCACAGCATCACGCTATGACAAAGCTATAACTGGTTGAAATTATTCCTTTCTGTTAACTTCAAAAAAACACTGCATGTTAGGCATGCTTCATGTACCAGTACACTATAATGCAATTTTAAAACATTTCCATCAGTCACAATACATATCACGCCACTGGAATTAAGGAATGCATTACTTATTCTGGCTGTCTACAAAGCTTAGGCAAATTTTGCAAAACAAGAGTTTTCAAGCTAAAGTGCATTTGCCAAATGAGCTTTGCAACCCAAGGAACAATTGATGCAGCAATAAGGGCTATCCTTTGGAATAGAGGATCATTGAAAGAAAAAGAAGTATGATAAAGAATCTTTTTCAAGCATTTTTCTATGAATAGGCACTGAGTAACAGAAACCATTTTCAGGCATTCTGACACTTTACTTGGATCTCCTTGAATTTGTGTAGAATCTGGAACCTTGATAAACTCTGTACACACAGGCAGTGTATAATCTCAATTCTTTGAGGGCTCTTGTAGTGCAGTGATAATTCTCTGCCTCTCGGCCAGGAAGCCTGGTTTCAAATCCTGTCTGTTCCTGAAGTATTCATCATCTCTGATTAGGTTGATTCAGAATATATCTATAAACTGACCTTATTCAAATCACCAGCTAACTGACCTACGGGTTACTGACACATTATGTGTTGATTGCAATCCAGTTATTGATAGTACAAGGTGACCCAGCTGAAATACTCAAGCTCATTCTTGCACCACCAATCTGATAAGCATATAATCAATATTTTAAAAAAAGAACAGTAAATATTATTTCATTCTTATCCCACTGCTTTCTGAATGATATTTCTGGATAATGTTGCAAAAAATGTCAAGATGCATTTACTAAGAGACACCACCTAATAGACAAAGTTGAAAAAATTAGAAAATAAATATAATACATGAGAAGTGGTGGTCAGATCTTTAAACCTTTGTATGTTAAAAGCCTACAAATTGTAAAACAATGGGACAGTAAAGGAGGTACGAGGGTAGAATTTACTGGAGAGTTAGATTTGAAATGACATGACAAATCCTGGCTGTAAAACAGAGAATTAAACAGTAAACAGTAGAATTAACATATGAGAAAACATTTGGAATTTAGCAGGAACAAGAGAGAATTAATTGCCTGCAATAACATTGATAAATAGGGAAAGATAAGGAAAAAAAAAGATTGAGGGAGAAAGTTTGGAGGTTATGAATTGAAACACTTTTCTGTAAGTGACAATTAAAGCACCAAACACAGAGTATATGCTTATTAATGGCATGACAGACAGGGCACGCCATCATGTGCTTCAGGCAGCTAGAGGCTCTCAGTGTTCCTTTTTCACGGTAAATCAAATTGTTATTTCTATTGACTTGAGATATAAATAATCTGCCTTTTCTTTCTATTACGATTGTCAGGGTTACCAGGGAGCCAAGCATGTAAAGATTTTGAACACTGACAGTTTGCAATAATCATAATATTCGGGAAGATAATAGTAATCCCAGAACCCCAAATTGCTGTCCTGGGGTCATGGGTTTGATTCATACCACAGCAGGTGGTGAAACTAGAATTCATAAAAGTTTGAAATAAATAGTGAGCCTACCATGTATTCACTGATAATTGTCATTAAAACCAATCTGGTTCACTACTGTCATTAAGGAAAGGAAATCTGACACTTTTGCTTGGTCCAGTTTATATATATATGACTCCAAATCACAACAACGTCTATGACTCTTAACTGGGATTAGGATTGGATGGTAAATTCTAATTTAGCCAGTGAAACTCATACCCCATGCATAAATTTTTTAAAATTGTAATAACCTTCTTCACCAAAATTTCCTAAGAACTTGGAACTTCTGATTATTCTTAAAAGTATATTTTCCAGATTATAAATGTCCTCTGGAGAGGGTTGACTGGACTTGGTTGATAGGACAAAATCAGGAATAGTAAGCCAAAAGCTAATTTTACATACTGCCCAACACTCTTTTCAGCTGGCCTGTTGTGTATTAATTTAACACAAATATCTCCTCCTGTGGCTCCAGTTCTATTTGTAATCATCAGCTATTCAGTTTAGACTTGCGTACTTTTTAGGTTTGTTTCTAAAGTGTAAACTGAGCACTAGAAATGTGACTTTTAAATCTAAAATCTGTCCTGTCATTCATTATCATGACATGAAAATTGAGCCATTTGATATACTTTTAAGATTAGATTACCTACAGTGTGGAAACAGGCCCTTCGGCCCAACCAGTCCACACCGACCCTCTGAAAAGTAACCCACCCAGCCCCAATTCCCTCTGACTAATGCACCTAGCATTATGGGCAATTCACATAACCTGTGCATCTTTGGACTGTGGGAGGAAACCCACCCAGACACAAGGAGAATATGCAAACTCCACATAGACAGTTGCCTGAGGCTGGAATTGAACCTGGGACCATGGTGCTGTGAGGCAGCAGTGCTCACCACAGAGCCACCATGACATTGGAGAATTCTTATCAGCAAGAAAGGTTCCATTCGTATCTAGGTTCCATTCACTTTTATAATGAAAACCGATTTATTAACAGATTTTCAAACTGATTAGACATTTGGGGTGGAAGGAAGGGGACAGGCTATTCACCACTCAAACTTTACTCTAAAGGATAAATAAGCCACACTATTAAGCCTGTCTACATTTAAATAAAGGCATTTATAAATATAAGACCACAAAGTTACCATTTGTTATATCCATATTCTTGTGCATTCATATCTTGTCAAATTTTCTATGTTTTGTTATTATAGCTGGAGATAAATGCCTTTTTGAACAAGGACAAATTGCAGTTTAATTCTGAACTGTTATATTAATTTCAACCTTCAGAGAGTTAACTTTCCATAGTGCACTAGCATCTAGTGATATTTATAAGGCATATTATTCAGAGCCAAACTAAATGTTTATATGATTGTTTCTTTTGCATATCAGTTTTGGTTTGCTGATATAGTTTAGAAGCATTCATACTTATAAAGTTACAGTGACTCTCCTTCACTGAACATATTGGTTGAAAGGGGTGATGTGGAATAAGTTCTGATTTAAAGTGATGTTCATCTGATCCTTTTCAAGAAGAAATTAGATATAGTTCTTAGGGTTAATCAAAGGGTATAATGGGAAAGCAGGAAAAGTGTGATGAGTTGGATGATCAGCAATGACCATATTGAATGGCAAAGCAGACTTGAAAGGCTGAATCGCCTGATCTTCTCCTATTCTCTATGTTTCTAATACAGAGAACTTAGGGTGGAATCAGGGGTTAAACTTTCCTTCTAAATTGAAAAGAAGCATTCTGAAATAAGTTTAGATTTGAAAACAGGCTTTCTCTACAGTTCAGAGGAAAGGTGAAATAATGTCAATGTTGAGGCATTGTTGTATATGCGCTATATTTGTAAAGTTTACTATTAGCCATAATTATATTGCATTAACAGTGATAGAGTGTTGTGTTTGTTACTTGACAATTTATGATTAATTTTTGTAAATGCAATTTACTTTAAAGGGCATGCAACTTGCTCACACATTGTATGTAAAATGAGCCTGTTTGCTAGTTTGTAATTTTGCTCATCTCACAAAGAAATGATCAGTGCATCTTACAAAAAGGTAGGCAAAACATATAGCATACATAAAAAACAACAAATGATCTTAAACTAATAACCTTAGTTCATGCTATCCAGTGACTCTAAGGTTAGCTTCTGATTCTAGGGAATGTGGAATCAATTTATGGAACTGCCCAGTGATGCTGAATGCAAGAGAACCTCTCTAATGAAACCTAAAATTTGTAACAAGTAGATTATTTTTGTTTTCTCTCAGGTTCTCTCTAGACATCCCTGAAGTAGTCAGTGTAACAAGACTGCTGTGACAAATGGACATGCTTCTGCATGCTTTCTCCCCATTCTTCTACATAGCCATTCTTCAAATACTGTATATACAAAAGAGCACCATTGATGTTAGCCCTACTAGTTTCCCTCCTTTCCACGATATCTGCTATAACCTTGCTGTTTTATAATAGTTGGGTTGTCAGGGTTTTAAAATTTTAATTTAGCCATTCCATTACAATCCTGGGGTTAACATGTGTCCTTGACTATACAATAAATCATAGCGATGATTCCATCAATAAAGAGTTGATGTGAACTTCACAGTAACAATATGCAGTATTTTGTTATGACTACCTAAAGTATTAATGTCTATATGTACAGAAAACAAATAAGAACTGAACAATGGAGTGTCATTTTCATCTGATGGGCAACATGATCACATATTTTGTAACAAATAATTCTATTGAATTCAAATATTCCATTCTTCATGCTCATCCTCTTCATATTTTCATTGTCTTAAAATCAGTGCGCCTCACATAACCTCTTGCAGTCTTTTAGAAGGTCTGGTGATATTTAATTCTTTCTCTTGCAAATGTTTTTTTGCTTTCATTTACGTATGTTTAAAATTCAAGTCTAATCATTCTTTTTGATTCTCAGACACCTGACAAGGATGATATAAAAACAGAAAGGGCTGAAGAAACCCAGCAGGTCTGGCAGCATTTGTGAAATGAGAAACAGAATTAGTGTTTTAAGACCAGTGTAACTCTCCTTTGGAACCCTATTGAGATCTGAAGAAGTGTCATACTGGCCTCAAAACTGTTAACTCCATTTCTTACTCTGTAGAGGCTGCCAGACCTGCTTAATTTCTCCAGCACACTGTTTTATTTCTGATTTCCAATATCCACTGTATTTAGCTTTTATTTTATGTATTAGGAACAATTTTACTGAGAAAATCTTCTTGGATCATTAAATAAATGGATGTTTACTATCTCCGTGGCACTGAACCCAACGAGCTCTCTATTGGAGACCTATACTTTTTTTTCTCTAAGCCTTTTGATATCCCTGAAGTACCCAGTATAATATGGCTACTTGCATCTTAGTATTGCAGATACATCATTGCAGTTTATTTTATGCAAAATATCTGAGTTAGCTCGGAAATATGAATTAAGAAAAAGAAATAATACTGAGCAGTAGTAATTTAAATTAAATTATCCAATGTGATTAAATAAGTCATTTTAATGTCAAAGGTTGATGATTGAATTTTCCATTGTTTGACTTTTGAAGGGCTTCCAGACGATGCATTTTGTTCTCTTGAGAACTTGCTGTATTTATATCTGGCGAACAATAAGGTAAAAGATTTTTTAATTATTTCAGACAGTTTCATTGCATTAACTGAATACAATTTATCGAACTAAATTACAAACCAGACATAAGGCATTGTCCTTCTAGTAAAACATAAATCTAATCAATTGATAAAAATCTATACTATATGTTGGCTATAATGGTCCTGAAAGAAATAACTAAATTCAAATGAACTGCAAGACCACAGCACAAAACTGTCCATAACATGGTGCCTTCTGACTCAAAAATATTAATCTCATTCTGAGATAGGCTATTTAAAAATTTGGCACTTTGGTGAGGCAGTGTACTTTCCCCTCATCATCTAAACCAGTTATGCCTGATCTGGGTGTGCTTAGTGTTGGCACAGAAGTGGAAAGAGTTGAATTCTAAAACATTGACACCTGCCATCTTTGAAAAGTTGTAAAATTCACCTTTAAATACCAATTTGTTGTACCATCCATTTCCCTTTGATTTGGATCTCAGAGCAGTTACTTTTAAGCTTATAAAATGTTAAATAAAATATAATTTTAATGTCTTTAGTTATTTATATAATGATGAAAGTTGAAAAATGATAATCAGATGTCATAAATTTGCTTAACATTATTTTTGCACTTATAATTATAAATAATGTACAAAATTATAATGGAGCTAACTTGATTTGTCTAACTTGTATGAAATACTTTTCCATTTAGATCCAGAACAATTTTAATTAACATGATGCAGCTGTGGAGTGGTGGTACAAGAACCTGTAACTTACCCACCCCTCTGATCTCAGTCATTTTGTTGTGGCAGTGTTGAGTAGAGGCCAAAGGCTTCTACCCAGGGAGGAAATATCAGCAGAACTCCGACTGATGCTGCTTTCCTGTCATGTTATGCAAAATACTGTTGGAATGAATTTGGATTTAGATTGGCCAGATGCTATCTCATCCAGAGTTGGTATCATGGCTTAAATAGTCTAGGAAAAAAGGGAGAAACCAAAAAAAAGCAGTAAAATTACATGCTATTCCAAACAAAAGTGAATACATATAATTATCAGGGCTGTATCTGCCCATAATTTCTAACTTTAATCCTCACTAACAGGTTTTTCAAGATAAAATGGACAAAATCTTCAACAGAGGTGAAAGCCACATGACGTAAAGACATGGGAGGTATTAAAGGGCCATCTGTGTTTATAATCATTCAGATTACATATAGTTGGTACAATAGAAAAATGTAAATGTTCTTGTATTATATTTAAATTAATATTTACACTACAAGTAAAATACTCAATGACAAGCTCATATATATAAAACTTATTGTACTGACTGCCTAAGGTATAATTCTTCAGATGAAGCATTAGAATGGGATGCTACCTTCATATTCTAGTGCTTCAGGTAGATATGAAAGATCTCTGGGACAGTTCAAAGAGAAGAGTCTTCTTCCTCCCTTGCTCAAAGCATAGATGAGTTGACCTCTTATTTAATTTATCTTTGTGCAAATCTGTTACGTGCACAAGCGCTATGGTGGTGGTGGTAGACTTAGATATATTAGGTGGGGTTAAGGGATTTTTAGATTATATGAAAGGAATAGAGGGTATGAACCAAGGGCAGGCAGAAGGGATTAGTTTAATTCGAAATCATGTTCACACAACATCGTGAGCTGAAGGGCCTATTCCTGTGCTGTACAGTTCTATGTTCTACTATGTTGCCGACATGACAACAACCTAAATTCATTGCATGTGAAACGTTTCTGAGCAACATTGTGAGGTTGTATATATATATACAAACCTTCGATCTGAGTCATTTGGCTTTGGACTAAGCTGAATTACTTAGTCCCACTCATTCATAAATTTGCTGTTTGCCCTCTACTGGGTTCTATTTTTGTGTCATTAACTGGTACCATGGACCACTGTAAATAACATCAGCTAATAGAATTAAATAAGCCAGCATGTGAGAGTATTTGGAGTCTAAAATGGGTGCTTACAATAGTAAAAGCCTTTACCCATCCTTTACTGCCAATAATTCCTCTTACATGGAAAGAATTCATGAGCAAAAGAAAGATCAAAAATGATTTCAGTGTGGTAGTTCTGATGGTCCTCCACATACTGAATTCCTGATTTCTACTATACGATCAGGTGGTGGTGACAAGTGATGACCAGTCATACTCACAGTTATAGGGATGACAAACCTATCATCACTTGCCACCTGGTACTCACAGTCTATTTACCATCTTCAACAAAGCCCTGGGATTAGTTCTCCAGTCTGCTTTCACCACAGGGAGCTTTGTGGCTCAGTGAAACCACAAAAGGAAAATATAATAATTGAACCAGAATTACTGGAAATTAAAATTGTTTCAATATGTCAAAAGAGTTTCTGTTGATGTTCATAAGGCCTTCATACATTTATGATGCAAACAACACACATGATGGGTGACCAATGAGTCCAGAAAATAATAATAACTATATAAAATTATTCATTTATAACATTTTTTTCCAATGTGTTTACCTCTGATTTGATTATAAGGAATACTATTCTATATCCAGGGCTCACTGAGCATGTCTTTGCTGTACGTTTGATGTCACTTAGAAATATTTCTAAATTATCATCACGTCTACAAAGCCTGTACCAATAAGAATTTTAAATTTGCTTTATTTATAAATATGTCAATGTCATGCAGATAAAATTTACTTTTTGGCACTAACTTTTAAGTTTCTAACCATGTTGGAACAGAGGCATAATGATTTAAAAATAGTGTATGGGATCTGATTTTGAGTTTCCCATCCCAATATCCCCAACTTTCACTAATATGGGATAAGGTATGCGTAGCCAGCTTACACCTTGCACTCCTAAACTATCAATTCCATTGCAGGGGGCTAGCACCTCCTGCAATTTTAATGGAGTCAGATCAGCTTCTTCATAACTTGTGGTTTATTATCCCTCAAAAACTTTGTGAACCATGTTCTGGATTCCGTAATTGTTCAAAAGATGAAGTCCAAAGCTCTTATCCATGCTCTCCTTAGCCTTTACATGTCAACTCATGGAAAGCTATGCTACCTACCCACTCTATGGCCCCTTATACCCTCCATGTCAACTCATGGTAGATCCATACAAATTCATTCAGTGTACATTATTTATAGAAACAATGAGCTATGTAATAACAATGGCATTTGTAGAACTCCTTAAAAATGTTACTTTTCTTTTAAAAAGCTGCTGTTTCTACAAACCTATAAAAGTGACAATCAACCAGATACTTAAAATATCAAAAAACAGAAACTAAATCATCTGACATATCTTTATCTTGTGAAAATAAACATTGAATAAGCATCCAAAAATTAGAATAAAGGAAAATTAACTTGTAATAATGTTATAAAGCTCTCAGTTAGGCAAAGTTTTCCTTTCTGCCCAGCTGTGTCAACAAAGTAAAACTTTTTATATATGTCTGGGCCAAGCCTCAATGCATGTTAAGGAAAAATACTAATGGAAAGATATGAAGCTCATACAAAATCAGTTTATGTAGATGATGGAAAGCAATGCTGAGGGTTAGTAACTATTTAATTAAAAGTACCTGTTGCAGTTTTTCCACTTTGTTCATGTGTGTGCATATTAGGTGACCATAAAGGGATATTCTATTCTACCATGCCACCCCACTGCCAAGAAAACCTGACCTAACACATGGCAAACAGTTCAATAAGAGCTGGCAGTCAATGCAGAAGAGAGTTTCTCGGCCGACCTCAGGCCTTGATGCTGTCTAGCAGAGGCCTGCATCTTCTGTGACCTCCAGTGAGGTCTACTCCTCGGACAATCCAGTTGCAAGAAAGTAAGCCATTTTTAAACTCTACTAGCAAGTTGAGGGTCATGGGGAGAATGGGGACCATGGTAGTCAAATGTGATGGCTTGAGATTGGAGCAATTGGAGGCTCCATGTCCACAATGGCAGAGTGGCCACCTGGGTATCCAGTGGATACAATAGTCATCTTTCTTCCCTACCAGGAAGGCCTGGTTAGAGCCTCAGTGGCCATTTATTGACAACTTAAGGACCTTAATTGTTGGCAGGTTAAGAAGATTATCCATGGTCATTCTCGCTAGGAACATACAATTACTGAAATCGTAAGAAGGAGGTCAGCATCTTGCCCTGCCAACATGCCAATTAATTACACTTCTTGCCATCTCTCTCTTCATTTTCATGTCACATATGAAATGATTTAGTTTTCTGTTATTGATACTTTAGTGGTCTGGTTGATTGACACTTTCTATAGGATTGTAGAAGCAGCAGAGGAAACCTGCATCCAGAGTTTCATTGTGTTCAGCTGGAGAGTGAAAAGGTGACTGGAATATCTTTATAAGCAGCAAGTCACTGCTAAGACTTGACAGTGCTTGATACAGATTATATGGTATTTGGACATGTTGAAGGGTTGCAAAGCTAAGAAATAATTTCTCTAAAAAATTGTTCCAGAGTGGTACAAATGAGGTTTGAATATGCACATCAGTTATGAGGAGGCCAAAATGATCACCAACTGTGGGAAACTGTAGAAAACAGAAGTCAATTACTGCTAAAGGTAGTGGATTGGACTCAAATAGATGTTGTTTTGACACCGTTATGTTGGTTCTGTCTAATACTTTAGGAATAATTTTGTTAAACGTAAGAGAAGTTGCTGTACGTTGATGATCTAGCATGTTGGAAGGCTGTTGAGAAATAGAATGTGGATATGTACCTTTCTAACCTCCAGCACCATGGAGAGCCTTTTCTGATGTTCCAATTTTTTGTTAACCTGTTTGCCCAGATGGAATTTTAAATGTTCTCATTGATGCCCAAGTAAAGCTATTGGAGAGTATGGGTCGGTTCATAAAGTGATTGATAAACTATATATTAGTAACATTGTGTTGGTTAACACACATTAATACCTAAATCACAAAGTAAATGTTCCCTCATAATACATTAAAAACTATAGGTGTTATATTTTGTTATAGACGAACCATGCCCTTTCTGCTCTGCTAGTAATGTTTCAGGCAAGAGAGGAATAGCTGCTCAAATCATAGATGATGCAATTGCAATGCACCATTGATATCACTGTAAACGTAGCAACTCTTTTATGTGGAAAGCAACAATTCCCAAACCATGTCTGACTACCACAAGATCACCAACTGGGCCTTGCTGTCTATTGCAAACTGGAGGCTGACTGGAAATTAATTGCTGTCATTGAGGATCTTAAGGAATTACATGCAGGCAAGTAGACCCCGGTGCTTCTGACCCAGCTTCTTAAAAGTTGACTGAAGACAGGGTGAAGCAGGGAATGGCCAAATCTGGCTGCCCCACCGAAGGGTCTGTTTCCATGCTGTACATCTCTATGACTCTAGATTAGCAGAGACCAGGAAAGAGGCAAAGACTTTTAAAATAGTTATTTAAGTGACTTACATCTCTCACAGTAATTGATATCTGAAAGAATGAGACATTTGTAAAAGGTTTATTTTAGTGCCAAAGATGTTGTTGGCAACAACTAAAATTTTGCCAATGTTTCGAATGGACATTCCTAAAATATTTAGTAGTAGTTAGTTTGTTAACCCTGCAACCTTGCATTATAATTAGATGCTGTGTCTTTCAGTGATACTCTGTTATGGTATAGCTTGTGGCGGAACAGGGTATTTCAGATAGCAACTTCCTGATTTCCACATTTAACTGTTCATATGTGGCAACTGGTTGATTTCCAATTGGCTCTAAAATAAAAGTGAACACTGATGCCCTCACCATTTTTTCTACTGCACTATCATGGTCATAACTTAAATCATCTATTGTGTATTCATTTAAAACCAGTCTAAATATTCTTAATCTAATACTTTATTAGAAGACTAATTCAATAACAGAACAAGATTGGGCTGTTGTGGCACAGTGATAATATCCCTATCTCTGAGCCAGGGGGGCCTCAGTTCAAGTCCTTCCTGCTCCTGATGTGTAATAATGTCTCTAAACACAGTGATCAGAAAATATTTAAATAGGACAAAGAAGGTTAGAATGCTCCTAATCAATTTTTGGTTCCGGGGTTCCCTAAAAAGGAAGCCAGAACCAATTAACATCTGTATTCTCCATTAGCTGCAGCAGTTTGTTGATCAAAAACAAATAAATTGTTATCCAGATCAGATTAAACATTTTATTATACTTCAGGAACTACAAACAGGTCTAAATTAGCACATTGATGCTTTTACTCTTAGGAATTGGTTCAAAACCAGACGAGATTAATGGGATGAGTCTTCTTGTCTGTTGGTCCGATGGCCCAGAATATATTTGAATGGTCTTTCCCATTTCCCATTGACAATGTGTGCACAGTATAAAGCTGCCTTTATATTTTTAATTCATTCACATGTTTTCAAAATGGCAGATCCCAGAATTGGGAAAACTTGCTGAGTTCTCTACTTTTTGTCATTTACCTAAATGATTTGGATGCGAGCATAAGAGGTACAGTTAGTAAGTTTGCAGATGACACCAAAATTGGAGGTGTAGTGGACAGCGAAGAGGGTTACCTCAGATTACAACAGGATCTTGACCGAATGGACCAATGAGCCGAGAAGTGACAGATGGAGTTTAATTCAGATAAATGCGAGGTGCTGCATTTTGGGAAAGCAAATCTTAGCAGGACTTATACACTTAATGGTAAGGTCCTAGGGAGTGTTGCTGAACAAGGAGACCTTGGAGTGCAGGTTCATAGCTCCTTGAAAGTGGTGCCGCAGGTAGATAGGATAGTGAAGAAGGCGTTTGGTATGCTTTCCTTTATTGGTCAGAGTATTGAGAACAGGAGTTGGAAGATCATGTTGCAGTTGTACAGGACATTGGTTAGGCCACTGTTGGAATATTCTGTGCAATTCTGGTCCCCTTCCTGTCAGAAAGATGTTGTGAAACTTTAAAGGGTTCAGAAAAGATTTACAAGGATGTTGCAAGGGTTGGAGGATTTGAGCTGTAGGGAGAGGCTGAACAGGCTGGGGCTGTTTTCCCTGGAGCGTCGGAGGCTGAGGGATGACCTTATAGAGGTTTACAAAATTATGAGGGGCATGGATAGGGTAAATAGGCAAAGTCTTTTCCCTGCGGTCGGTGAGTCCAGAACTAGAGGGCATAGGCTTGGGGTGAGAGGGGAAAGATATAAAGGAGACCTATGGGGCAACCCTTTCATGCAGAGGGTGGTACGTGTATGGAATGAGCTGCCAGAGGATGTGGTGGAGGCTGGTACAATTGCAACATTTAAAAGGCATTTGGATGGGTATATGAATAGGAAGGGTTTGGAGGGATATGGGCTGGGTGCTGGCAGGTGGGACTAGATTGGGTTGGGATATCTGGTCGGTATGGACAGGTTGGACCGAAGGGTCTGTTTCCATGCTGTACATCTCTATGACTCTATGACTCTAGAAGAAAGTCATTTAGGCATTCTACAGATGTTTAATGGACATCTCAGTGTGATTTACAAAACAAGTACTTGAAAAGTTAGATCTCTCCTTTCACAAACAAAATATGCAGTTGTTACACCACAAGGAAAACTGTTAAATTCATTGCATGAGGACTTCCTTGTCCACAAGTTGGCCAGTAATCAAGAAGTATGTTTGTGTCAGTGGTGTATGACTTGAACTTGAGTTTGACTGATTCCTTTCATTTAATCAGACAGGACAGGGATCTGCTGATTGGCTATTGTATATTTTTCAGCTTACAGTTGCTCCAAAATACCTGCCGAAAACCTTGGTGAGTGCTGATGTTGCAGCAAATTACCTTACAAAGATCTATCCCCTCACTTTTGGGCAGAAGCCAAATCTAAGGTATGATTTGTCAAGTGAACCAGTATATATGTATGTCAGAAAAACAAATCAGAAGATGTTGAATAAAAACAGAAAGTACTGAAGACATTTAACAGATCTGGTAGCATCTGTGGATACAGAAACTGAATTATCATTTTGAGTCCAATTTCACTACAGGATATTGAAGTTGATTGGTACAAAGTGCTCACATTTCCATTTCCCAAGGCAGAAAGCATTTTCCCGTAGTTTTCTTCACTTTCCTCCTAGAGTTGTGACCTTGTTTTAGGGTATAGTTTCATCAATATTATTAGAGAGCAGTGGAGGATGTTTGATCTTGAAGAGTGCAGAATTGAGCCCCACCCCTTTCATTTTATTGCTCTTCTGAATTGGAGTGACAAATCTGTGATGTGGGGGTTTGGTGGACCTTTAATTTGCATTGTGTTAACCTTTTAGCCAACTCAATATTCACACTCCTGTCTTGGCTAAGAATAGTTACTTCAGCAAGAATCCTCTGGTTTTACGGTCAGTGTCACACCAGTTAGTATATTACCAACTTAAACATTTTGTGAAAGTTAAGCCAAAGTCTTAAATTTTTGGCAAGGGGGTTTGCAAACCTGGCTTCAAAATATGATTTGCAAAGCACTTGACTGAAATTGTCTTGTGACTTTTCAATAAAGATTTTCAGATTCCAAGTTTTTGTGATTTTTCTTAAGGGATAGATGTTGCATGGAATATCTCCTCTATTCTCAAGTGCACGGATTTCCTTCTTACATCAGGCCTGGCTGTGGTTTAACTTCCTAATGACTGAGTGGTATTACCGCTGGAGAGCCAGGTAATGTTCTGGGGATTCAGGTTCAAATTCCGCCACAACAGATACCTGGAATAAATACCTGCAATTAAGAATCTAATGATGGCCATGAAGTCATTGCTGATTGTCAGAAAAATCCATTAATTTCCTTCAGGGAAGGAAACTACCATCCGTATCTTAGCTGGCTTACATGTGACTCCAGGTCCACAGCAATGTGGTTGACTCTTAACTGCCCTCTGGACAATTAAGGATGGGCAATAAATGCTAGCCCAGCCAGCAAAGCTCTTATCTCCTGAATGATTTTTTAAAAAATCACTGTCTCTGAGAGTGCCACACTCCCTTGATTTTGTGCTCAGGTTCTAGTGTTGGACGTAAACCTGTAGCCTTCTGAGAAGTGAGAGTGCCATTAACTAACTGACCCACCACTTAGCAACCAATGGATGTAGTCATCAAGCAGAAGACTAGGAATACCAATGAACTTAAAGATAATTTTAAAAGCACTGTCTATTCTATCAGAGGCAAAACAAGACAAGACTCTCAGTCTAGGTCCACGTTATCAAAGAGTTGTCACAAACTGACGCTGGCCTAAAAATGTTCATTGCAAAATAAACAAATCAGTACTTAGATATTGCATTACAATCCTCTGACATTGTTATATGTTCAACTGTACCATTCACTTCAAATATAAAGGTTAAGATCAGCATTACAATAGAGCACAGACAGATATCATATGTGTATCCACCAAAATGATCAACAATAATTTTCATGTTATGACAAGAGAGGCCTCAGTGCTTATGATAAAGCATCATTAAAAGTTTGCTCGGAACACATAGTAGTTCGTATTTTTTTCTAAAGGTTCTCATTGGAATCTTAACTGTGTTTTGGGGAAATCCTCAGTGGAGTTCAGATATGCTTCTCCATAAGGTTAAAGGTCAGACTTTGTATCTTCGAGCAGCTCTCTTCCATGTTGGAAAAGAGAAAGGTCCAAGTTGTATTTGTGCCCTTTCAAGATTGTTACGGTGCAGTCGAGGGAATAAAACTATAGAATTGATTAGATATGTTACCAAAGTTATAGAGTAAATCAAGACATTATGACCAATCTCATTATTATCTAATATATTACTCATTTTAAATAGGAATATTATGCTATTTACAAAACATAATATTTTAAAATTTTCGTGGAATAAAATAATTTGGTGTGCATTCTAAACCAGGGAATGCATCAAAATCCAACTGATATGAAGCATATTTTACTTCAGAAAGATGTTATTTTAATTGTGTTTTCATGTTTTCTGTACAACAGTTTAATTATCTAAGAACTGAGTAGATATTTGTCACTAATGTTAAGCTGCAAGTGAGTTAGAATTGTTATTACAATCCAGAAAAATGT
Source organism: Chiloscyllium plagiosum (assembly GCF_004010195.1). Lineage (NCBI taxonomy): Eukaryota > Metazoa > Chordata > Chondrichthyes > Orectolobiformes > Hemiscylliidae > Chiloscyllium > Chiloscyllium plagiosum. Next base: position 51,746,618 of record NC_057720.1, read on the forward strand.
AAAGATTCAAAATGCAAATGATATAAACATCGGCTGTTTTGTGGTGTTGATCTACATTTTATCATGTTACTTCTCCTGGATAGACTTTCTAGGTGCTTCTGAATAATTATTCTGAATAGAATCAGAACATACTAAGGCCAACTGCAATGGTTCATTATTACCTTAGCTGAAATTACGTACACAACTCAGATAAGAAATGCCTCAACTTTAAGCACTGGCTTGAATTGCATAACTGACCTCAGCAGGTGTAAGAGACATTGCAGTTGACCTCAGTCTGTCCTGATCCTATTCTCAACCATTGTTCAGCGACACATAGGAATTTTGAGTGAGGACATAATTCAAAATGGTCTTCATGGTGTCACGGTGAATTAGCCTGTCATTACTCATTCTGTAGTCTAAAAATCATTGAGAGGATAGATGGGACTCAGGGAGTTATCAGCCAGTGCCTCAGGGGAGGAGGAAGTAAATTGGAAGGGAAAGGATGATTATTAGACACAATGTTGGTAAACTGGCAAACATTGCAGCAACTTAAAAAATAAAATAGCTGCCATGTTTATCTATAAAACAACAACACTTCAAAGACAATTGATTTACTGAAGTACTTTGGGACACCCAGAAGACATTACTACACAATTTCTACTTAGTTGCCTCATCATCTTTTCACAGAATCTTAGCTCGTGAAAATAGGCTGAAAAATATATACGTCGATTTTAAAAATGAATCAAGAATCAGCTGTAATTAAATCAGCGATGTGGATGTTGCCCCAACCAGAGTACGCAATATATATAAAAAAAAACAATACATCTGGTGTAGAAAAATAGAGTATTTGTTAAAATCTGACCTTCAAATTTGAGTATATTTTAGAAAATCTAATCCTAAGTATTCTTACTTTTTGAGGGTATCTTCTTAGGTTTTGCAATTGCCAATTATATTTGATAATGTTAAATCCTTTTGTAAATTATTGGCAGTTATTTCTCTATCTTAATAGGTCTATTTATCTTCATAACAACAAGCTTACAGACGCAGGACTTCCTGATCACATGTTTAACGGATCAGATGGTGTTGGAATATTAATCATGTCAAGTAATTTCTTGAAGTACGTTCCCAAGAATTTGCCAAAGGAATTATTCAGATTACATTTAAAAGTATGTAAGAACCATTTTAAAAAAAAGCTACTATTTCCAGTTCAAAGTAGTACTTTAATCTCATTGTACTCTCTTTGTATTCAAATGTTGTCAGGACAACAAACTTGAAAAGATTCCAAAAGGAGCTTTTGATCACCTTTCCAATCTGCGAGAACTATATCTCCACAACAATTACATAACCAATGATGGAATTGATAATGAAACATTCTGGTAAGGACCTTGGATTCTGCAGACATTGAACATAATAAAAGCATTTTAGTTGGACATTTGTGCCATTTAAAGCTTTCAAAATATATAAATAATGTTATTGTACCTGACATCAGTAACACTTATACATACATTTGAATTTTCAGTTAATAGTTGACAGGTTTGGCATGGCGAGATATAATGTTTTAAGATTTTTACTGTAACAAATTGCAAGAAAACTATTAGATCTAATCATTTTTGTTTGCAACTTACATTTAAAATGACATAAATGTAAACCCCTTGTTATACTAATCAAACATTATATTCTCCATAGAGTTTCAACTCTTGTCGCAAATAGTCAATCATTGCACCTTCCACCTAACTGCTAATAGGTTCTAATTTTGCCCTGTAGTGATATTTAAATGATCCCTCAGTTTTTGGAGTTTTCTAAATCCACTACCAGCAATAAAGCATGTTCTAATAATTCTTCCCCACTGGCCACGTCAAGTCATGAATTATTTAAGAGATTGTATCCCTCCTGCATTCAGCTGTTTGCAAACCCAAGCAGCATCTTCTCCCTGCTGAGCACAATACAAATGTCTGTGCATGATATTAATTAATTTTTAGGGAGGCCTGTAACTACAAATGGCTTCCTCTGCCCAATGGCCACATGAAAAACATTAGCCTTGCATCCAGGTAAGATTGCTGATCAATTATTCTTGAGTCTAACTCTGTTTCATCAGAAAAGTAAATGGATAGTTTACAGTATAACTGTTTACCACCCAATATTTTCAACACCTTTCCATGGTCATGGGGACTCAGAGTCTATCTTTTCTGAAATTACAGATTACTGTTATTGTCTCCAACCATGAACACCTTCTACCATTGGCCTAGTGGGTGCAATGAGGATCTCCCTTTGGACTCTAATCACTCCAGGCCTGTTGCTAGGCAGACTGCAGAACAGTGGATAAAAGCAAATTACTGCGGATGCTGGAA
>NC_057720.1:51749444-51790951 GCF_004010195.1 Chiloscyllium plagiosum
GAGAGAAAAGAGCTGACGTTTCAAGTCTAACTACCCTTTGTCAAAGCTGAGATTTTCCAGCATTTTCTCTTTTGGTTTCAGAGTGCAGAACAGGATGCATACCCCCCTTAAATTAAACACAAAGTTCGAAAAAGTAACAATCTTATTGACCTCGTCATTGTTACATCTTCACATCCTCCACAAAATATTTTCTGTACAAAACTCAATTTTCATTTGTTCCCAACCCAGATCAGACAAAGGCAGCTTTAAACAAAGCATTTCTCTGCCCATTTAACCCTAAATGTGTATGCCTCACAGAGCACTAGTATGAAACGTTCCATTTATTACACACCACCTAATTTTGTTGAAGTTCTAGGTGGGATAGTTTATATTATAAGTTTAATATGTTACTGAAGTAGCTAGTTTATTTCATGTAAAAAATTAAAATGCTGATTTCAACCCAGGTACCAAAGTGGGAAGGCTGTGCAGCAGATGTTGTTTTAAAAAATGCATTCTTGGACAGCTTGCATGGTCACTTTCCTTACTGCCAGCCAAAACAATATTAGATTTATTCAATGCTGTTTCACAACTTACCACAATAGGATTTGAACTCCTGAAAACAAAACACTTCATTTGTATCTTTAATAGCACCTTTAACTCAATAAGAACTTACAGAGCTTTATGGGACACTATCAAACAAAAAAGTTTGATACTAAACAATGCAATTGAAGTTAGAACTGACTAAAAAACTTAGTCAAAGAGGTAACTTACAAGACGTGCCCTAAAGAAAGAAAGAAGTAGAGAGAGTTGGAAAGGGCATTTTACCTTTCAGGGTCATAGCAAATAGCAATAGTAAAGCAATGAAAACTGGGATATATGAGATGCCAGATTTGGAGAAGCCCAAGACTTTGGAAAATCATAGGACTGGAGGAAGTTGTGAGCTGGGAGGAAAGCAGCCATTAAGGAATTTGTAAAAATAATGAAAAATTTAAAATCATTGCCATACCAGAAGGCAATGTTGCTTAACAAGCATAAAGGTGATATGTGAATGGGACTCAATATTGAATTATATTACTGACAGTAGGCCTCTTAGTTAGTACAATTGTCATTAGACTTCTATCCATAAACTATTGATCATTCTTAAATCACAAGTCATACGACTTAGAAAATAGGTGAATTAATGGCTATTTGGCCCCTCAAGTCTTCTCTGCTATTTGAGTAGTCCAGATCTGATCATTTATGTCAATACCTTTTTCCTGCACTATCCCATGTCCTTTGATGCCTTTAGTATTTTGATACCTATAGTTCTCTACATTAAACATACTCAATGACTGAGCTTCCACAGCCCTCTGGGATAGAAAATTCCAAAGATTTACCATTCTTTTTAAGTAAAAAATTCTTCTACATTTCAGTCCTAAATGGCTTACCTCTTATGCTGAGACTGTTCCCTGGTTCTAGATCCCTCATCAAGGTTGAATTTCTTCCTGCATCTTCAATCTCTATAAGAATTCTGTTTGTTTCAATGTGATAGCTGTCATTCTTCTAAGCTCTAAAGAATACAGACCCAGTCTTCTCAATCTGTCCTTAGAAGACAGCCTCACCATTCCAGAAATAAATCTGGTGATCCTTATTTGCATTTTGTCTATGGCAAATATGTTCCTCCTTAGATAAGGGAATCAAAACTGTTCTCAATATACACCAAAGTTCTGTATAACTTTACAAAGATACCTTTATTCCAGTCTCAAATCCTGCAATTCTTGAGGCATAACCTATACCAAGGCAAGTGAAGAATGGCTGAAACTCACCTAAGAAGGATAGTATGTAGACTTAAATAACATTCAATTTTACACATAAATTAAAATAATTGTATTGGAAGAACACTAACTATCAGGCAGTTTTAGAGTACTTAGTAAATTGTAAATTATTCCTTAATTTTACATGACATCTGCTCTTCTTGAATTAAGGAAACTGTCAAGCTTGGAATACCTGGACTTGTCAAGTAACAATCTGACACAAATACCCAGAGGGTTACCTCGGAATATTGTCCTCTTACATTTGGAAAAAAATGCTATTAAATCAATACCTGGTAGCTGGCTGACGCAGATAAAAAACCTTGAATACCTCTTGCTTCATAACAACAAGATAAAGGCAAAAGCAATTCATCCACTTGCATTCAAGGGGCTTAAAAAACTTCATACCTTTCATCTCTACAATAATATGCTGGAAAGAATTCCAAGTGGCTTACCACGCCGGGTGAAGACATTAATGCTTCTCCATAATCAGATCACAGAAATTTCCAGAAATGATTTCGCTTACTCATACTTTTTGGTAGAGCTCAATCTGAGTTACAATAAACTAACAAGTCCTAAAATCCACCCAGAGGCATTCCGGAAAATGAGGCTGCTTGAATCTTTGGATTTCTCTGGAAATAATCTAAATGTAGTGCCCAGTGGTCTACCAAAGAATTTGCATGTATTGAGGTTGAAGGAAAATGAAATAAATTCAATTCCCGATGGCTCACTTTCAGGAATGACAAAGCTAAAGGAACTCTTCTTGAGTAATAACAAACTCAAACTGAACTCAATATATCCAGGGGCATGGAAACAATTGACTAATCTACAGGTAAGAGATTAACATCAGAACAAATTGGGGACATGAAATGAATAACAGTTTCCTATTCATGACCCAATGTAATAGCTCCTTGTCTTTTCTGGAAATGTTTGCTCATGTTGCTGTCTATGTTGCTGTTCTGCATGAGTGAGCCTACACAGTGAACATTGGCTGACCATTCATTAATAAGGAGTATGTTTATAAATTATACTTTCAAACAGAAGTCAGGAGTGATCCTAAACATAGAAATTTTTTCTCTGGTCTGTGGACTCTGAGAACTTCACTTGGCATGAAGTAGGATTTTCTTGGTCTTCCACAGAAATAACAGAGATCTAAATGCAATTCATATCACAGGGTTGCTGAATTTAACTACTTTTTAAATACTGTATTGGTAGGGACTCCAACCAACCAGCAATTTGTGAAGGGCACAATTAACACTTACAAGAAATATTTAATAATTCTCAATGAATCCACATTTCATTGAGAAATAAAAACTCCACAAAGGACTATTCCCTTTGGAACTTGAGACATAGCTGTTCGCTGCAGCACATGTGTTGTGTTTGCCACGGCTGGCACATGCTGTAGATATGAGATTGATTTAAAGCTGTGCATAAATAAACAAGTCTAATAAACAAGTCTAGTAGTATTACCTCTGGACTGTTAATTCGTGGACCCAGGTAATGTTCTGGGGACCTGGTTTCAAATCTCTCCACAGGAGATAGTGAAATTTAAATTCAATATAAGAATCTAATGATGACCAGGATTCAATTGTTGGAAAAACCCATCCAGTTCACTAATATCCTTTGGAAGGAAACTGTCATCCTAACCTTGACTGGCTTACATGTGACTCCAGACCCATTCTTATGAAAGGGCAATAAATGCTGACCTAACCAGTGAATGAATAAAATAAAATTAACTGATCATTGCTGACCAGCAAGAAATGCTGCCTAGCTTTGTGTAAGTACTAACTTGCAAGGCGAGACAGGAATACTGGAAGTCTTTAAAGTGTAGCTGAGGTGTCAAGTTGTGAATAGGCAATGCAAGGAAGCAGGTAAATGCCAAACAAGTGAATGCAAAGAGAGCAAGCAAGCAGCCCTGAGTTGCAGCCTGGTCCAGTTCAAGAGCTGAATGTCTGTCCCTGCACATACTGTATCCTCCAAAAGAATTCCAATGATAGATGCCAAGTGCAGCAAGAGAGTGGGGTAGTGTACCGTAAGTGGATTGGAGACAGATGTGGAGAAGTTGGCATATGTCAGATGCCGGAGTCAATGGATGTGGGATGCATGCAACCACTGCCCATGAGTGTGTCCTGAGATTTTGTTGCCAGGTGTCCAAGACAAAGATCCGAAGAAACAAGCATTGAGCTAGAGTCAGCCACTCCCACTTTTGTGTTGGGTATTCTCGACATCCAGTTTCTATCCCATCCTGGGTAGAATAGGAGAGTGCATATTAATGATGCAAGACTAAGTAATAATGAAGGTGATAATGATTGGCAATCCCCTTTTATAGGAGTCTCACCACTCCATAGCAAGGATCTAGTCTCAATGTCCAGAATTTAACTGGACAAAGCAACTTGTTAGTCTTGACAATGAGAGGGGCCTCGCTCAACTTCTCACAGAATTCTCCCACATTTTGTTCCATAGCCTCACATTGTTCGGGGATGAAGAATGTTCTGCAATTTGTATCTCTCCTCACGTTGGCAAACACACAAAATATAAATATTAATGGTAGTTAAGAAGCAGTTCTGGAGAAATTAAAAGGGGAGAAAGCTGACAAAGTGCCTGGACCTGGCAACCTACTTGCTAAGGATTTAAAGGAAGTGAGTTGGGGTTCGTGGAACCACTGGTTTTATTCTTGTAAAATTTCCTAGATGTGCAACGATTGCAGGTGATTGGAAATGACCCAAGATAGCATGCTTTATTCAAGACTGGAAGGAGACAGAAATTGGCTGTCTCTAGGTAGTTAGCCTGACATCAATCAAAATTGCTGGAATCCAATATTAACAAACTGATGACAGGAACTCAGAAATCTGTGGCTGTGATATATTTAAAATTTCTGAAGGCATTAGGTAACTATGGCCAAAACCAATCCTATTGAAAGTTCCTACTTCATGCAACCGTGGGGTCTTTCATTTTCAAATTTGCAGAAGTCTTGTGAGAGTACTTATTTCATGAGATGCCCACACAATCATCCCTTTGTCTCAGCAGTGCCCACATCTCTCAGTGGAGCTGCTGGCCACTTTATGCTGTAGTCCATCTGATTGTGGTGCCCACCATTCCTAATGGGACAGCTAACCTAGAGGCAACCAGGCAGAATGGTAAATCTCAGCATATTACATTAGCAGGTGCCATACCAATGTGTGTGGACTGAAGCCCCAACAGCATCCCCATGTTAGGCAGCTGACAGGTGCCAGAAATCCAGTACGGCATCTACAAAGAGATATACGCAAGTTGAGTGGGTAAAGCAGGTGATAGATGAAATACACCACACAAAATTACAGGAAATTTACTTTATGAGGAGGAATGGAAAGACTGAAGACTTCTTAAATGGTGAGGAATTAACAAATATTAGTGTTCAGAATGATTTGGGAAGTCCTTCTGCCCGAAACACATAACATACAGTTAAGGAAAGCAATTAACAAAAAACATAGAATGTTTTGTTGAAGTGGTTGATGTAAAGAATAAGGAAGTCTTCTTCCTACTGACTAGAGTCTAGAACTGGGGGGACATAGTCTCAGGATAAAGGGGCAACCATTTTGGGCTGAAACAGGGACTTCTATCATTCAGTGGATTGAAAATCCTTGAAATTCTACATCTCCGAGGATTATGGCTTGTCAGTCATTGAGTATATTCTAGAGTGAAGAGGATAGATTTTTATATTCTGATCTAATGAATATGGGACTCAAGCAAAAAAAGTAGATTTGAGGTTAAAGATCATCTGTAATTTTATTAGTTTTGAGAGGACTTGAATATAAAAGCAGGGATGCACTTTTGAGGCTCTACAAGGCTCTCGTCAGACTGCATGTAGATTATTTTGTGCAGTTTTGGGCCCCATATCTCAGGAAGAAATGTATTGGCCCTGGAGGGTGTTCAGACGAGGCTCACAAGAATGGCCCCAGGGATGACAAGCTTAACATATGAGGAACGTTTGAGGATTCTGGGCCTGCACGTGATGGAGTTTAGAAGGATGAGGGGAAATGAAGCTTACAGTCTACTGAATGGCCTGGGCAGAATGGATGTTGGGAAAATGTATCCATCTGTAGGAGAGGCTAGGACCCGAGGGCACAGCCTTAGAGTAAAGGGAAGATCTTTTAGAACGGAGGTAACGAGAAACGTCTTCAGCCAGAGAGTGGTCAATCTATGGAATTCACTACTACAGCATGCTGGGGAGGCCAGGTCATTTAGTATATTTAAAAAGGGGATAGATAGGTTCTTGATTGTCAAGGGGATCGAGGGTTACGATGGAGAATGGAGTTGAGAAACTTATCAGCCATGTTTGAATGACAGAGCAAAATTAATGGGCTGAATGGCCTAATTTCTGCTCCAATGTCTTATGGTCTTAAGTGGTGGAAGACCAATTCTTGCTTCCAGTTCTTTTGTACTTAAGTCCTTATTCTCATCTAACTTTTTGCATGACACATCTTTACTATACAAATGGTACAACTACAGTTTGATATGTTAAGAGAAGGCAGCTGGTCTTCATGAAATGGCAATAAACATTTCCAGTGAAGGAGTGGAGAAAATTCAAGGAAACCATTGGTGTTAAATTTTCATATATTTTTAAAACAAAGCAGTTGAAAATTGCAAAAGGACAATATTATTATAGAAACATACTTCTGAAGAAATATTGTAATATTAAATTTGTAAACTGCTGACCATCATGCTTTTATTCATTTATAGGATTGGCAAAGCCAGCATCTATTGACCATTCCTAATTGCCCTTGGCCATTTTTCTTTGAAAGACATTAGTGAACCTTTTAAGATTGTAGGACACACTGGTAGTTTCATGGTCATGATTACTGATGCAGTTTTTATTCCATATCTATTTCATTCATTGAATGTAAATTTCTTAGCTGCCATATAGGGTTTGAATTCATATTACCAGATCTTTAGCACAGGATTCTCATTAACAGTCTAGTGATATAATCACAGTGCTACTGTAACCCTGGTAATACTAGCTTATAATGCTCACAAAAAAATGATACAGTAATATTGCTCTTGTTCATGAAAAGTGCTGACAACAGAGCATTTGTTAACTAGTCAGTTAATTGGTTACCTGTTCTTTTATGACTCTGGTATTGTGTCAGTTCAGAAATGGGCATCCAAAATCACTTAAGTTCCTGCCTTAGCTGCCAGTTGGCATCCAAAAAAAAGTCACATTTCTAGGCAGTTGTCTCAAATGCTAGAAATGATGAGAATTACTGTATCTTCTCATTACTAATATGATAACAGCTAACATTACTGAAAACTAATAAATTGGGGGACAGAAAGATTTCAGTTGGCAATCTTTCACTCAGTTGTGAATAGATCATTAGAACACTATGGAAGGTCTTGGCAGTGTTGCATGAATTGGTTTGAGCTGCAACAGAATAAGTTTTAGGAGCAAGAAGAAATTATTGGATGGGATGATCACAACACAGGAAGTTATATTCTTTGAATCATATTTCATGATGTATCTTTGAGTCACTTATAGCTGTAAGGGTCAATTTATTCAGCTAAATGAAAATTGATTATAAGCTTATAATATTAACTTGAAGGCATTAAAATAATTTGAATTATTGTATGTGTTATTTTAAAAAAACAAAGCGCCTTTATGTAAAATGGACAAGTATTTCAGCTTTAATTAGTTGTTTCTGTTTTCAGCTTTTGGATCTGTCAGGCAATCAGCTTTCCTATGTCCCTACTGATCTGCCAGAGTCTCTTGAATATATTTACCTCCAGAACAACCAGATTTCTGTCATCTCAGAGAATGCTTTTGAATCCACACCAAACATCAAAGGAATTTTTCTCAGGTAAGTTAATTATGAACACCATTGTAGGTGCTTATTATCAAAGAAGAATAGATCCCTTGGCAATGCTCACTTTAATGAAGAAAATATGTTCATGAATAGGTAGCGGTTTTGCTTTCTATAACTGTGCCTTCTGACAGTTCAGTGCACTGTGATATGAAATCATTTGAACCTTTTCAATCCCGAATACTCTGGGGAGAAAATAAGGCAAATGGCAGGTGGTGCAGAATCCTGGAATTGCTTCCTGGTCAACATGCAAGATGGCCTTGGCTCCTTTGATAGTCCCTAGACCTTCCTGAAAAACTTTCAGGTATTTAATTAGGACTTCACTCAGGCAACAGTTTCCAAAAAATGTTGAGCCAATCTAGGTGATTTTTTTCTCAACCAATTTTACCCCATCAAGCTTGGGCCTGAGCCTTTTACTACAATCAGTGGTAACTAAACCAGCTGCTTCTCATGAGAGACTGGAACCAAAGTTGTACCCTTAATCTGTAAAAGTTCTCCAGTATAATTCTCAGGTTAGCAGAGGTCTTGTGCAAACATAAGGGTTAGAGTCTAGACTGAATTTTGCTGAAGATTAGTTCTATGATCACTGTATTGGCCTCTGTTAAGAACCATTTAACTAGATGCATATTTTGATTGGTTCTGATTTGGACATTGCTATAGCAATTTAGCTGCTCTAAACTAGATGTAGTTGGGCTTTCCAGGGTGTGCAACTCTCCTGGATAATGGTCTGTGAGTTCTGTAACTCAATTTCGATCCAGTGGGACTGTTTTGCTGTCTTGAGGGTGCATACTGGCAGCAACTTTAACTGTCTGACTGAGGCTTGGCTTTGTTTTGGGGTTTTTCTGTGGCCTGACCGAGGGTCCCTCAGTACAGAATATGTCCTGAACGCGAGTATGCAATTGCCTTCACTCAAGTGGTGTTCCCCAAGTTCTGTTGGCCTGGCGAGGATGTTCACTTCAATAGGAATACCCTGCAAATCATATGCACCACTTGCCACATTCTCTAATGACAAAGCCAGTTGCAGTGCCTGTTTAAAGTCCAGTTGGGCTTCAGCTAGTAAGCACTTTTGCATGGTTACTTGATTAATCCCACTTATCAAACCGTCTCTCAGCATCTCTTTAAGGGTAAACTAAAGTCACATGCCACTGTCATGCATCTTGACCTAATCAAAAATCCTGACTTGGGTTTCCCTGGTTCTCGAATTGTCGAGTAAAACCGATTGCATTTCAGAATTACAGGAGGCTCAGGGACATAATATTTCTTAACTAAATCCATCAGTTAGAGTCGTAGAGATGTATAGCACAGAAACAGACCCTTCAGTCCAACTCGTCCATGCCGACCAGATATCCCAACCCAATCTACTCCCACCTGCCAGCACCCAGCCCATATCCCTCCAAATTCTTCCTATTCATATACCTATCTAGATGCCTTTTAAATGTTGCAATTGTACTATCCTCCACCACTTCCTCTGGCAGCTCATTCCATACACGTATCACCCTCTGCATGAAAAAGTTGCTCCTTAGGTCTCTTATATAATTTCGGTGTTTGTTCATTTTCCTAGATGCACTCTGATGTCCAACAATACATGAATTCAAACAGCAAAGGCAGTAACTGCGCAGGTTCACTGCTCTGTCAGTTAGCAATGTGGGTTTCTTTCTCTCCATCTCTCCTGCACTGACCTCACCATATGCTTCCTTTGTCTTTTCCTCTCCCTTTCAAAAATCTGTTGTTCTTGAAAGGTTTTAGTATCTGACGCCTCAAGGAAAGTTAGGGTCCAAATAACTGAAAAGGTTGTGGGGCTACAAGCTGTCGGGAGAATTTCTCCTTGCTTTTCATGTCATTGGCCTGAAAAGAAATGTGTTATTTCCACATACTGGGCCTAGTCTTCAACAGCAGATCAAACGAGTCAAGCTGCCTAAATAATGACATGATTCCAGAAATGTTTACTCCAACTCAAAATGGACTATTGCAAGCTAATTTTTTCTAGAGCATGCTTTCCTCTCAATAGCACTGAAATAATTGCACAGAGGCCAGTATCCTGTCACCAAGTCACTCTTTACTTACACATGGAAAATCCTTGACACTGATCCAGTTTTCTCAAAGCCAAAGTGAACAGAATCTCTGACACTCCTGTTTATAGCTGTCTGCCAGGGCTCGTTGGTTGGACCAGATTAAGAACCCCAATCAGGGAACTCATATTCTCTGAGGTCCACCCAGCTGACCTTGTTAGAATTATGACACGTATCATGAAGGATCAGCAGATGCACAGTCCACTTCAAACTCAGAGTAAAAAAAATGCTAGAAAAATGTCATCAATTTAGGCAGAACCTATGTAGAGACAGAGACAGTGTCAAAATTTGATGTCAGAGCCTGCTGAGTTTCTTACAGCATATCCTGTTTTAAGATTCTGCATTTCTAATTTAAAGCCATGAGGATTTCAGAACAGACAAATAATTTTGCATTCGCGAGATAATTTAACATATGGGAGAAGAGCAATCAAGGCTGGAGACTTAATCTACAAAATTTAGGAAGTTCCTAAGAATAAATGTGAAACAGTGGAAAGCTTAGCAATAGTAATTGCATTTGGAAACCAAAATTGTAAAATACATCAATGGAAATCCCCAGAATTCTTGTGGATCTATTCAAATCCTCATCCTGAAACAAGTTAGAAAATTAGGCATTAAATTTATCCATTAACAGACAGATTTCAAAGCCACCCCGGGGATTGTACAGGTTTATGCAGAAAAACAATTTTGCATTGTGACAGATGAAGGTTTTACATTTTCTCCCATCAAAGCCTGTAGATAGGCTTATTGCATTTCAGCAGTTTATAGTCCAACGTTCACTAAAGAAGAAAGAAAAAAATTGTCTTGTCTTGGGAGCATGGATAAAACTCCAACGAATTTGAACATCCCAGCCAGTCAAGCAGTGAGCAAAGTTGGAAGGAAAACATTGTTAATGTGGAGAACTGTCAATGAAAACAGTAAATTCACTGGTGCATAACTGTGTATCTCTGAAGAGACAAAAACCAAGCCAATAGTGATATTCAGAAGTGAAGCCATTTCAAAATAACAATTCCCAAAATATTTAAAAACAGAAAATGCCAGAGAAACTCAGCAGGTCTTACAATATTTGTGGAGAGAGAGAAGCAAAGTTAATGTTTCGATGACACGAAGGTTGGTGAAGTAGTGGATAGTGTGGAGGGCTATTGTAGGTTGCAATGGGGCATTGACGGGATGCAGAACTGGGCTGATAGAGGGCAGATGGAGTTCAACCTGGAAAAGTGTGAAGTGATTCATTTTTGAAGGTTAAGTTTGAATGTAGAATACAGGGGGTTAAAGGCAGGATTCTTGGCAGTATGCAGGAACAGAAGGATCTTGGAGCCCATGTCCATAGATCTCTCAAAGTTTCCAACTAAGTTGAGAGAGTTGTTAAGAAGGCATATGGTGTGTAGGCTTTCATTAGCAGAGGGATTGAGTTTAAGAGCCAAAATGTTATGCTGCAGCTCTATAGAGCCCTGGTTAGACCACATTTGGAATATTGTGTTAAGTTCTGGTCGCCTCATTATGGGAGGGATGTGGAAACTTTAAAGAGTGTGCAGAGGAGATTTACCAGGATGCGGTCTGGACTGTAGGGCATGTTTTATGAAGTAAGGTTGAGGGAACTAGGGTTTTTATCATTGGAGGGCAGAAGGATGACAGATGACTTGATAGAGGTGCATAAGATGAGGTGAGGCATAGGTAGAGTGGATAGCCAGAAACATTTTCCCAGGGTGGAAATTTTAAGGTGAATGGGGGAAGGTTTAGGGGAGATGTCAGAGAGTGATGGGTGCATGCAATGCACTGCCAGCAGTGGTAGTAGAGTAAGATACATTATGGATATTTCAGCGACTCTTGGATAGGTAGATGGAAGATAGCACAATGAAAGGTATGTAAGTTAATTTGATTAGAGTAGGATAAAAAGTCAGCACAACATCGAGGGCCGAAATGTTCTATGTTGTTTGCTCTATGTTTTATGTTTCAAGTTATGTCTCTTCTTCAAAACTGAAAAGGACTGGTAGTTTTTATGCTGTTGATAGGGAGTGGGAGAACAAGAAGACAGATGGTGAGGGTGTCCAGCACAAAAGACAAAAGAAATACTAACGGTAAAGGAGAGATGGTTATGTTAAAGGGTCTACAAAATAAGTATGACAAGGAAACATTGGTCCCATCTGCTAAGAGCAAACCCAACAAGACATAAACAAGATGCAGTCTGCGAGCAGGGAGAAATGTAGGTCAAGTTCATGTTCTAAAGTTGTACGCAATATTGCATCCTAAAGGCTGAGATGTTGTTCATCCAGCTTATATTGAGCTTCGTTGGATCACTGTAGCAAGTCCAGGACAAAAATGGGAGCAAAATGTATATATACTTAGAAAGTGGAGTTTACAGTGTTATGTCTGGATGCCATTAATAGGCATGCTTTTAACATCATTACTGCATCACAGCGTGTGACTTGAGACTATAAAGGTCTCATATTCCATTTTATCTCATATCATTTAAAGCATTGCATTCTACTGGAAGCATGCTGTTATTGTAACCCAATAGCTTAATATTATTGCAAATACTTATGTGCCTTCGGAGAGTTACATTTGTGCATAATAGCTAGTTGTAACAAATGTGGCGAACCCATCTATACCATGGTATTCATGTCCAATTTCTTACGCTACAGAAGAGGGGCAAAACACTTTTTTTGGAGGCATGCTCACATCAGATTCAAGCCTTGTTTGAGACACCTGAGCATATCATATAGATTGAAACTTCAATATAAAACATGGTGAATACTACACTCTCAAAGGTGTCATTTTGTATGAGATATTAAACTGCAGCCCTACCTGCCTTCTCAGGCAGATGTAAAATTCTTACTGAAGAAGAATAGAGGAAGTGCATGCAAAACTGATGATCTGTTTATTTATCTCATTGCTATTAGTGGGACTTGGCTGATGTGACATCCTACAATATGATGAACACATTAAAATACTTCATTGGCTATGAAACGCATTGAGTGGTCATTAAAGATGCTGAATAAATGCAAATTTATGTTTACATTACATTCACTACAGTCTTTTCATTTCACAGAGACAACAGACTTACAACTAGTAGAGTAAAAGAAATTGCATTTGAGAAGCTGAAGTTCTTGCAAGTGTTGGATATGGGGGCCTACTCTGAGTCTGCTACTGAATCCAAAAAGGACGGTGGCACATCAGGAGACAATTTGGATAATGACAGTGAACAGGCTACTCAGAATGATAAATAATTTTCTGTGAAAAAATAACCAAGATATTCAGTGCAGTGTCTTCCATACACTGTTGGCTGGTATTAATCTGTTGAAGTCGTCTAAAATATCTATTTCTGCTACTCTAGGTTGTCCCTACTCACCTAACCTCTAAGCTCTACCAAAATCCCCAATCTAATGATGCTCTTACCTTCCTGTTCTACTCCATTCTCCTTATCTTGTCTACACAGCCTTACACTGCTTTGCTGCCCAGTGTACCTACTGTTGAGTAGTCAGTTTGATTTCTTCAAGTTCATGCTTGATGACATAATCAAGTTATTCCTCTTGTCTACATCTGAGGAGCATAGATTCTTAAAACAGCATCTGTCATCCTCCTCCTGAGGAAACCCAACCTAAATATTTTTCGGCGTTCCCAATTACCAGCCTTTTTCGAACTTGCTTTGTTCCCAAAGACTGGAAACAGATGATTATTCTGCAGCTACTCCCTTTGACAACTCCTTAATCAAGTACTTCCAATCTATCTGCTCCTTCCTCACAATAGTATGACTGCCCATGTTAAAATCACATATGTTCCACCTGACTCTAGCTTACTATTAGTCTTCAGCCTCCTTGGTCATTCTTTGATAGTTATCGCCACTGGATGCTCAGTTTGCATCTATGTGCCTTCGTTGTGCATTCTACCAAAGGCATTGTTGCTTTCTGATTCCTCACCACACCCATCTCAGTGCAGAAATTATGCATTCCCAAGGTCTGTTCCCAATCTATTCACCAACTCATCTTGTGGGAAACAAAATAGCTCATTAATGACTACAAACCATCCTTTGACAACGTTATTTGTACTTTGTGATTATGATGCAACTAAAACAATCACAATTTATCGCATAGTTATAGCCAGTCATTAAAAGAAAAATAAAGTATGAAATCACAGTACTATGCAATTACATCATGTAAATGATTACAATATATTGCAAGAAGCATGTTTCTTTAGTTTACAGAGCAAAAATGAAAAGCGCCCTGCATTGATTATATAACTATAATGATATAGTTTCAAGTCAGGATGGTTCCTAACTTAGGGGGGAACATGTAAGTAGTGATGTTCCCAACCATCTGCTGTCTTTGTCTTTCTCGGTGGCAGAAGTATCAGGTTAGGAAGGTGCTGTTGCAGGATCCTGCTGAGTTACTGTGCAATTTGTAGATGGTACACTTGCTGCCGCTGTGCATTTGGTACGCAAAGGTAATTGATTGGGTGCCAACGAAGTGAGTTGCTTTGTTCTGAACAGCTTCGAGCTTTCACTGTGTTGTTGGAGTTGCATCTATGCAGGCAAGTGGACAGTATTGCACTAGGGGACTTGTACCTTGTACTCAGTGGACAGGATCTGGGGAGTCAGGAAGTGAGTTACTTGCTGCAGGATTCCTTGCTTTTGTAGATGTAATATTTATGTAGTTAATCCAGTTCAGTTTCTTGTCAATAGTAATCCCCAGTGCAATGGTAGTTCCTTTAAACATCAAAGGGTTAATCTTTAGATTCACTTTTGTTGGGGGTTGTCCTTATCTTGTAGATGGTAAATGGGTGAGACGAGTGAGTAGTAACTGAGTAAGGAGTGGATGGGTAATATGGGTAAATCGTATACAAGTAAGCAGATAGGCCGGGTAGATTGGTGAGAAGGAATAGGGTTGGGTAGTGGGTACTTAAGTTCGAGGGCTGGTCATGTTGGATTGTGAGGGTAGTCAGGTTATGGCGATAGGATGGTTTGTTAACGGTCAGGAGGGTAATTGGGTTGGGGTCAGCTGGATATATCTATTGGAGGCAGTCAGGTAGTCAGACATTAGTTGAGGCTCATTAGGGTAGTAAGGTCAGGGGTTAATCAGATAAGGTCAAAGTGGTATTCAGATAGACGGTAGATAGTCTGGTGTGGAGGGATGTGTTCAGGGAAGTAATCGGTGGGGTTCGTTGTTAGGGTTACTCAGAGGGTTGGAGTTGCTCTGGGAGTCAGAGATGTACTCAGGTGGATCAGAGTGTTAGTCAACTGATGAGGGGGAGCTAGAATTGGGGCTGGTTCAGGGGTTTATTGGGGTCGTTGGGGGTTCATTGGGAGCTCAGTGGGTTAATTGGAGAGGGCAAAGCATATGATTGGGGGTTTCATGGGGTAATTAACCAAGAGATGCATAGGTTTTAATTTTTCTAATATTTTCTGGCTAATTACTCAACCAAGCACCATGGACCTATCCAAGTTCTCCAACTCTAACTCAGAGTTAGAGTAATTTCTGGAGGGTCTCAGGAATCAGATGAATTGCCTATCTGAACATTTGCCTATCTAAATGTCCTGAACATTTCCCACATATGTTCATGCATCAGGGCTTCCACATTTTCCCAAGGCACATCTTCAGCCCTTATCCAGTCACTGGTGATCTGGAGACCAGAAGATTAGGCCCTTTGTGTCTGTTACTGAAATCTAAATGAGCCAAAGCGTTTCACTGGTTGAGGAATTCTCTTTTTCATGACCACAATTTCATCAGTGTCTTCAGTTAATTTCCCCAAGAGACTCAAGTTGTCATTATTATCTCGACATCTAACTTATGTAACTTTGACATATCACCTCAGCCCTCCATAGGCTTCACCTCATCCAAAACATGCTTCCATTCATTCCATTCATTCCAATCTTCACTGTTTCTCGGTTTCTCTGATGTCAATTCTTAACCTTGTTTTAAGGTTCTCCATGGAAGTAGAGTCACTTGCAGCACATAAAAAGGCTATTTATAGCACATAAAGAGACATTTAAGCCCAACACATTTGGGCCAGAGCTGCACAAGAGTAAACTGAATGGACTTTCCAATATCGCCTCTTTCCATACTTCTTTCATGATTTCCTCTTGCCTTTTATCTCACGACGCACACCCACGACTCCTCTTAACACAGGACCTCTCTTCGTTGTTTGCTTTACTGTCAGCAATTGCTCATTCACTCAGATTCCTCATATATCCAGCTTCTCTGCCCGGTCACCTCCCTTCATATTTTTATATCCTTCTCAGAACACTCCTCTTCAACTGAATTCTTGATTGCTCATCCAAACCTCACCATTTTATTTCCCCTTTGCCTATGCGCTATCTCTGCTTCATTTGTTACTTCCATCTTGTTAAGTGCTCTGAAATATTGTCTGAATGTAAGGAACAATAAAAGAATGCAAGATGAAGTATGTATTTAGAAGGAAGGATAATTGAAAACGTGGTAAAGCAGTGGCAGAGGTGTTATTTGAGTATCTTATAAATGAACAAGTTGTTTGTGTTTATAACCATGTATGCTACTTAGAATGAACACTCAAACTAACAGATATATATTTATCTAACAGGTATGTATTTTAATTCTGAATTGCTTTGAGATGTAAAAGGACTTTTTATTAAGTTTATCAATCTATCCTTTAATGGGTCGTTCTGCTGATCATAGAATGATACAGCATAGAAGGAGTCCATTTGGCTTATTGTGCCTGTGATTATGAGATACATTGCTATTTAACTAATTAACTAATGCTATAAATGGTAAAATGCTTTATTTGTCAATGTTGGTACAATTATATATTGACAGTGAAATTTAAAACAGGACCTGAACATGTTGCTAATTGAGTTTATTTGGGTGACCTAATATCAGAGGACTGTTTCTGGGCTGGGATGTAGTTTTCACAGAGATGATTTGAATATTGTCTTGTTGATGTGTTAGAGTATCTTTATTTGTAAATCATTTATTAAAAGTTGAAATAGATTACAATTGACTCTGAAGTTCCTTTGAATCTGCAGAATCAACAGTTAGGAGGTATTATTGGTTATATCTACATCAGAGTAAAAAATGATTTGAAGTTAATGGGATTGTATTTTATATTCCTCAGCAATAATCTCTTAATAGAGTACATTGATAGAACCTAAGCTTTCTTAATGTGAATATTCAGATTGAGGGACCTGGTATCAGGTTGGATTTGAGAAATTCATTTCAGAGGATGAAAAATTATGTATTCTTTCTTGGGATGTCGGCATTGCTGGCAATGTTTCCCGTCTCTACTTGCCCTTGAATGGAGTGTGATGCTAAGCCATTTCAGAGCAAAGTTAAGAGTCAGCCATGTTACTTTGGATCTGTATTCACATACTAGTGGGATCAGGTAGGATTGGCAGATTTCCTTCCCGAAAGAAGTTAAAGGACACCAATGAACCAGATGGACTTTTATTTCAATTGACAAAAAGTTCATGATCACCATGACTGAGACTAGCTTTCAATTCCAGAGTTTAATTTGCTGAATTTAAATACCACCATCTCCCATATGGGATTTGAATTCAGATCTCAAAAGCTTTAATCTGGGTTCCAGATTACTAGTCTAGTAATATTGCCATTATACAGTCATGTTCCTTGGTGCTGAATAATTGAGAATATGATAATACAAGGAATGGGATAAATTCTAACTCATTTCTTAGTGAAATACAATATTTGAGTTGTTCAACGTCATCATGCAGAGCAAACAATATTTTGTCAAAGGGAAATCATGGTTAATTAATTTATTAAATCATCAAAGGTTATTGTGGAAAATGAAAGCTCATGGTGTAAGGATAGAAGATTGGTGTGGATAGAAGATTGGCTGGCTAACAGAAAGTGGAGGGGAGGAATAAATGGGTCTTTTTAAGGCTGGCAGGAAGAGACAAGTGGTGTGCCACAGGGTTATTTCTGGGGCCTGAACACTTTCCACACTTTATAAATGATTTGGATGAAGGGACTGATAGTATGGTAGCTAAATCTGGTGATGATACAAAGATATGAGTTGTGAACAGAATGTAAGGAGTCTACAAAGTTAGAAAGAGAGGTTAAGTGAGTAGACAAAGTTCTGACAAATGAAGTATAATGTATGGAAGTGTGAAATTGCCCATTTTAGCAGGAAGAATAAATGAAAAATATATCACCTAAATGATAAGAGTTTGCAGAGATCGGGATGCAGAGGGATCTGGGTATCCTACTCCATGAATCACAGAAGGTT
The DNA here is from genome assembly GCF_004010195.1 of Chiloscyllium plagiosum. Classification (NCBI taxonomy): domain Eukaryota; kingdom Metazoa; phylum Chordata; class Chondrichthyes; order Orectolobiformes; family Hemiscylliidae; genus Chiloscyllium; species Chiloscyllium plagiosum. Next base: position 51,767,328 of record NC_057720.1, read on the forward strand.
AGTCTGCTGATATAGTAAATAATTAGGAAAGCTAATAGAACGTTATGGTTTATTGTGAAGGGAATTAAATGCAAGAGAAGAGTGAATCTGCTTCAGTTATGCAGGGCATTGGTCAGGCCACATCTAGAGTACTATGTACAGTATTGGTCCCCATACTTACAGAAGGACTTTAATTCATTGGAAGCAGTTCAAAGAAGTTTTACCAGACTAATGCCTTTAAAAAGCATGTTGCCTTATTAGGAATATTGAGACAGGCTAAGCCTGTATCCTGTGGCGTTTAGAAGACTCAAAGGTGACTTAATTGAAATATATAAAATCCTGAGGGGACTTGACTGGGTGAATGTAGAAAGAATGTTTTCTCTTGTAATTGAGTAGATTAGATTAGATGACTTACAGTGTGGAAACAGGCCCTTCGGCCCAACAAGTCCACACCGACCCTCCAAAATGCAACCCACCCAGACCTATTCCTCTACATTTACCCCTTCACCTAACACTACAGGCAATTTATCATGGCCAATTCACCTAACCTGCACATCTGTGGACCTGCACATCTTTGGACTGTGGGAGGAAACCGGAGCACCTGGAGGAAACCTGCGCAGACACAGGGAGAATGTGCAAACTCCACACAGAGAGTTGCCTGAGGCAGGAATTGAACCCAGGTCTCTGATGCTGTGAGGCAGCAGTGCTGACCACTGTGCCACCGTGCCATGGAGTAATCTGGAACTGGGGTTATTGTTTAAAAATAAGGAGTTGCCCATTTAAAGCAGAGGTGAGAAAGCAGTTTTTCTCTCAGAAGATTGTGAGTATTTGGAATTCCCTTCCTCAAAAAGCAGTGGATGCTGAATGGGGTATGGATGAATGTGGAATTGTGGTTAAAATCAGATCAGACATGGACTTACTGAATGGCAAAGCAGAACTGCCAGAGGAAGTGGTGGATGTAGATACAGTTCCAACATTTAAAAGACATTTGGACAGGTATGTGAAAAGAATGGTTTGGAGGGATATGGATCAAACACAGGCAAGTGGGACTAGGTTAGTTTGGGAATGTGGTCAGCGTAGACTAGTTAGATTGAAGTGTGTTTCCATGCTGTATAACTCTGTTTGTGTGGCTGAATTAACTACCTTTGTTCACACTTTGGTAGTACCCTGCCATGTGATGAAGCGTATCATGCTTGAAGAGTCAGGAAGCAAGTTAATCTACAGGTAGAACATGTGTCTCACAGTCTTAAGTCATGCTAAAGTGCTTCAGACAGTTCTTGATATCTTGTTCATACAGCACCAGGGAGTGCTGAAAGCATAGCTTAATGGTAAAAATACAAATCTTTATTAAGTGGCAAGTTGAACTCACTTGAAAAAGTGAAGCGATCAAGGTATCTGTTAGGATGACAGCAAGCAAAGGAAAGTCAATAGCATATTGTCAGAATGTCCACAACATTGGCACACAGCAGGGTTCCTTCTAGAATCATGGAATCCTGATGCAAAAAAAGTCATTCAAATTTACATAATAAATTGGATACTCAAGTTAAAAATCACACAACACCGGGTTATAGTCCAATAAGTTTATTTGGAAGCACTAGTTTTCAGAGCGCTGCTCCTTCATCAGGTGGACTATCCCTTTCTCCCACCCCTATCCCGTCATCAGGTGGTGAAGGAGCAGCACTCCAATAGCTAGTCTAACACTGGCACCTCCAAACCTTGGATACTCAACACATTAAGAGTAACATGTAAGGCACTAAAAGATCCCCCCAAAAAACAAAATCATTAGAAGACCAGTTCAAAATCAATTAAGCATCTGTATTCATCAATTAAAATGCATGTCATTCATCAGAAGCCAACAGAATCCATAGAAAACTCAGTGATGCAGAGAACAGGGCTTTCCAGAAGAGGCGCTGACAAACCGAAATTTATAGCATCTAGAGATGGGCAATAAATGCTGGTCCAGCCAGCAACACCCACATGATGGGAGTGAATGATAAAAAGAGCTACTGAAGGAGGGTTGTAAATGTGGACCAATCTTCACAGGTCAGCGAAACCTATAGGCCCTGAGTCTACACAATAGCAAGAATACCCAAATATAGCACGATGTGCAAAGTGTGGTCTTCTGCACGCATCAAGGAAATGCCCAGTTTTTGCTGTGTTTTGCAAAGTAGGTGGCATCCAGAGAGTAGTTGGGAAAACTGAGTTTTACTTGTTATGCATTGAGTAAGTTGCAAATTACTGGCAGACAGTGTTTAATATGACTGAGCAGAGTTTTTATAAATTTATAAGGTGGAAAATGCACATTTTCTATGTTACAATTCTATTAATGATGTTGTTTGCTCTCTATTATAGTTGCAAAGAAAATATTATAAAAAATATTCTCAATTTTCTTGAATGTCTGGATAGATTACTTTTCTTCTTATGATTGCAATGACATGCAGTTTTTATACAAACATACAGTTCAGTATCATAACATTTGAAAAATGTTAATGAAAATCTGTGTTACGCTTTGAAAACTACTATGATTATATTATCATAGGACTTTATAGATTTTAGGGAAGTTCAAAATCTGGTTTCAGGCATCAAGGATTTTTATTTCAGCTTTTTTGAACAGGAGTCACCTAGAAAAATAGAAAACTAATACTGTCCTTGATTTGGCCAATCAGTTTAAATTAAAATCATAACAACCTGACTACGATCTGAACACAAACAACGCCTGCCCTGAGAAAGAGGATCAAGATTATATATCAAAACCATCAGTGTTAATACAAATGTCTTTGGCAAGTTTGATCCTTTAGCCCTCTGGACTCTGTTTGTTGCTCAATATGTGGTGTAGTCTTACCTCGAAAGTAGAGGTGGAAGGAGGGAAAACATATACAGTATAAGCTTTACCATGTGAGAATGCATATATGGAACCTAGCTGTCCAACCCACAGGAAAATGAAAAAGTTCTTTGAACAGGCAGAAATTATATTTCTCTGATGTTAGCAATAGTGTAGCTTTTATACACAGTCACAATCAACAGAGAACAATATGCAGGCAGCTAAAATTGCAGAGTTTGCCATTGTATTAGAGCAATACAAATGCTGGTTTTTAATTGCACAGATATTAAAATTATGATTTTTAAGTGGCTTAAAAAGTAATATTCTGCAGTCAAAATTTTAAACTTTTTAAAAGAGTTACTTTCCTCTTTTTGCCTCAATTTCCAGTCCCATGTTACATATAATCCTGCACTAAGAGGAAACCAGGCAATTTGATTACAGACGGTCAATGGTGCCCTGAGATCAGCTAAATGCGAAATCATTCTCCAATTTTTGCCAAGTGGGAGGGAAGAGATGACAGCCTGGCCTGTGCTCAGTGCCAACTTCTCAACTGCATAATGTAAATTTGGTCTCCAGGGATCTGCAAATCATGGATCAGATCTCACATCTGGTACAGGATATGGCAGTGCACTGTTTCAATGTGTCTGCCCTTGAAACATAAATATAAAGTGACCAAGTATAACAAAATGTTAACGAAAATCTGTGTTATGCTTTGAAAACTGTTGTGATGATATTATCATGTGTTAATAATGGATTTAGGTTTTTACAGATTTTAGTAAAGTTCAAAGCCTGGTTTTGAACATTAAGGATTTTTGACCTTTTTTCGTAACTGGAATCAACAAAACAAATAGTAAACTAATACTGTCCTTGAATTCAGCAATCAGTTTACATTTATCTGAATCTCCTTGGAGAGGAAATTTCAGGCAGTCCAGAATCTAAAGATTAACAATGAAATTCATCCAAGGTGGAAAAGTGTTATAGTGACACAATTTGCTCCAGCATGCCTTTAAATTTGATACAATTGTATCTGATCAGCTAATGTGAAAATATTCTTTGCTAATTTACATTAAATGCAACATTCACAGCATGCACACAAAACACTATTTTGAGAATTTATTTTTTCACCCAGAAGTGAAACAATTCCATGGAATTCTCTGCCACAGAAATTGATTAAGGTTATAGCATTAAATGATTTGAAGGATTTAAATATTGTTCTTAGAATTAAAATTAGATTAGATTCCCTACAATATGGAAACAGACCCAACAATTCCACACTGACCCTCCAAAGAATAACCCACCCAGACCCATTCTCCTACATTTACCCCTGACTAGTGCACCTAACACTATGGGCAGTTTAGCATGGCCAATTCACCTGACCTGCACATGTTTGGATTGCGGAAGGAAACCCACACAGACAGTTACCCAAGGCAGGAATTGAACCCAGGTCCCTAGCACTGCGAAATAGCAGTGCTAACGACTGAGCCACCATGTTCACAAAAGGATCAAAGAGTTTGTGGAGAAAGCAGAAAGAGGTTACTGAGTTTGATTAAATAGTAGAAAAGGCTAGGATGGCTGAATGTTTCCTTCTGCTCCTATTTTATATGTTTGTGTTTAAGTGACTATACTATGGGGAAATGGACATTGAGATGTCTGCATTGCCAAAATAAACTGTTGTGTTAGCCACTATAGCAGTGATCTTTTGCTTTCACTGATATATATTCTCAACACAAAATCACATGGTTTGCTTAAAGAGAAAAATTGAAAGTATGTTTTACAGGCCAGTGAAATATTTTTCCTTTCAATCATATCTGATTGAAATTGTATTACATCACCACCATGAAGTATTTTCAGAATGGAGAGAACATATGTATTAGTAAAATGTGACAAAGATGTGGAACCAATGGAAGATGGTGGTGGGGAGAGAGTGGGAGGGGGAGGGAAGCGAGAATGTTGGATAAGGGCTGGGTGAGGCCTGGATTGCAAAATCCAGTTAATGTGCATTCATTCATTGTGATTCAAAGAACTTTGTACTGCCTCATTATTATAATGATGAAAAACTGAAAGGCTGTACATCTCAGCAGGGAGCCCAAGATTATACAATGCTGGCACCACAGAAAGCTAAATCTACTTAAAGTCATACTACATCAATTAAAGGGGAGGTGTATTCAATCAACTATGGAATTGTTTGTAGGCGAGATTAAATACAAATTGCCATCACAGGACTGAAATCAAGATTCTCTGAGGGCCATGTTGCTGGAGGTGAACAGGAGGAGAGAGATCTCTCCTTGTGGGCAGGTGATCACTTGGACAGACACTGACACTTAGAGTTTTGCAGTTATGGAACATCTGGACCTATCAAAATTACACTGGGAACAGATCCTATTTTCACCAGTAAGAGATCAAGGTGTGACTCATAAAGAGGTGAAACCAAACTTAGCAATGTCATTAGAACTTTTGCTAAGTCCAAACATACCTAATTCTTGCTGGAGCAATGACCTTACTCTGCAATGTGTGAGTTACAAGGTTTTAGAGCAGTTATAATTGTCGTGAAGTCAGTAATAGACATGGAGAACTTTATTTCATCTCTGCATGGCCCCGGAAGTCTGCCTATGGTGGATACCAGATATGTTGGTATAGCATGGAGTGCATAGAATGGTCAATTGAAGCATTACTGTCATAAGTTGGCATTCAGTTAACATGGGAGCAATACGGAACCATTTAATGATCTCCATAAATAGTCAAAGGTCAGTGAATTTAGCTGTATCTTCCAGTTTGACTGACACAGTCATAGAGTTATAGAGTGATACAGCACAGAAACAGACCCTTCAGTCCAACCAGTCATAGAGTCACAGAGATGTTCAGCACAGAAACAGACCCTTTGGTCCAACTCGTCCATGCCAACCAGATATCTTAGCCCAATCTAGTCCCATTTGCCAGAAGTTGGGCCAGAGCCCTCTAAACCCTTCCTATTCATACATGCCAACCAGATATCTTAACCTAATCTAGTCCCATTTGCCAGAAGTTGGGCCAGAGCCCTCTAAACCCTTCCTATTCATATACCCATCCAGATGCCTTTGAAATGCTGTAATTGTACCAACCTCCACCACTTCCTCTGGCAGTTCATTCCATACATGCACCACCCTCTGTATGAAAAAGTTGTCCCTTTTATATCTTTAATCAAGAGACAGATTTCAATAAAACCCATGCTGAACATAATCCCAAACTAAGCTAGTCCCACCTGCCTGCTCCTGACCTCTGTTCCTCCAAACCTTTCCTATTAATGTACTTGTTCAAATGTCTTTTAAACATTGTAATTGTGCCCACATCCACCACTGTCTCAGGATATTCATTCCACATGCTAACTACTCTCTGTGTAAAAATTTGCCCCTCATGTTTCTTTTCAATCTCTCTTCTCACACCTTAAAGTGTTACCTCCAAATCATACAGTTTAGAAAACAATGAACACAAACATAGGAAAACACAATTGAGCTGTATTTCAAGCAGCACCTTGTCAGTGAAGCAGAGAGAAGGATGGATTTGCAACTGGAGCAAACTTGATAAATCTTGCATTCGCAGTGTCTCGTAAAAGACAAAAGTCTAGTGAAAAAAACAAATTACAAGAACATCCAATCACTGAGATTTCAAAGAAATCTGCAATCTTCCAAATGGTTGCTAGTTCAAGTTATCCTGAATCAACCATGGTCTCAGGTTAAAAGCTAACAACTCAAAGCGACTCTAAGCACTTTAAACTGTATATTTTATAACGTTCAACTTCTAAATGTTACACCTATGGTTTGAGTGTATTTTGTTATTACATCTTTATTATTTTTATTTAGGCTAGCAAATAATAAAATTGTTCTTCCTTTCACTCAAGGAAGTAACTGGCTCCTTTTTTGATTCTGGTGTACTGCATTTTTATTGGAGCGAGGAGAAGTTTCATTTTTGTAACAACCCTCAACTATTTTGTGTTTTATAAGCTTCTCATCCATGGCTCTCAAATTCGGCACAATGTGAGCTTTTCAACTACGACAGTCATATTGCACACTCACTGAGACACTTCCCTCACTCATGTAGGACAAGGTGGCACATAGTGACAGGTGGGGAAACCTAACCAATAGGGGACAGACATTGTTAGATTAACTCCCCTTCACTGCGGAGAGGGTATTGACAAGCACTAGAGTGTTCATGACTCAGGGTCTCACAGAACCAGGGCTGAAACCAGAGATAATGGTGGTTTATTCCTATCAAATCCACTTTATCTCATCTAACTCCCTCTATCAGAGTGGATACCTGCACTGTATCTATTAATACTGATAGTGTCAGCATGTACCAATACTCTCCCCACTCCCCTTCTCTCACCACAACCTAACCGTACCCTTGTAAATTTCTTCCTTAAGTTACCCCAAGATTGATCTGGTCAATGACTGTTTCAGAGTATGAACTGACACTGGCAGTTGCGTAACACCATCACTTGATCTTGCACTTGCAGTCACATGTTCTTTTGGGATGTTATATGCAACCAGGGAATGTGGAAAACGCTGGTAGAGGTGCCAGCTGACCAGAGGGTGAAATTGCATAAAGATTCAGTTGTAGGAGCCTCAGATGAGGACATGAATCAGATGGCATACAGGTATGGTCTGATGGGCATCCCAATAAAATGCCTGACGTAATGACAAGCCTACCAGGAGTGTCAAGGTGCACAGAGGAGTCTCCCAACAGGTTTTCTGCAGAGCTCTGAGTCCATCTTTTTCTGCCCGGAAATGGTGGCCAATCCATAGGAAGACTTACAGATCTAACTAAGACACTGCCCAGTTGTCAGCTTCCAGTTCCACACAAGCAGAGACCATCTGAGTCTGAGTGCTGCAATAGAAACTCAGACTAAGATCATGAGATCTCTATTTATTGCCATTGGAGCATAGACTTCACCTACCATGCCTGCAGGGATACCTGTGCTCAGAGTTTTGCAGAATCTCTCTGCAACCCAACGATTAATCAGTTTACATTCCAACAGATTATTAGAATTACTGAGCAGTGGCCTGACAGAATTGCAGTGAGTGCATGCATCTTGAACCTATTGTACTCTCTCATGATGGTAGTATTCATTCTCCCACCACTGCCTCCCACCAGCCCAGACGTCAGTTTCCATTATTGAGGATGTGGCCAAATGCTGGCAAATGGGGCTAGATTGAGTTAGGACATCTGGTCAGCATGGATGAGTTGGACCAAACGGTTTGTTTCCATGTTGTACATCCTGTATATCTCTATGACTCTGCGATGTCATCTAACTCTGCTCCATTAAGACCATTCTAATGCCTCCTGCAAAGTCCATCTGCAATCATCCCCAGGAAAAAGCAGCACAAAAAACTGAAACATCTGCAGATGTTGTAAATCAGGAACGAAACCAGAAATTGTTGGAAAAATTGAGGAAGGGCCACTGGACCTGAAATGTTAACTCTGATTTTTCTTCACAGATGCTCCAGACCTGCTGAGCTTTTCAAGCAACTTCCATTTTTGTTCCTTCCTCAGAAGAGATGGTTGCTAGGAAAATGTTGGTTTATATGCAGAAGGTAATGTGTAAACGATAAGTGAGATAAAGCCCAAAGAGAGAGATGAACGATTGGGCAGACAAAACAGTAGAAAACAATCTGGCTTGGAGGATGAATAGCTGTTAATGGAAACTGTTAGTGGCTAACAACAGGTTGTGTGTAACAGCAGACTATGCAATGACAAGGCTTGGCGTGTGGGGTTGGGTAAGGACATGGGAGAACTCAGGCCTTAAAATCATTGAGCTGGATATTGAGTTCAGAAGGCTGTTGAGTTCCCAAGTGGAAAATGAGGTCCTGTTCTTCTAGTTTGCACTGAGCTTCGCTGGAGCACTGCGGCAAGCTGGAGACAGAGATGTTGGCCAGGGTACAGGATGGTGTGTTGAAGTGACACCAAACTCGCTTTGGAATCTGAGGTAGCTCTAAGCATGACAAAGGCAATTGCAAGGAAAACTCAAAGGACAAACATAAATAAATATATCCGATTAATTGAGCTTTGAATGGAATATTTGCTGGTTTATTAGATTAGAATGATTGTTCTGTGGAGTTTTTTAACTTTAGCATTGTAGCCAAAAGGATAAGATGGCCAGTGGCAGAGGGAAGGGAAGGTTTATGACTGTGTAGAGTTTGGTTTGTTTTCAGTGGAACCATATGAAGCAATGGCAGACAGTGAAGATGGAAAATTGACTTTTTGCTTAGCTCCTCCATCCCTCCTGTCCTTGCTCCTCAGCAGTTCATTACATCTCTGATACCAAGGGCTACACTATTGTGACAAATCACAATAAAGCAGGGCTGCATAATGGCAAATAGTATACTGATTTCTTGGAGCAGTCCAAGCAGAGGAACGGTTGCTTGAACAAGGTAATGCCCTGTCCTGCGAATACATCAGGTAGCAGCATCATAGTGTTTGGATTGTACACCAGAATCACGAGCCAACTAATCAATGAATAATCATTGATGTCCAGTGCTGGTTTGAATCAATCACTCAAGTACTGAGGAATCTGCAGAATAGTACAAAATAAATGCATTATGTCAATGGCTATTATAATAGGCATTCACCACATGATATGCTGATCACACAATACTGTACATTCAGCAAGTGGAACATTTGATATTTACAGTACATGTCAGCATTGAGATGCAGCACCCCAATTTCTGACACCATGGTATCATCCACTAACCTGGCAAAGTCATGGACCTTCTCCATTCTTCTCTCCAGTCAGAAAAAAGGACATTGAACTTGTCTCTCCTACTGTACTGAGCATCAGTCACTTCCCTTATTTAGCAGTGCACTGCCAATAGGAAGATGATGCAGATCTCTAGTTACAGATCTATAGCTCTCTCTAGCTTGGAAGGATCCTGAGATATGAGAAAAGAATTGGGGATCACAGTAGCCTTCAGACATTGGCAGCACTGTCCTTGCCATCCTGTAAAAGTTGGCATGCAAAAGGTGGCAGATTTCAGTGAGCAGCTCTTTCAGAAAAAGGAGTCTGTGCACAATAGTTCTGGTTTAATTTGAGGTAGGACGCATACCTCCAGAAAACCCTGGGTGACTGGGTCTCTGACTGAGAGACTTCTTCCTTTACCTCCTCTCCATGTGGGCACCCTATCATCTTCTCTGCTGCCCTTCTGCTTATCCTGACATGTCATAGGCCAAGGAGCATTGTTACTACAGTTCCCATTTCTGAAACTAAGTCCAACATGAATCCTTTTTCACGTGCAGCACCACTCCTGTTAATATCACCAGAAGGTTGCAAATCACAAAGTATTTCTACAAACTGTTAAGAGCCAGGAAAAATTAGTCAGCAACTAAACGTATGCTTGTTGATGATCCCTTTAATTACAAGCTGCACATCCTTCTTGCTGCTGAATACAAATTCAGCTGTGCAAAGGAGACATTAAATGGAGCATTGATGCCTGAAATTGCAATGTTGTCTTCAAACCAGCATTACATGCTTACTAATATCATGTCCTGTCAACTCTACAGGCTTATGGGATGTTTTTCTAAAGCCTGCATAACTGCACTTGCAAACCTCATAACTAGGGAATGAGAGAGCGTTTTAAATTAATAGTGGGGGCACTGTATCACTTGTGGAAAGACATGCTCCATGAGAGAGTGGAGACAAGGTAAGAGAGTATAGTGGTAAAATGGGGAATGTCGGTCAGAGTACAGCAGAAAGCAGCAAAGAGAAAAAACACGACTAGAATACACCAAATCTCAAGACTAGATGTTACAAAGATAACATAAAGATAAAAACTAAAGGCTCTTCATCTGAATATGCATAGCTTTCATAACAAAGCAAAAAAATTATAGCACACATTGCTATAAGTAAATATAATTTGATGGCCATTGCAGAGAAGTGGCTTCAAGATGACAAGGGTCAGTTCATGTACATTGTTGTAAATCCTTCAACCTTATCTTTTGCACGGATATACTGGACTCCCTCACCTCTGAGGATGGGGATATTGGTGAAGCCTTTTCCTTTTGTATGCTCACTACAATTCACAATTGGATGTGACATGATTTCAGAGCTTAGATTTGATCCATTGGTTATGGAATCACTCACTCTGTCTATCACTTGCTGCTTACGCTATTTAGTATACAAGTAGTCCTGATGTATAGCTTCACTAGGTTGGCACCTCATTTTTAGGTATGCCTGGTGCTGTTCGCGGCTTGCTCTCCTGCACTATTGCTTGGACCAATGTTGATACCCTTAATTGATGGTAATGGTAGAGTTGGGAGTTATGACAGACCATGAGGTTATAAATTGTGCCTGGGTCCAAATCTGATGCTCATGGCCCACAGATGTACATGGATGCCTCATTTTCAGTCCAATATAACCCACATGGTCATTCCAAGTAGATTATGTAAATAGTTCCTTGTTTATCATTAATTTCCTTAGCTGTTTATAATGATGCCAATTAAATAAATAATATCTGCTTCATAATCTTTGGTCTTGTCTATATGTTTGAATCTCATTACAAATACTGTACAATGTGTTCACTTGACAGTAATGTTATTTTGGCACAAAAGTGAAACCACTAACATTGAAACTACAGGGGTGAATTTTGAAGTTAACATCTTTTAATAAATCCATGGTATTGAGATACTGATGAAGGGCTTATGTCCGAAAAATAATTTCTCCAGCTACCCGGATGCTGGCTGACTTTCTGTGCTTTTCCAGCACCACACTCTTGGCTCTGATCTCCAGTATCTGCAATCTTCACTTTCTCCCCATGGTATTGAGATGCCTCTGCTTTGGATGTAGATAAAGAACACAATGCTGGCACAGATGCCATGGACATATATGACATTTATGTTGTGAAAATTCAGCTAAGTGTTTCTTTCTTATTTCACATTTTAAAAATAGGTACCAATGGTCATTATTGGGGAGAATGGAAGGAATTAATGTACTGACTATTTAAGTGCAAAATAGATTTGCCAGTAGAGGTCATCAGAAAATATGACAACAATAGCAGGTCCATAAAGTCTCATCTTCATGTTTATCAATCACTGATAGCCTGACGTAGAGTCATGGAGTCATACAGCACGCAATCAGACCCTTCAGTCCATGCAAAACAAGTTTCCCAGACTAAACTAGCCCCATTTGCCTGTGTTTGACCCATATCCCTATAAACCTTTTCTATTCATGTACCTGTCCAAATGTCTTTTAAATGGTATAACTGTACCTATATTTACTACTTCCTCAGGCAATTCATTCCACACGGTGTGAAAAGTTGCCTCAGTCCCTTTTAAAGTCTTTCTCCTCTTGCCTTAAAAATATGCTCTCTAGTTTTGAACTCCCCACTCTGGGAAAAGACCTTTGCTATTCACCTTATCTGTGCCCCTCGTGATTTTAAAAGTCTCTATAGTGTCACCCCTCAACTTCCTATGCTGCAGAGAAAGATGGCCCAGCCCATCCAGCCTCTCCTTGTAACTCAAATGTTCCAATCCCAGTAACATCCTGGTAAATCTTTTCTGAACTCTCTCCAATTTAATAATATCCTTCCTATAGCACAGCTACCAGAACTGTACACAGTACTCCAAAAGTGGCCTCAGCAACATCCTGTTCAACCTCAACATGAGTCCCAACTCCTATACTCAATGGTCTGAGCAATGAAGGCAATTGTGCTAAATGCCACCTTAACCAACCTGTCTACCTCCTATGCAACTTTCAATAAACTGCATACGTGAACCCCTACGTCTCTCTGTTTGACAGTACTCCCCAGGGCCCTATAATAAACTGTATAAGTCCTGCCCTTAGTTGTTTTATCAACTCGTATTTATCTAAATTAAACTCCATCTGCCACATCTCATAGGCAACAGGACTGATCACAGAAAGTACACAACTTTAAAAACAGCATAATTTATTGTCACTCAAAAAATAAAATCAGGAAAAATATAATGGCAACAATAATGGCAGATTACTTGTAGTTTTGTCCTTCTGGTAAATAAGCTTAAAACAATGAGTCATATAGCATTTGAGAATTAATTGCTTTCAATGGACTGATATTGGAAAAAATGCTGAAAGAGACATCGTCAGATATTCTTTCACGAAAATACTATCTCCATTTGATGCACTAAGTAATTTTATACATGACATTTGTTGTGTTTTAGCTGACATAAAATATTCCACGTCTAAGTGGTAATAAAATCTAAATTTCTCTAATAATAAGCAGCATATAATCTGCTTCAGATTCAGATAATATTAAATGGCAATGCATTTAAGCTATGTACAGTGAAACTATTTCATAAAAACAGTACAAGAAATATGACATTAAAATTCATAAAACAATGAAAGAGCCATTAGGTGATTACTGGACCATTAGCTGATTAAAACCTGCCAGCCCATTCAAAGTATTATGCCCTGAATCATTGAAAACAATACATTGTTGATGCCCTCCAATTCTGACATTTCTACGTCATTATTTCAATCCTTTATTGTTGTAGGTCAGCATAATTCTGCAATAGAAAGACTGTCCCAGTGAAGCAGAACTGCCACTTGGCAGAAAAAATGATTAGAGAAACTTATTTAAAATGAACTTAGGCAGGATATTAAATCATTCTAGACAATTGAATACAGCACAAAACTAATTGCTAGGACCTGCAAAACCTAATGCTGAGAAAACAACTGATCCAGTGTGTTTAGTGTAAGATTAAGTTTATCTAGTTTTCTAACATTTATCTTTAAAACTTCCATCAAGCTTCTCTTCCTCATTCCTTCTAAGGATGTAAAACTAGGTAACTGTTTAGTTAGCTTGATTTTACTTTTCCTCTACAATAAACAGGCTTTTGAAATGTGATTTTTGCCTTCTTTCCTACTCCCCTTTTAGCTCTCTCCTTTAAAACTATCAGATTAAATAGGTACAGCTGAAGTCCTTGGAAGAGAAGTTGTCGTGCATCAGGATTTGGGGCTGTAAGTGCTTAGAAGAGATTTTGAATAAATACATACGAGCATGATGCTATTAAGTTAACTTTGGCTCTCAAGAGCTTAAATGTGCAGCTTCCAGGAATGAAGATTAGTATTTGTAAAACATGTCGACCCAGAATGGAGCTATGGAACTTCAACAATTTACATAAAGTGTTAGCTGCCAAGATTCTTCAGTTAACCATTCTTGGAGCATGAAGAGCTGGAATGTGTGTGTGTGTGCACGCGCGTGCGTGTGTGTGTGTGTGTGTGTGAGAAGTCAAGTCTTTGGCCTTCTAACCAGCCATGACTTAGAGATTTAGAGGGTGAATTTTTTCAGGGCTTTATCTCACTTGACAATCATCATTTCATTCAGTAATGCATCCAGATTCTAACATTGGAGATTGTACTTTATGGAAGGAAAGACATTTTTAAATTAATCGGTTCAGAAGGTTTCTGATATAGCTTTGGAGTAGGTAGGACTTGAATGCAGACTTTCTAGTTCAGAGGTAGGGACTTTATTTACCACTGCACTACAAGAGCCCCAGGGAAGTTCCTAGATAATTATTGAAATTTCTTCTTTTTTGCCTCTTCATAGAATTAGAACAACATGTACCTGCTTCCTGAACTCCCTAGAATGGAGACAACCCATTAGGGAATGGGAGAAAGGAATCAGGAAAGATAGAAAATGCTAAAATCAGATAAGTTTAATTTGCTACCTCTTATTTTAGCAGGTGAAATAAATATAAGAATGTACCCTCTAAATTATTCCATTGTAAATTCAAGAAAAACCAAATAGACAAAAATCATGTGATATTTATGAAAAGAGACAAAGCATGAATAGGTCACATTGATACACATTAACTGCGCATCTCCAGCACTACCATCCATCAGTTCTACTTTTTAACTTCTCATGAATATATAACATTTCCAGCTCTGAGGTAGTCATACATTTTACCAATATGGCATGAAATACTCTTGTTGAATATACATTTGCGTCACTATACTTTGGTCTCTAACTCATCTATTTCAATGGTACAGTGATCCTTTTTGGTGCCGAGACCCAACTCTATTTGTACATTATGGGATCCCTCTGGGGTAATAGCATAGATTTGTTTGTTTGACTTGTTAGCATCATTCGTGCATCCATTTCTCTGATAGGCCATGATTGGATTAATGCTTATAGGTTTTGTTTCACCAATCAGTGGAACCTAAATAAGATAAAATAATGAGGTGATTAGATAGATCACTCACTGTTGCTGAACAATTTGATAAATTGGCAATTACTGACGCAATGATTAATTAGTATTGGCAATACAGTTAAGATGATAAGTTTCAAAATTATCAGTGTAAGTTCTAATTTTCGTTTCATGGGCAGTTGCCCAATGCAGTGGATTACTCATCTATTACTGAACCATATGGTTTAAATTCCATTGATATAATTAGGCAGAAAAGCAAGACAACTGACCCAGTCTCCTGCATGATCACCTAGTGACGATGTAAATTTACTCCTGTGTCCCAAGTATTGAATCAAACAGGTTCTATGGAAGGTAAGGATAATGGATAGCATTTCAAGAAATCCAAAACAGTGTGAATTCAGTCAGTTACTATATCTGAGGGGCATATTATATAGCATGAACTTGTAATATTGATTGTACTTTTCTCTTTCAGTCTCCTGCTCCAGGTGCAAAGGTGAAATTGACCTGATAAACTCAGCTAGTTTTATTTCAGCAAAAAGGCATGGCATCTGGTTCACTGACTATCATCTCCTTACAGATAAAACAGAGAAAGTGGCAAGGGATACACATCAAACTCCCCAGAGCAGCCATGGTTGACAGCCTTGACTGTTCATGTCTTTATCTCCCCCACCCAAATGTTTAGACTACAGTGATTCCTCTCACTAGAACACATACTTTTCAAAATTGTCAATATGCAAAATGCCCTAATAGACTCTGATCCAGCCACAAGTATGTGAATGTTCTGTGCTAGGAGCACACCCATTCCCAGTTGAGTGCAATAGAATGATACACTGTAATAAGTATCTCAGTTCCACATAGCCTACACACCAGGGCTCTCCTTGACAGTTCTATCGAGGTTACTTTTTAATTTTCGGGGCACATTTTTCATTCTCACTAATTCATTCATTAGGTGATGCAGTCATGCAGTAGCAATACCTTCTGTATTTTTTGGTGACATATTTGGACTGAAAAGCAGAATTAGAATTCATCAATATCCCCATACAATGCTTTATGAAGGCTTCTAATTTGTGGAGTCAATTCCACAATGCTTCTAGCATTTCATGGCAGTGGCTGCAGATGATGCATTGTGAGAAATCACATGCATGTAGCAGTGATTTTGCATCTATTAGAATCAATGGATCAAAAATCTCACCTTATTTCTCACAATATTATTTCTGTGAGGGCTGCTCCCCACTTGGAAACTTGGAATTGTTTCTTATGTTTGAAATGCACCCCTGTTGCCAACACGGAGGAACCAGAAGACTCCACAGACATCATTGTGTTGCAACCACCATTATTGCCTCTCCTTCCACACCCCGTTATCTTCAGAAATGCATTCTGCATTCCCCTGGCAACCCACTCACTGCCCCCTTCACATCGCCTTGCCGTTCCCCTGACCAAACCCCTGAACACTCAGGCATAAATACAAAGTTAGAAGGTTTAATTTCCATCTAGTGAAATCTCTGGATGGCCCTTTGCATCATTCTCTATTAGTTAGGAAGTATAACATAGCCTTCACATCATAAACTTCAGCAAAATGCTACATCATGGAGTGTTAGAATGATTGAAGTTCAAACATAACACACGTACAATTATTACTAATGGGCCACCATAATGATGGCAAAAGATCACCAGAAACTGCACTTATATGCCAATTAAGATGTAGTGTCTGATTAGGAGAAACCTAAGGAAATTCTAAATCCAGCTACAATCTGGCAGGGCAACATATCTTAAAAGACGACTGTCCCTTAATTTTGGTCACCATAGTAAGTGTTTAGGATTAGTTTCAGCGCTCCTTCTCACTGTATTTAAAAGGTTGCTACTGGTAATCAAAGTCAAGTGACTTCAATATAACTGCAGAGACAAAAAGCCATAAGACGAAAGCAAATGTTGTGTCCTCTTCAGTGATATGAGGAGCTGCTGTGTAGGTAGGTAATGATTGAGCATTGCATGATCTCAAGCAATCCCTTTTGGGACATAATCAATACATTTTGTGGATAGGAAATTACAAAATATGATGTAAATCATTTCTCCATTTTCCAAAGGCCACTATCAATAGTGATCAGAATTTTTTCTCCAGCCAGTACTAATAACTGACAAGTCCAACAACAAACCAGAAAGGGTACTGGTAAGATTTAGAGTGAGCTCTACACTGAGTTGAAGTTTGCCCAGGCAGATCATGGAACAGGACATGTCTGCATGGAGTGCACTGTATAAACAGAAGGCTCATTGAATCTGTTCACTATAAGGAAGCAGTTTCAGCAAAACATCATTGGGCTGATACTGCTACTACAGGTACATTTAATATTCAAGCTGATCACCAAAAGCTGCTTCCTCAAATAAAGTGGAGTTGAAAAATAGCTTCTGGATTTGGTGAAGAGTGCAAGGAGACTTCAGATTTGTTTTTGGAGCTGTCCTCTGAGTGATGATGCGATAGAGTTTGAGTCACACAGAGTCGTGTTGCGATTTCTGGCCACAATAAAGAAAATCCAAATAGCAGGAAAATAATTAAGATAATTATAAGCCATGGCTCTTAAGTGCTTTCAGATTATTGTAGTTATCTATATTAAATTACTTAGTGACATGCAGCAATCAGAAAGGACCAATTCAAAACTTGATGTTGTAAGGAGTATGTTGGATCAATTATGTTTTTTTTAATATTAAAATGTTTTGTAAGGCCCAAGGGGAATTGACTTAAATTGTTTCTGTTGATTTTCTTTGGCATAAGGTTTTGTGTCACCGTCACGAGGAAGCTGAAAACTGTGGGAGTGCATGAAAAATCTTTGATTAAAAGCTACATAATAGAATCACAGAGCCTAATTCTTTGATAAGGTTGGCGCTGTCACCCATCCTATCACATGGAAAAGATTTGAAATAACTGATTTCAACTCTCAGCAGTAGCTGGAACCTGGTAGTAGTCAACTGGTCACACATTCCACATTCCACCAGATTTTCCTTTAGTAATGCAATTCTATAAAAATCAGGTCAGGTGTTAACCAGGTAACATCGACAAAATAATGACAGGCTGTTTTTCTTTCCTCACCTTAAATCTATTTGGAGGAAATATTTTCTTCTGAAGAAGTTACCAAAGCAATATCGTACACATCAAAAAAAAAGCATGGTCATGTTAGTCTCAAGCAAATACATTGTAAGTTCAGCATGGAAAGATTCAAGTACAGCAAGAAACAGTCACTTCTGCAAGAATAAACTAACACTGTCAGAGACCGTATTTAAAAAGTTCTAATATTTTCTGGGCATTGAGAAGATAATTTAATTATTGTAATTACTGTTCAGAAGTTTTGCTTTCTGCCCTAAAAGAAGTGCAGGTCTGTGGGTGTTAGCTTCTGGCATCTTGCCAAAAGATGTTAAATCTTGAAGGCAAATCTTAGAGAATGTAGAATGAGTCCACATGGATGTCTTAATTGAAACTGATTCTGTCTTCACCTCACATTCACACTCTTTTCAAGAGATGTCCTGGTTGCTTTGCCTGGGATAAATTAATTTAGATCAAAGGTCAAACCTGGCATCTTTTTTTGCTGAAAGACTTATTGTCATAGCAGATAATCAACAGGTACAGCCACTGTGCTATTGGTTGAACATAACAAGTTATTTTCCATGTCCAATCATCAGATGTCCAGTCTTTAAAAGAGTTAATAAGCCACAAAGCACATCTGTTGAGTAAAACCAAGTTTGAAAAGAGAACAAAATAATTTTCCTACTTCATCATTTTCCTGAGTGAAATTCTTTCGGCAGATATGAGCCATGATTCCAGCTGCCAAAGCATCTCCCAGGACATTAATCATGGTCCGAAATCTATCCCTTTCAAAAAAGAAGCCACTAAATGTTAGCACTCTGTTAAAATACCAGCCAGCGAGGTAGAAACAACTTCTTGTAAGGTTTATAAATAACAAAAAAAGGAAAAATCTTTGCTTTACAACTTACAGTGCCCAGTCTACTGCAATTATTAGAGTGATGTCATCTGTAGGAAGACCAACAGATGTCAAGACAATAACCATGGTGACAAGTCCAGCTTGTGGAATCCCTGCTGCACCTATGCTGGCTGCTGTGGCTGTTATGCTGCAAAAATAAACAATAACAAGATATTACTGTAAAGTGGAAATCCAACTTTTAATGAATGTTTTGCTGCTTTGGCATCTAACTCTCCTCTTGTGATTGAGAGTGGGCACTTTATCCACATCTCCTGCAATCCTGTGAAAAAGCCCAGAGAAAATGTAAGTGATACAAAGAATGATGCCATCTTCAACATTGACTTCCTTTTTGTACACTTGATTACTCAATTCTGCACAGTTGGCATAAAGATTTCTGCAGAGTTGTGTTGTCCAAATGCTACGTCAGACAGTGTGATATGCTATTGAGGCATGGCCTACATTATTACAGGAAGTGATACAATGCTACATGAACTTGCTCTCTCGTAGCTTTGCGGCAAGCTGAAGTCACAGTAAGATTATTCTTAAATAAGTTCTCTTCAGATCTGCAGACTCTAAATATTCTTTAGCAGCACAACAAAACTAAGATTATAATAAGTTGAAGGCATCAAATTGTTGCTGCTATATAATTCCAGTTGAAGATAGACACTTTCCAAAACCTTTCCAAAGCATTCCTGATGAAGGGCTTTTGCCTGAAATGTTGATTTTCCTGCTCCTCGGATGCTGCCTGGCCTGCTGTGCTTTTCCAGCACCACTCTAATCTAAACTCTGGTTTCCAGCATCTGCAGTCCTCACTTTTGCCTACTTTCCAAAACCTTGTTTATTAACAGGTTAGTTGACCACAAGGGCACCACTGTCAAGTTTGTGAAGTAACTCCACAGAGGCCAGTATCCCATCACCAAGTCACTCTTTACTTATATGTGGAGAGTCCTTGGCACTGATCCAGCTCCCTCAGAGCCAACTCTAAGAGAAGAGAACCTCTGATACTCCTGTCCTTATTTGTCAGCCAGGGCTCCCTGATTGGACCAGATTAACAGCCCCAATCAGGGAACTCATCTCTGAATACAATCTTTACAGCTAACTATTTACATCATTGTGTTATCTATCCAAAACATGTTTATTGTTTTGATTTCAGAAAAACATCCATATTGAAGCATTCAGGAATTCCTGATGAAGGGCTTATACCTGAAACATTGACTCCCCTGCTTCTCAGAAACTGCCTGACCTGCTGTGCTCTGGCAGTGTCACCCTTTTCGAAGGAATGTAACAAGTTGTGTATTTTAGTACTGGTTTTGGAATCTAGAGTGTGCTAGCTGTTGTATGAGTGACTGGGATTGGTAAGGTGGACGGGGGGGACGGGGGGGATGGGGGGGAAGGGCAGCAAGCTGTTATGTTGGTACTAAGAGTTCGTGTAGACACCATAGCTCCCAGGCCTCATTTTACATTAGAGATCTAACTCCCATCTGAAGCCAGTAGGTATTACTCCCAGCTGGTGGGAGAATGTGAGGATTTGGACAGCAGGAGACTACTGTTGGCGATCTAAGAGAATGGTCTATGGTGCTGCAGTAAATGGCTGAAAGGAATGAAGAGAAAACCTGTGGTCTGAATGGGATAAGAAGGGGGAAGCAAGAAGGAGCAATGCCTGAAGGCTCCAAGGGAAACATCAATTCCCATTGGCCTACAATTAACCACATCACCACCGTTAACTTTTCAAAGTGCTTAACTTTCTGGATTTCTTGTATCCGTTTCCTGAAAGGTTTGTCCTGGCAAAGATATCACAAGAGGTGTGGTTTCCCCATACAGTCCTCTGGGTAAGATTGCAGCATGACACTATCTGCATTATCATTCAAGGATTTTATCAGCCTCCTGAGCATCTGAAAATTAAAACTGAAACTCACTAAATCAGGAGGTGAATCCAATGTCATTTTAACTGTCTCCACGTCTATTAACTGACAGATGGAAGGCTCAAATTCCATGGAGATTTTCATTTTACTATGGAAATGGTGAAACTGATCCAATATATATAGTAATTCATGGACTCAAAATCAAAATATAAATCATTGGATTCCTTATAAATCCAATGAGTAACTAATATTAAAAATGGAATCTGCCATCCCTTACTGGTATAACCTAGCTGGTGTGGCCTACCTCGGACTCCATTCCCAAAAACATTGCAATGTTTTCTGTAGTGGCCTTGCAATCCATTCAGTTATAAGACATCAGACACTGAACAGAAATATTGGATACATCCATTGGCAATGATCCGCATCGGGAAAAGACTCAAACAGTCGTATTCTATTTAGCCCTGGAAAATTCCACCTCATAAAGAGCAGCAATAATAAGAGTATTTGGTCCTATGATGCTCAATATTGACTCTGAACCTAAAGAATTCTCTGGCCTCAGGTGAAACATACTGCAAATAAAAAGAGAAAGTGTATATTTCTGTGTTAGATGAAGACAAGTTTAAGGCTCCCTGTAGCCTAATAACAGCAGGCAGAACGCAAAATTAATGGCAAACTGGATAATGTATTGAAAGGCAAGTGGCTCCCATTGATACAAACCCCAATGAGCAGTTGATGAGAATTCTTGTGTATGTTGGCTTCTGTCAGAACCAGCTGGGATGAGTTGGGTAGATTTGCTGTGACCAATCCTGCTCTTTTGTATGAAACAAAGTTACTGATACCAGAAGGAAAGATGCCTATGTGACATCTAAGGCAGAAGATGGTTGCATCTTCATAACATATGTTTATAGCATGTCAGTAGACAGCTTGTTACATTCCATCTGTGATAACTAACAGTCTCTTGTGAGATATCAAGCTCAAATTTAAAGTAAGTTTTTACATCACTGCTACTGAAACATTCTCATAGAGCAAACATAGAACTGATACAGCACATAACCAGAAAGTAAAACTGGTTAGCTCCTCTTAGGAAGAGTCTGTTACAGATATTTTCTCATCAATCTGTTCAGAAATATTATGATATACCTCTGCAGCAGGTGGGACTTGAACCAATGCCTCCTGGTTCGGAGGTAGGGACACTACCACTGCACCACAAGAGTCCCTATCTCATGATATTAGTTAACCTTTGCTGGTACAAACTGTCTTTTACAACTGGAAGCTACAAAATTTCAATTAGCTCAAATAAATGAGAACTCCATTTACCTTACAGTAATAATTTGTCCAAAGTCCAGTTCATAGTTGTTAACCTGTGCTATGAATATTGCTGCTACAGCTTCATACAAGGCAGTGCCATCCATGTTGATTGTAGCTCCCACAGGCAATACAAATCTCGCAATTCTTCTGTCGATATGATTATTTTCCAACAGGCACTTGAAGGTGATTGGCAAAGTGGCAGAACTGCAAATAATCAATGGCAACCGTAGTTAGACTATAGTGCAAACTTCAAATAGTGAACCCACCCATGCAGATCCAATGAAGTGCATTTTCATCCTGAGGCAGAGATAGGATTTTGAGGTGGCTCTACTGGAAAGGTATGAGGTCAACTTCCTGACAAGTCTCCTGCTTTCCCATGAATTTAGTGGAAATGCCTTCTTAGAAGTTGCATCAACTCGCTAGAAAGCTATAGCCAATCAACTGAGGCAGTTAACAAGCCACTGGATAAGGGTTCTTGTGGAACTGTGGTAAAGATCCTAGCTCTAAGCCAAGAAACCTGTTTTCAAGTCCCACCTGCACCAAAGGTGTGTCACAACATCTCTGAACAAGTCAAGTAGAAAATGCTTTTTTAAAAAGTCAAATGATAACTTGTTCCAGGGCTGTTTTTGACACAATGCACAGGAACTGGGCTGGGCCATCAGCGTGCCTAATGAAAGGAGACAGCTATCCAATGGAGAGCCAGAGAACTGGGAGCTATTCTGACACTGCACAAATAGTGCTCAAGCATGACCACACACAGCTTGTTTTGTGTGGGGTTAATAGGGCAGAGCGGTGGGGGTGGGGGGAATGATCCAGGCTGCCATTCCCTTGCAACAAAATGAGACCAACTGTGGTATTTTCAGACCCTCTCTTCCTCTTTCCCTACCCTCAATGGCGCTCAAATAAAACTTACTCATTCATTCCCATAATCAAGAATTTACCCTTTCTGCCCAATATCTATGTGACTTGTATGCCAAGGAAACTTAATAATGTGTACCCTCTTTACAGGAATCTTAGCCATGCCATCAGTTGTATTTCTCCTTACACCTCCCACCACCAAACCATCATCTCCCAGACCATCCATAACCTCATCACCTCAGGGGATCTCCCATCCACTGCCTCCAACCTCATCGTCCCCCAACCCCGCATCGCCCGTTTCTACCTCCTCCCCAAAATCCACAAACCTAACTGCCCCGGCCGACCCATTGTCTCAGACTGCTTCTGCCCCACCGAACTCATCTCTGCATATCTCGACAAGGTCCTGTCCCCCTTAGTCCAAGAACTCCCCAACTCCGTTCGGGACACCACCCACGCCCTCCACCACCTCCATGATTTTCACTGCCCCGGCCCCCAACGCCTTATCTTCACCATGGACATCCAGTCTCTATACACTTCCATCCCCATCACGAAGGCCTCAAAGCCCTCCGCTTCTTCCTTTCCTGCCAACCCAACCAGTACCCTTCCACTAACACCCTCCTTCGACTGACTGAACTGGTCCTCACTCTGAACAACTTCTCTTTCCAATCCTCCCACTTC
>NC_057720.1:51791750-51807491 GCF_004010195.1 Chiloscyllium plagiosum
AGGTCCTTGGACTCCTCCGTCGCCAGACCATGGCAACACGACGCCTGGAGGAAGAGCGCCTCATCTTCCACCGAGGAACCCTTCAACCACAAGGGATGAATGCAGATTTCTCCAGCTTCCTCGTTTCCCCTCCCACCCATCTTATCTCAGTCCCAACCCTCGGACTCAGCACGGCCTTCTTGACCTGCAATCTTCTTCCTGACCTCTCCGCCCCCTCCCCCTCTCCGGCCTATCACCCTCACCTTAACCTCCTTCCACCTATCGCATTCCCAACGCCCCTCCCCCAAGTCCCTCCTCCCTTCCTTTTATTTTAGCCTGCTTGGCACATCCTCCTCATTCCTGAATAAGGGCTTATGCCCAAAATGTTGATTTTCCTGCTCCTTGGATGCTGCCTGACCTGCTGCACTTTACCAGCAACACATTTTTCAGCCAACCCTATGATGATAAGCAATCATATTCACTATCAAGGGAACATCAGATCCCTACCTCAATGATGATTGCACTCAAACAAGGCCATGTCATTATACCAGTTCTTGTCTCCAACCTTCTTCACTGCAAACCTGTACCTCAACTTCAGCAAATTACCCATTGGCATGGAGAAACAGAACAGACAGAAAGTTGTTCAACCCACACTGTCTTGAATCCAAACTCGAGTCACTCTAACTGCAGTCAGTGAGCTGAATTTACAGATGAATTTGCAAGTTTTTTTTGTCAAGAGGTGTGAGGGAGGAGCACTGCTGGGAAGGTGAGTAAGACCATTTAAAATACTTACCTCAGGTGTTGGGGCCTCCATTTGTCAAGAGGTGTGAGGGAGGAATAAAGGACTGCTGGGAAGGTGAGTAAAAAACAAATTTTTTTGAACAGAGCGGTGAGGAAAGAGGGCAGAGAGAAACGAGCGCTGCTGGCAAGTTTTTAAGTGGGTGAGATCTAAACCCGAGACCCTATACCGTAGGGATTCCCTCCCACCCACCTCCTCTAATCTTACTAAGAGTCTGTAAACTCGGTAGGTTTTCAGGTTTACTCATTTTTTCTTTTCTTCTCTTCCTTTGTTTAGTCCTGTGTGGGCTTTCAGTGTAGCGGGGTATGGCTGATAGGGCAGTTGCATGTTCCTCCTGCAGAATCTGGCAGGTGAGAGACACTACACATGTCTCTGCTGATCACATCTGCAGGAAGTGCACCCAACTCCAGCTCCTCAAAAAGCGAGTTCAGGAACTGGAGGTGGAGCTGGATGAACTACGGATCATCAGGAGGCTGAGGGAGAAATTGAGAGGATGTACAGGGAGGTGGTCACTCCTCAGACCAGGATAAGGACAGCTGGGTTACAGTCAGGGGGAGGAAAGGGAACCAACAGATAGGGCAGGGATCCCCTGTGGCTGTTCCCCTCAGCAATAAGTATACCGTTTTGGATACTGCTGGTGGGGATGGCCTACCGGGGGAAGCCAAAGTTGTCAGGCCTCTGGCACTGAGCCTGGCACTGTGGCTCAGAAGGGAAGGGGGGAAAATAGAAAAGCGCCAGTGGTAGGGGACTCAGTAGTTAGACAGAATCTCAGGAGATTTTGTAGTCAGGAACGGGTCTCCTGGAAGGCTGTTGCCTCCCCGGTGCCAGGATCCGGGATGTCGCTGATTGGGTTTACAGGATTCTGAAGGGGGAGAGTAAGCAGCCAGAAATCGTGGTACATATTGGCATCAATGATATGGCCAGGAAAAGAATGGATGATCTGAAAAGTGACTACAGAGAGCTTGGTTGGAAGCTGAAGAGCAGGATGAGTAGAGTAGCGATCTCAGGTTTGCTACCAGTGCCACGGGATAGTGAGGTGAGGAACAGACAGCGAGTGTAGCTCAACACGTGGCTGTGAGGCTGGTGCAGGAGAGACGGCTTCAGATACCTAGACCATTGGGATACCTTCTGGGGAAGGTGGGACCTGTACATGAAGGACGGGTTGCACCTGAGCTGGAGGGGCACAAATGTCCTGGGTGGGAGATTTGTTCATGGGGTTCGGGAGGGTTTAAACTAGTTTGGCAAGGGGTTGGGAATCAGAGCTACATATCTGAAAGGGGGGCAGTTGTAGATTGGGCAGTGACAGGATGTAGTGAATCTATCAGGAAGATTTCTCACGTGATGAAACAAAGGGATTGGCTAAAGTGTTTCTGCTTTAACGCAAGGAGTGTCGGTAAACTCGGTAGGTTTTCAGGTTTACTCATTTTTTCTTTTCTTCTCTTCCTTTGTTTAGTCCTGTGTGGGCTTTCAGTGTAGCGGGGTATGGCTGATAGGGCAGTTGCATGTTCCTCCTGCAGAATCTGGCAGGTGAGAGACACTATATATGTCTCTGCCGATCACATCTGCAGGAAGTGCACCCAACTCCAGCTCCTCGAAAACCGAGTTCGGGAACTGGAGCTGGAGTTGGATGAACTAGAGTATGGATCAGTACTTGGGGCTATGATGTTGTGGCCATAATAGAGATGTGGGTTTCACAGGGCAGGATTGGTTGCTAGATGTTCCAGGATTTAGAACATTTAAAAAGAACACCGAAGGTGGAAAAAGAGGAGGGGGTGTAGCTTTGCTAATCAGAGAGTGCATCATAGCTACAGAAACAAATGTTGTTGAGGAAGGTTTGTCTACTGAGTCAGTATGGGTGGAAGTTAGGAACAGCAAGGGAGCAGCCACCTCATTGGGTGTTTTCTACAGACCCCCTAATAACAGTAGAGAGATTGAAGAACTCATACGCTGGCAGATTTTGGGAAAATGCAGATGTAGCAGGATTGTTGTTATGGGTGATTTCAACTTTCCCAATATTGACTGAAACCTCTTTAGTGCAGATGGTTCGGATGGAGCCGTTTTTGTCAGGAGTGTTCAGGAGGTTTCCATACTTAGTATGTAGACAGGCTGACGAGGGAAGAGGCCATTTTGGATTTGGTGCTCGGCAATGTGCCAGGACAGGTATCAGGTCTCGCGGTGGGAGAACACTTTGGTGACAGTGGCCACAGCTGCCTCACATTTACCATAGCTTTGGAGAGGGAAAGCAGCAGTTACCAAGGGAAGATATTTAATTGGGGAAAAGGAAATTATCAGACAGGAGTTGGGAAGTACAGACTGGGAGCAATTGCAGAAAGGGCACAGCAGACATGTGGAGACTGTTTAAGGAGCAGTTGTTCCAAGTGATGCACGTATTTGTTCCTCTGAGGCAGGCAAGAAGGGGTAAGATTAAGAAGCCTTGGATGACGCGAACAGAGGAGCTTCTTGTCAAAAGGAAGAAGGCAGCTTACGTAAGGTGGAGGAAACAAGGATCTAGCACAGCTTTAGAGGAGTACAGGTTTACTAGAAAGGAGCTCAGAAATGGACTGAGGAGAGCCAGGAGGGGACATGAAAAAGGCTTGGCAAGAAGGATTAGGGAGAACCCAAAAGCATTTTACTCATAGGTGGAGAATAAGAGAATGATCAGGGAGAAGGTAGGACCAATCAGGGATAGCGTAGGGAACTTGTGCATGGAGTCTGAGCAGATAGAGGAAGCCCGAAATGAGTTTTTTGCTTCAGTTTTCACTAATGAAAGGGACCTTGTTGGGAATGAGAACTTTGAGGAGATGGGATGCAGGCTTGAACAGATCAAAATTGCTGAAATCGATGTACTGGAAATTTTGGCAAACATTAAGATTGATACATCCCCAGGGCCGGATTAGACTTATACTCGGCTGCTCCGGGAAGCAAGGAAGGAGGTTGCTAAGCTGCTGATGAAGATCTTTGCTTCCTCACTTTCCAACGGAGTCATACAGGAGGATTGGAGGGAGGCGAATGTTGTTCCTCTTTTCAAGAAGGGTAATAGGGAAATCCCTGGCAATTACAGACCAGTCAGTCTTATGTCTGTGGTTAGCAAAGTTTTGGAAAGAATTCTGAGAGTTAGGATTTATGACTATTTGGAAAAGCATAGCATGATTAAAGGCAGTCAGCATGGCATTGTGAGGGGCAGGTCATGCCTCACAAATCTTATTGAGTCCTTTGAGGAGGGGAAAAGACAGGTTGATGAAGGTCGAGCAGTGGATACGATGTAAATGGACTTCAGCAAGGCATTTGATAAGTTTCCCCATGGTAGGCTCATTCATCAACCTGTATGAGATACAGGTGGTATGAGATACAGGGAGATTTGTCGATCTGGATTCAGAATTAGTTGGCTGACAGAAGGCAGATAGTGGTTATAGATGGAAAGTATTTTTCCTGGAGATCAGTGTTGAATGGTGTCTCACTGCACTCTGTTCTTGGGCCTCTGCTCTTTGTAGTTTTTATCAATGACTTGGATGAGGAGGTTAAGGGGTGGGTTAGTAAATTTGTAGATGACACAAATGTTGGAGGTGTCGTTGATAGTATCGAGGGCTATTGCAGACAGGATGCAGAGCTGGACTGAGAAATGGCAGATGGAGTCCAACCTGGATAAATGTGAAGTGGTGCACTTTGGAAGGTCGAACTTGAATGCTGAGTTTAGGATTAAACACAGGATTCTTGGCAATGTGGAGGAACAGAAGGATCTTGGTGTTCAAGTACATAGATCCCTCAAAGTTACCACCCAAGTGGATAGGGTTGTTAAGAAAGCATATGGTATTTTATCTTGCATTAACAGGGGGATTGGGTTTAAGAGCTGCGAGGTTTTGCTACAGCTCTACAAGTCCCTGGTGAAACTACACTTGGAATATTGTGTCCAGTTCTGGTCATCTTACTCTAGGAAAGATACGGAGGCTTTGGAGAGGGTGCAAAGAAGGTTTACCAGGATGCTGCCTGGACTGGAGGGCTTGTCTTACAAAGAGAGGTTGACTAAGCTCGGACTTTTCTCTCTGGAGAGAAGGAGGAAGAGAGGAGACCTGATTGAGGTATACAAGGTAATGAGAGGCATGGATAGAGTCAATAGCCAGAGTCTTTGCCCCAGGGCAGGATTGACTGACACGAGGGGTCATAGTTTTAAGATATTAGGAGAAAGGTACAGAGGAGATGTCAGAGATAGGTTCTTTACGCAAAGAGTTGTGAATGCATGAAATGCATTGTCAGCGGTTTTGGTGGAAGCAGAGACATTAGGGACATTTAAGCGAATTGAGGGGTGCGTAGGATAGGTTATTTTATTTTAGATTAGGATTAATCCTCGGCACAACATTGTGAGCCAAAAGGCCTGCTCTGTGCTGTACTTTTCTATGTTCTATGACACTTGTGTGTGTGCTCTCACTGAGCTCCAAGAAATTGTTGCCTCTTTCTCTGATGCATATGAGAAAATGACAGACCAACCCCTGCAAAACTGAAGTCTTCTTCCACACAGATTCCACATTACACCACCTACCCCCGATGATTAAGACCAGCAAGGCACTGGAAAGCCTCAATCATTTTCCCCATCTTAACCTTCTCAACAAAGACAAACATAGATAATGAAATTCGCCATTATGTTCAATGTGATAACTCAGCTTATAGTTGACAAAAGGCAAGATGATTTGAGGACCAAGCTCTCAAATCCCAGGGCTAAGTTCATGGTTTAATTGGCAGTAGTATTATCCATGTTCCTGCATGACTTGGAGACTTCAGCAATCTACCGCCACCATCTCAAAGCACTGGTGAAAACCCACCAGCAATATCTTTGCAAAGTCCTCTAAATTAAGAGACAAGAATGGCAATTTAATAACACCATTTTCTCCCAAGCCACATGCCCCGAATCAAAACAAAAATTACTTAAAAGCAGTCCTGGTGGGTAAAATGTGGTGTTAGTAAGCCTACCAGCAAAGTAACATTGCTGGTTCACTGGACTCTAAACATTAATTCTGCTTTCTCGCCAGACCTGTTGAGCTTCTCCAGCAATTTTGTTTTTTGTCCCAGTGTTACTGTTGCAACAGGGGATTGCCAGGAGGACAACAGAAGTGCTTCAAGGATGTCCTCAAAATATCACTGCAGAGGTTAATCATCGCTGCCACCTCTCATGAGTCAATGGGTTGTGACCAACCAAAATGGAAAAGACTTGTTTCGGAAGACACAGAAAACATCAGTCAGGAATGTACAAAGGCAAAATTCAAACATCAGTGAGTGTGTAAAAGCTTCCACAGAACTCATATACAATATTATCCAAGCACCAGCTTTCCCTCATGTGACAGAATCTACCAATGATGAATTGGTCATCAGGCATGTCAGAAGCAAAGTGAAAGCAGAATGCTGATTGGCTGCTGAAGACGAATGTTGATATATTACTGAACACATCATTGAAATGATGTGTCAAATAATTTAAAAAGCCAATTTAATTCTTCATTAGATGATAATACTTAAACCTTGCAAATCGTGGGACATACCTTGATGAAGTAGCCAAAGCTATGAGTAAGGCTTGAAGGATTCCTCTTATATAAACAATTGGATTTTTCTTGGTGATAAAGAGGTAAACCATGGGTAGAACAAATAGCCCATGGACCACGAGACCACAAACCACTGTGATAGCGTAGAAGCCCAGTTTTTTCCCGATTGCTGTAGGGTCATCCATCTCCAGGATTTTGCCAGCAATGAGAAACACTATGCCTAGAGGGAAATAACTAATATAAAGAACATATTATGTTCAACGTAACCAATTAAATCAGAACAGAAAAGAAGAAGAAACAATAGCAAAATTTAAAAGTCCAAAGCCCCCATACCCTTCTGATGCAAGAAACCCCACAGGACCACAGTTATTTAGATTTCAAGAACTGTCTTATAGAATTACAAAGAATTCTAGTGGAGAGAAAGGGAATTGAATAAACACCTGAAATGAAAAGATTTCCAAGAAACAGTGGGAAGTGAATTGGTTAAATTGCTTTGCAAAAAAATCAGCACAGACATGATTATCTAAATGGCCTCCTTCTCTGCTGTAAGCATTTTATGATTCTAAACATTATTTTATCCTTCTGGTGTTTTTCATGCGTGTCTGAGAAAACTGGAGGAGACAATGACTCAAAATGGTCAAGACTTTGAAATAACTCTACAGAGGTCATTATCCCATCACCAAGTCACCCTTTATTCACACATGAAGAGTCCTTGACACTGATCCAGCTCCCTCAGAGCCTGCTCACACAGTGACCAGAATGTCTGACACCCCTGTTCTTATCTGTCAGGTAGGGCTCCCTGATTGGAATAGATTAATAGCCCCTTCTTTGAGGTCCACCTGGCTGCCCTCATTACAATCACTAAACACTTTTTCATGTTTTTGGATTTTA
Source organism: Chiloscyllium plagiosum (assembly GCF_004010195.1). NCBI lineage: Eukaryota > Metazoa > Chordata > Chondrichthyes > Orectolobiformes > Hemiscylliidae > Chiloscyllium > Chiloscyllium plagiosum. The sequence goes on from NC_057720.1 coordinate 51,798,945, forward strand.
ATTGATCTCTTCATTGAAAAATATAATTAAATTATGGAGAAGTTAAAAAGTATTTTCAGGACTTTAGTTGTAGTGGTCCAGCACATTGAAATAGAATAGTTCACCAATCTACAGCTAATAAAGATACAGAGGACTATCTAAAGTATTTATTCAAATGTTATAATTCACAAAATATATTCATCATAAACGTGATCAGATTTTGCAATAGATTATAGGTAGGTAAAATATAATCATATTAAGCAAAACATGAACCTAGATAGCAAGTAAGCTGTAGTCCTCACTGAAATGTCACTGAAAATAAGACCCCAATTGCAGGTATTATCTCAAACCATCAAATGACACCTCTTGGGCCCTAATGTCAGTGAATACTGAAAGTGCTGCAACAACTCTCACACACGTCATGCCTTTTATATACTAAAGCATCTTGAGAGACTTCATAGGAGTGATATCAAATAAATTTGACACCAAGCCAGATTAAGAGCAATATATGAGCAAAGACTCAGTCAAAGAAGGTAGGTGCAAAGCACAGTTAATTTGGATGATTTGGCATTTATGCTGGGGCAGACAATCAATAGAATAGTGCAGTCTAGAGTTAACAAAAACAACAGATGGATTGAAGCAAGATAATTAATAGAAAAGTTTTGCAGACTAATGTTTTAACAAAATTGATGAATATTTTCTCAAATTTCCTTGTGGCCTAGTGGAGTGTGATAGACCCTTTGTAATCTGACGGTGACAGCAATGTTTATTGTTATTCTCTGGGAGATTAACCAATATAAGATTTATAAATATTTAGCATTTGCAAACAAAATAAACAACTTTCAGCATTTACTGGTCACAACATTCCCACATAACACTATAATTCAACAGGTAGTGAAACAGTTACTATTCATTCAAATTCAGTTCTGCATGAAGAGCACCAGACCCAGACTCACCATGTGGCAACAGCAACAATCTTCATCACAGATTCATTTAAACATTGACAGAAGCTGACCAGTGGCAGTCCATTCTTTCCCATTCTCCCCAGCATTATACCTTGACACAGAGAATATAACTTGTCACAGCTCAAGTCATTAACTTTATCTGGATGTCGCAGAGTTGCATTCCTATCTAGCCCTGAAACGTGGCAATTGGTTTATGAGATTCAAGAAAAGGTAGACTATGAAACACGTAGTCTAATCCAAAGAAACAATGTAATGGACCCCATTCTTACCCCACAGGGTCTCAATTACACCTCCTCAGACACTCTTGCACTCCTCAACCCTGGCCTGGCAGAACCCCACCCCATCCCCTCCCCTCTCACTGGGACTCAAACCTACCCCTCCTCCTCTTCCCCACCACCAGACCTGGCCTGATAACCCTTCCACACTTTGTATGCCCACCCTGGCAACCCTGTCACCAAACCCCACCCCGCACTCCCATACACAAACTGAGTATCCCTCCCCCTGCCAAGCATGACCTAACAGAAACCTACACCAACACCCTGCCACTGAATCTGATTCAACCCACACCTCAGGTCTGACCTGAACCCACCACCAGACATGACCCAACCACCCACCATCAGATCAAGTGGTGAAATAATGGTCACCACTGAACCAGATTTGTCCCACTCACCCTGACCTCCAAAGAAAAACTGCATCACATACCTGACACCTTCATCATCTTGCACCCTATCCCTAGAGCATGCTACTCACTTTTGACTTGGCACCTGGCCACTGGTATCCTACCCTCAATCCACTTGGCACCCTACCCATCTGTATCCTACCCTCCAAGCACCCTAATATCACAATCACTTTATATACTTTCCATTTGACTGCTACTGTCAAAGAGGCTTTCAGGCCCTTTAAATGTTCAGAAAACAGCAGCTCATTGCTTTGAGAAGGGAATGTGGTTTGCCTTCCTTGACATTTCAGCACTAACTGCCAGAATAGAAGCATGACTTTCACTTTTCTGAAGGAGCCCTGATCAGAATCTCCTCTCAGAAAATCAGAGTGCCCTTCTTTTGTAAAATAAATTACATTATGGTGATGTGCAATACTGGCCCTCGAGCAAGTCAACTGCTTGGAAGCTTGGTAGAACATTTACCTATACTCACTCTTATCCTATATGAACTATCAATGATCAAAAGCCCACTAGTGATATAAATGTAGTGGTAGGTAACAAACTATCACACAAATATTCACATTAATTTGTAAAATGCTTTTGTCATAGGATCTTTTTGCTAAATAAGCCCAGTATCAACACTACAAAGTATTGTTACTTACACCATATTTCAACTTAAGAAAAATAATTGGCTGATGGCAGGAGACAGAGGGTTGTTGTGGAGAGTTGTTTTTCAGACAGGAGCTTGTGACCAGCGGTGTTGAGTCCACTCTTATTTGTCACTTATATAAATGATTTGGATGAGAATGTAGGATTTTTGGTTTGTAAGTTGGCAGATGAAAATTTGTGGTAATATGGACAGTGAGGAAGATTATCTAAGATTACAAAGGGATTTTGATCAATTGGGCTAATGGACCGAGGAGTGGCAGATGGAGTTTAATTTAATTAAATGCGAAGCATTGCTTCTTGGTAAAATGAACAAGGGCAGGGCTTTCATAGCTCATGGTAAGGCCCTGGGAAAAACAGAGAGATCTAGAGGTTTGGGTACATAATTCATTGAAAGTTGTGTCACAGGTAGAGTGATAAAAAGGGTGTATAGCACGGTTGCCCTCATTGCTCAGACCATTGAATATAGGAGTTCTGACACCATTTTGTGGTTGTACAGGAGGTTGGTGAGGCTACTTTTAGAGTACAGTCTGTTCTGCTATAACACGGTAGCTACGTTCTCGTCCAATCCTGTGTTATAAGAGCATAATTTAAACTGATGCGGCTGGAATCAAGTTATAACAAATTCATGCTTTAAAACTTCACATTTTAGAAATATTGTCCCCAATTAGTCAATCGTGTTATAGCGAATTTGTGTTAATGAAATGCGCATTATAGCAGAACGACCTGTACTGCGTACAGTTCTGGTCACCCTCCCATAGGAAGGATACTATTAAATTGGAAAGAGTACAAAAAGGGTTTATGAAGATGTTACTGGGACTGAAATGTTTGATTTATAAGGAGAGGCTGGATAATCTTGGACTTTTTCACTGGAGCAGAAAAGGTTTAGAGATGACCTTATGGAGGTTTATAAAATGATGAAGGGCATAGATAAGGTGAAGAGCAAGGTTTTTTTTCCGTTGTGTTGGAGAGTTCAAAACTAAGGGACATAATTTTAAGGTGAAAAGAGAAAGATTTAAAAGGGACCTAAGGGACAACTTTTCACACAAATGGTGGCTCGTATGTGGGATGAACAGCGAGAGGAAGTGGTAGATGCAGGTGCAGTTACAACATTTAAAATACATTTGAACAGGTACATGAATAGGAAAGGTTCAGAGGGATATGGGCAAAATGTGGATGAGTTGGAACAAATGGTCTGTTTCCATGCTATATGATTCTATGACTCTATAAGAAGATTGATATGGATAAGTAGACATTCTAAATAAAGTGTTATAATTTGCTAAAGAAATAATAAATAGACATAGGAAATCACAAATGAAAAAAAAATCATTAAATAATCTATATACTGACGCTTGTTGCATAGTTTGACAGATGTTCTGTTAAAAAAACTCACCCATTGTTGCAGAAAATATAACAATGCCAAGAACATTCATTCCTTCACTTGATCCTGGCCCTGATTTGTAGATAATTTCTGGAGGTGGGGTAATATCCAAAGAAATGTTCTGAACTACTTCAGAGTCATTGTCACCTTGAATTCCATAAATTAAAGGCATTCGTGTGGCAGCTTCAGATCCCACAACTTTGACAGAAACAACAATTGGAACAATCTTGGTTCGATACTGTGAAACCAAGCAATGATGTATTTTAGTATTCTCAAAGAGAACAAACAGCAATTTTAAATATAAAGTATAGCTAAATGACTTCTATCTTCATAGCCACATTAGCCGAGCCAAAACAAAAGTTGAAAATGAAACTCTATTGCTATGAGCTGAATTTGTGACTCGCTTTCATTCGAAAAGTGTTAATTTGTGTTGGCTTTAAAACCAACAGCATGAAGGAAGTCTGGGATTTCATGTAAGTGAGAATCCTCCATACATGCATCTAAGATATTTCTACACAAGAGAACATCAACTCTTTAACCTCCTGTCACATTAGCAATGTTTGTTATGTTCCTCATGAAGCTGAACTTCCTAAGATGGTAATTTCTAAAAACCTCCCCTAAAAGGGAGAATTCTGGAAGTACCAGATCTGAGAGAAATGCCTATGTGGTCTTGTTTACCATGATGGGTTATGGGTGGCAGAGCTCAAACAGAAGTCTATCAAAATCAAATAATAGTTTTCACATGTCTGACTCATTATACAGAGACAACTTCTTTTGGAGACACGAGTGGGGGAAAAAGTGTTGAGGGAAGGGGTTAAAAAAACAATTGCTGCAAAAAACAGAGAATGATTGCAACAAATAATAGGATACTTGTGAAAGTGAGAACACAGGACCAGAGCGAGTCACTCGGCCCATTGAGCCAGTTCCACCATTCAACAGGTCCAAATTGATCATTTATCTCTATGCCTTTGCTGCACTACCCCCATTTCCCTTATTATCATTGGCAGCTAGAAATCGATTGATTTCTATCTCAAACATGCTCAATGATGGAGCTTCCACAGCTCTTTGATGTAGAGAATTCCTAGGCTTCACCTCTCCCACTAAGAAGAAATTCCTTAAATAGCCAGCTCCATATTTTCTGCTGGTTTTCAGCTAGTTGATTTTCTGTTGGAAAGAAAGCAGACAGAACAAAGGAGAACATTTGAAGATTAAGGAGATACCATGTAAGGTTTGAAAATTAATTTTCTGCAAATACAAGTTCAATTGCCTTTCTAAAATTCTGATGAGATCTGATTCTGTAACGGATTACCACAGTCCTCTGCATGAAAAGACATCCATATTTCCTCCAGTTCCTCTGGTTCAAAATAATGAATAATTAATTCAGGTTTCTTCCCACTTGGCAGAGGAAATGGTGGAATTTCTCCTCCCTGGTGTGGTGTAAGCAATGAGCAAGAGAAATGGGAAATTACTGTGAGAAAACGAAACTCAACTTCCTTTTGTTGAGAACATGTTTTCTGATGTTCTCCTCAAACCCGCAAATAATGACTTCAGATCCTCACTATTGAGCAGTAACAACCATGCATTTACATGCATTTACACCTCATTAAAGCCCCAACATTATTTATACACCATTTTTAACTCTCCTATCCTTCCCTGAAAAACTAGACAGTACAAAAATTCCCAACATGTGCATCAAAGCGGGTACCTCCCAGCTGCATCTCACTGACTGTTTGTACTGGCCATCTTCCAATTGCTGCGATATGAGAACCCATCTGCATTATCCATGGTCACCATCCTTGTTGACCTTAAATCCACACAAGTTAGTATCAGCAAACCACCAGCTTCACCACATTATCATGGCTACTCTCAGACCACTGCATGCACCATTTTAGCCCTTCAACATTTTAACTGCAGTTCAGACACATCTCGCACGTGTATGTTTGTGCCAGGATGGCACACATCTCATGCGTGTTCACAAGTTGTACCTTATGCTGTTAGTTTGCTTTTTTAATGCTTTCTCACTTTGCATTTACTTAGAGCCTTCCAGTCTCTACACAGTCACATAGTTTTCTTAGTGCACTTGCATTGACTTCAGCACTGACGTGTGGACAACCACATTTGTGTGACTTGCAGTGGTTTATTAGCCCATGGGTCTTTAATGCTTCATTTCAGGTTGCTAGCCTCTGTGTCTTGCATTTTTTTTTATTGCAAAAGGAGATGCAGGCAGCTTGAAATGTTGGGAAACACTGGACAGTCAAAAGGGTGGACATAACACTGTCTGGCAGCTTGCAATGTTAATATTACACCTGCAGCATGTGTCAGCGCTTTATTTGGAAAATATACTGCATGTGCTTCAAGCAAATGGCCATGTGAGGAAGTTAAATGGGAATGGTCCTCAGTGGGGCGAGGGTAATCTGCAACCAGTCAAGGGGCTCATCCAGTTTTAGTCCAGGAGTTTGGTCATGGTCACACCCAGAGATTAAGTGCCATTAGTCCAGAGATTATAAGTAGGTCAGTCAGATTACAGTGGCAATTTCATTCCAGACAGGTAGTGGACCTATTTTTCCTGCAATAAGACAAAGATTATGTATCATTAAGTAGATGTAAGAGCAGTTAGCGATCATGCATGAACAGGCAAGATGGTGGGGTGCCTCCAGTGGTTGAGAAGGAAGCACAGAGGTCAGAAATCATTTTGGAGGTTAAAGTGGATGATAGCCTTTGAATGGACATGATGAATGCAATAGTGAAAGTTGTAGCGCATGAGCCTGGTGTGATGTATGTGCAATGTGACAGATTCAGAGTGAGTGATGGCCCTGTGAATGTGAGGGAGCAGATAGAAATTGGTGATCCTTAGCCTTACAGAGCAAAGAAGACCATAGACCTTCGTCCTGCTCTGCTGGGCATCCTTCTCTAAATGGGATGGTGGTGTGGATGTCTTTGACGGTCAACTAGTAAAAGGATTGCCCTCGTTTCCACCAATCCAACCACCAATCTCCTGGTCCCTATCTGGGGCGAGGAAAGCTTTTGTTTCCTCTGGGCCATGTCCTGAATGTAGAGGATGACCACCGCATTATGAGGGTCAGTTTCTGGCTTGCAGCTGCTGAAGTGGTTTGCAGCTGGGCATTAGGCTTTAACCACTGGGCCAGAGGCAAGCAAGCAAGAGGTTCCCAGCAGTTGAAAACTTCCAAAAGGCCTTTGATAAGGTGCCTCATGGGAGGATGCTGAGTAAGTTGAGGGCCCGAGGTGTTCGAGGTGAGCTACTGGCATGGATTGGGAATTGACTGTCTGACAGAAGGCAGAGAGTTGGGATAAAAGATTCTTTCTCGGAATGGTAGCTGGTGACAAGTGGGGTCCCGCTGGGTTCAGTGGTGGGGCCGCAGCTGTTCACTTTATATATTAATGATCTGGATGAAGGGACTAGGGGCATTCTGGCAAAGTTCACCGATGATAGGAAGTTAGGTGGACAGGCAGGCAGTACTGAGGAGGTAGGGAGGCTGCAGAAAGATTTAGACAGTTTAGGAGGGTGGTCCAGGATATGGCTGATGCAATTCAACAAGAACAGGTGCAAGATCTTGAACTTTGGACTATTTTTTAAATGATGAGAAATTCATAAAGCCAAAGTACAAAGGGATCTGGGAGTGCTAGTCCAAGATTCTCTAAAGATTGATTTGTAGGTTGAGTCCGTGATTAAGAAAGCAAGTGTAATGTTGTCATTTTTCTTAAAAGAGTTGGAATATAAAAGCAGCAACGTGCTTCTGAGACTTTATAAAGCTCTAGTTAGACCCCATTTAGAATACTGTGTCCAATTTTGGGCCCCGCACCTCAGGAAGGACATTCTGGCACTGGACCGTGTCCAGCAGAGATTCACAAGGATGATCCCTGGAATGGTCGGCCTAAATATGATGATCGGCTGAAGATCCTGGGATTGTATTCATTAAAGTTTAGCAGGTTGAGGGGAGATCTAATAGAAACTTACAAGATAATGCATAGCTTAGAAAAGGTGGACGCTGGGAAGTTGTTTCCGTTAGGCAAGGAGACTAGGACCCGTGGGCACAGCCTTTGAATTAGAGGAAGTCAATTTAGAACGGAAATGAGGAGACGTTCCTTCTGCCAGAGTGTGGGGTGGGCCTGTGGAATTCATTGCCACGGAGCTCAGTTGAGGCTGGGGCATTGGGTGTCTTAAGGCAGAGATTGATAAATTCTTGATCTTGCAAGGAATTAAGGAAGAGTGCAGGTAAGTAGAATTGAAACGCCCATCAGCTGTGATTAAATGGTGGAGTAGACTCGGTGGGCCGAATGGCCTTGCTTCCACTCCTATGTCTATTGATCTTATGGAAAGCACTTCCATCTCGTTGGCCCAGTAATTTCCCTAGGAAGGCACCTAAGAGCCCAAATGCTCAAATAAATAAGGTGAAGAGTGTAAGATTGTGTGACAAAACTCAGTATGAGCCCTGGCAGAACAGATGCCATGAACTTCACAGAACAAAACTCTACCTGAAAATGGAAAGATTGCACCCAATATCTTTCTTGATTCATTATCAAAATCCCTTGGCATTTTGGAATATTTATTGAGGTTTTCTGTCAACATCTCTGCTTTTCTAGGTTCTCCAATCTCCCAACTGAAGTTCCTCAGCTCAGGGGTCATAATAGTAAACTTACTCTGCACTGTTTCTCGGACTTTGACATTCTTCCTAACACATGTTGACCTGGACTGTTTGCAATGCTCCAGTGGAGGTCCAATCAGATATTTTCAAATGGTATAGTGGGACTGCTTTGTTTTCATATTTGAAGCCTTTATATACAGTAGTTTGGCACACCGACCTCTACACCGCTGAGGCCAAACGCCAGCTCGCAGATACCTCCTCCTACTGCCCCCTTGACCATGCTCCCACCCCCCC
>NC_057720.1:51809060-51824506 GCF_004010195.1 Chiloscyllium plagiosum
CATTCCTGAAGAAGGGCTTATGCCCGAAACGTCGATTGTCCTGTTCCCTGGATGCTGCCTGACCTGCTGCGCTTTTCCAGCAACACATTTCCAGCTCTGATCTCCAGTATCTGCAGACCTCACTTTCTCCTCAAGCCTTTATATACACCTGGCAGGATTCTTGAATTCCCATAAAAAATTAATCTTTAGATTACATTGCTTCTTCATCATGCTTTTCCCAAAGTACATAACTCCTCATTTGACTGCATTAAATTATATTTGGTACATGTCTTTCCATTTTACCAACCTACGGTGGCACAGTGGTTAGCACTGCTGCCTCAGGCGACTGACTGTGTGGAGTTTGCACGTTCTCCCCGTGTCTGCGTGGGTTTCCTCCGGGTGCTCCGGTTTCCTCCCACAGTCCAAAGATGTGCAGGGGCAGGTGAATTGGCCATACTAAATTGCCCGTAGTGTTAGGTAAGGGGTAAATGTAGGGGTATGGGTGGGTTTCGCTCCGGCGGGTCGGTGTGGACTTGTTGGGCCGAAGGGCCTGTTTCCACACTGTAATGTAATGTAAAAAAAAAATGTACATCTTCTCCACACTACTTTTCTATCTTTACAGCTATTTCCCATTATTTCTCATCTAACTTATTCTTTGCCAATATCCCAATTTTCCTTTCCTTCCACAATTTACAGGATTTCAAAACCTCGGCTTGTTATCACCCAATTTACTAGAATTTATCTTGTCTTCGTTCCTATTTTTTTTTCATTTTTGATCGCATTCTGCATTATGAACCTGGGTGGTTCACCTGGATTTTATAAAAGAAGGAAAATGTTTAAAAGCACATTGAATTACAGAGGTTTCACAAGGGCAACTATGAATGCTCAATACATGCTGACCTTGACAGAGTTGTATAAACAGGTATGAACAGGTATAAAAATAAAATATCAACTCACCTGCTGAAAGGTAGCTTGAACTAGATTAGATGGGAACATATTCCTTTTAAGAGACAAGAAAGAAAACTGAGAAATACGTTTCTCAGCATTATTATAGTAATCAATAGCAAAATGCATTTGATTGAAATTTAAACAAAAAACCAAAGACAAATATGAATCATAACAATGAAATAAAAGAATCAATGGATTAATTTAGTTCTCTAAACTTAGCCTAGCTCAGATTATTGACCTATTAACAAGTGACCAATATTTAACTTCTTCAGAAACACTTTTTGGTATGGAAAATCAAGAAATAGACATAGCACAATGGCTCAGTGATTAGCATTGCTGCCTCACATTGCCAGGGACCTGGGTTCGATTCCAGTCTTGGACGACTGTTTGCACATTCTCCCTATGTCTGCGTGGGTTTCATCTCATAATCCAAAGCAGTCCAGGTTAGGTAAATTGGCCATACTAAATTGCCCATAGTGTTCAGGTATGTGTAAGCTAGGTGCATTAGTCAGGTGTAAATACAGGGTAGGGGAAATGGGTCTGGGTGGGTTACTCTTGGGAGGGTCAGTGTGGACTTGTTGGGCCTAAGGGCCTGTATCCACACTGTAGGGATTCTATGATAGAAGATGCCACGGTAGAGGGATTTTATGAGATTGCTAATGTTACAAAAAGATACTGTAGCTAAAAGCTAAGAAAAAATCATGAATGTTTATTAGAGGTACAACTTTTTCATAACATTAATTTTTGGAATTCAGAGAGGGATTGGTTAAGAAACAGATCATGCATATATGTTTCTTTAAAACATACATGCACGAAAAGGAAACTTCCATTTTTCCAGATGTGAGAATCTACTTTATGATCCCCATTGTTTTTCCTGTTATTGTGTATTTGCAAGGGCAATTCATTCTGAATACACAATGAATAGTAAATACCAAATATATTACACCAATTAAGGAAAATCTTATTATTGAGGTCATAGAGGTGGATCACTATCCATTTTATTATGTTTTGGTTCCTTCTCACCTTTATACCAGGACTGAATGCATAGACAAACCAGGAAAACAAAACATATAAAAGTCACAACAGAGAGTGGACAGATATTTTGCAAGGTTCTGGTCAGCTATCCATTAAATAATGTTACATCTCTCAATTTGACCTGAAATGGCATTTAAATCCTTTTTTTGTTTTGTAACTGGGACGGTTATTTAACAGCATGAGCTCATAGTCCAAACAAAAGTTTAAATAAATTCATCTGTAAAGTCTGCACAAACAAATTTACTATGAATGAGCAACAGATGTGAATTTATGAGTATAATTGGGCCATTAAATACATTTTAAAGAACTGCGTGGCAGAAAGAAATGTCAGAAAACCAAAGGGGAACAGTTATTAAAATATACCTATCTGTTTGATTAACTTATCATCTAAATATTACCTTCCTTCAGCTTGGAATGGTTATCATGCCTCTGTTCAGAGATAGTGTTCTTTTTTATTCAAATACCAGTTTTGTATGTTAATTGTTACTGAGTCATTACAAGTAAATTCACGTTTGTTCTATGAACCAGTTGCTAGATTTCTTTTACCGATTCAAATGATGGTAGTCAAGCTTAGGAAAGGAATACTATATAATTTTGGTAAGGACATCAGAAAAGACAGATTGACCAGGATCAAAGATAGAATAAAGTGTCTCATGATCTGACCTTAAAATAGATTAGATTTAGATTTTTTTAGATTACTTAGATTTTTTTTAGATTACTTACAGTGTGGAAATAGGCCCTTTCGGCCCAACAAGTCCACACCGACCCACTGAAGCGCGACCCACCTACATCTACCCCTTACCTAACACTATGGGCAATTTATCATGGCCAATTCATCTGACCTGCACATCTTTGGACTGTGGGAGGAAACCGGAGCACCCGGAGGAAACCCACACAGACACGGGGAGAACGTGCAAACTCCACACAGTCAGTAGCCTGAGGCAGGAAATAGTGCACAAAAATTGCAAACAAACAAGATATTGCATAGCCTCTTCTGAATGAGACTTTCATTTTTGACTGCATCTTGATTTGTGTTGGACTGATGGCCATTAAGAGCCAACTAAGACTACCACACTGATTTTGCAAAGAACTGTTATAGCCATTTCAGCAAACATCCATTTCCTCAATTCAGATCAGATTTGAACCTTGAACACAGAGGTAAAAGAGTAAGTGCGAGCTGATTGCAACAACCAGTATTTTTTATTATCAATGCAGGGGACATAAACATTGCTGGCAATACCAAGATTTATTGCTCATCCCTCATTGCCCTTGAGAACGTGGTGACGAATCACCTTTCCAACAATTGATGGGTTTGTGAGGGTATTTCAGAAGACTGTCACATACTTTTTCAGATCAGCAGATTTCTTTCCTTAAAGTTTAGGTTTTTCTGACAAAACAGTAGTTGCATGCTCATCAACACTGAGATTTTCTTTTCATTCAAGATTTATTTAAATAACTGAATTCAATTCACTAACAGATATTGATTTAAACTCCTATCTCCTTTTTTTTAAACTATCTCCCTGATTGCTAATCAAGTAACATGACCACCATGTTCCTATTTCTGTTATCTATTTGCAAAAAATATTAAAGATTAATTTAGATATGTAATGGAAACAACACATAGGCCTGAGGTCATGTACTTTGCCATGATAGGGAACTTCTTTATCATGGCAAAAATAGAGCAAGTGTCTGCAATTCAGACATATTGGCTCTGAACTTGGTTATTCACATTTTATGGTGGCCAGAATGGAGCAAGCCAGGTTTTGTATATACATATTGTATGAATGCACTTGACTATTTAGATCATAGCTGCCTTCACTGTAGAGGGAAGTTAGCATCCCTGTAGCATCAAACCTGGATTATGTACATTAGATCATCTTAAAGTTGACATTATTGGTGGGAAAGTTGCTGGTGAAGGTACTGAGGGATAAAATCTATTTATATTTAGAAAAGAATGGGCTTATCAGTGATCAGCAACATGGTTTTGTGCTGGGGAGAGCATGCCTTATCAACTTAATAGAGTTCTTTGACGAAGTGACCAAGTTGATAGATGAAGGAAGGGCTGTAGATGTCATATACATGGACTTTAGTAAGGCGTTTGATAAGGTTCTCCATGGTAAACCAATAGAGAAAATGAAGTCACATGGTGTGCAGGGTGTTCTAGCTAGGTGGATAAAGAACTGGTTGAGCGACAAGAAACAGAGAGTAGTAGTTGAAGGGTGTTTCTCGAAATGGAGAAAGGTAACCAGTAGTGTTCCACAGGGATCAATGCTGGTGCCACTGTTGTTTGTGATATACATAGATGATCTGGAAGAGGGCACTGTTGGTGTGATCAGCAAGTTTGCAGATGACACGAAGATTAGTGGGTTAGCAGAAAGCATAGAGGACTGTCAAAGAATACAGGAGAATATAGATAGATTGGAGAGTTGGGTGGAAAAATGGCAGATGGAATTCAATCCAGGCAAATGTGAGATGGTGCATTTTGAGAAATATAATTCGAGAGTGAATTATACAGTAAATGGAAGAGCCGTGGGAAAAGTTGATGAGCAGAGAGATCTGGGATTTCAGATCCATTGTATCCTGAAGGTTGCTGCACAGGTGGATAGATTGGTCAAGAGGGCATATGGTATGCCTCCCTTCATCGGACGGGATATTGAGTATAAGAGCTGGCAGGTCATGTTAAAATTGTACACGACATTGGTTTGGCCGCATTTAGAATACTGTGTACAGTTCTGGTCGCCACATTACCAAAAGGATGTGGATGCTTTGGAGAGAGTACAGAGAAGGTTTACAAGGATGTTGCCTGATATGGAAGGTGCTAGCTATGAAGAGAGGTTGAGTAGGTTAGGTTTGTTTTCATTAGAAAAAAGGAGATTGAGGGGGGACCTGATTGAGGTTTACAAAATCATGAAGAATATAGACAGGGTGGATAGAGACAAGCTTTTTCCCAGGGTGAAGGATTCAATAACAAGAGGTCACACTTTCAAGGTGAGAGGTGAAAAGTTTAAGGGGGATACATGCAGCAAGTACTTTACAAAGAGGGTGGTAGGTGTCTGGAATGCGTTGCTGGCAGAGGTAGTAGAGACAGGAATGGTAGATTCATTTAATATATGTCTGGACAGATGCATGAGTAGGTGGGGAGCAGAGGGATACAGATGCTTAGGAATTGGGCGAGAGGTTTAGACAGTGGATTTGGATCGGCTCAGGCTTAGAGGGCTGAAGGTCCTGTTCCTGGGCTGTAAATTTTCTTTGTTCTTTGTTTTTAAAGCACTCCTGACCTTTGTAAGTTAGTTTGGATAGCCAGAGTAGCCCTTTGGTGAAATAAAAGAGCCTTTTAGATATTGGACTGGGACATTTTGGGGCAGGTCAGGTAATCTTAGGTACCCTTGCAGATGGTGGTCAGGTACCCTTATAGGGGATTGTATGCTATGAGATTGTTAAAAGCACACATGCATTTCCCTAAAAGGTGCATATAACCATTAGAGATGTCAAAGAACTGTCAAAACTGCTAAAGAATTTAGAATATTGGCTTTCATAAGAGATTAGTTGAAGGTATTTGAATGTGGTGAATGTTGCTTTCTTTAAATCAGTTAGAAGTTTCTTTTAAAATAATCACATTTAATCAGTAGACTTACAGGGTTAAACTATATAGGGTTCTGAGCAATGTGCACAATAGGTGAGATTTGTGGTAGAGTTGGGTGTAAATTCCAGTGAGGCCCATCTCGATATTGGGAATGCCTTGTTCCATCTTTTATGTTTTTGAAAAGTACGTGGCAAGTTCTTTCTAGGCAGCAGTGAGTTGCTAGTTAAAGTGGATCCCTTGTTATATGCCTTTGGATGGCCCAACATGCATCATTGATATTCAGCTAGATGTCAAGAGACTCGACAGGAAATCAGAACTGGCATCTGGTGGATTCAGCTTACCATTTGCCTTGAACAACCTTCATGTTGGACACATTTCATGGCACTGGCCATACATACTCTATGTCTACAGGCATTGACATTTAATATGTGCCAGGCTCTAAAAACCCTCATGGCACATCTCCAACCCATCTACAGGTCGCTTCTATACTTCAACATTGGGCCTTGGGCTGCACTGGCAATTATCTTTGTAATGCAGTAGCAAGGGCACTGTGTGCTCAGGGATACCCACCTAGTTCATGGACTGGACCAGGCTGCATGCCTGGGCTTGTTACTTGCTAACACAGCACTCACTCACTCTGAACCAATCTGGACTAGCATTGCCTTGCCTTGTCTTTGGAAGGAAAAAAGCTTGTCATATTTGTCAACATGTCTCAGTAAATTCAAGAGAGATAGCCTTCAGTCAGGTAGTTCCAGCACAACAAATTAAGGACAGCATCCATTATCAGGGCTGAGCCTGCTTGGGCCACTCAGAGTCATGATCCGTTCCACCTAGAGCATGAAGAGTTAAATGTCAGGCAGCCCACGTCCTGTTTTGACTCTTTCTGCCTTATTATATTTTCCTGTTGGAATAAGAAGTAGGTATTAAGGCTCAGTTGTTACTTTTGATGAGGGTGTGGAGATGTCCCAAGCAAGTGAGTCAGAAGTGCAGAGGGCCTACTGAGTTAGCGGAGTCAGCAATTAATGTGAGTGAAAGCCACTGAATGAAGATGTTGCACATATTAGTGAGAATAGTAGAGCATGAGACTTGGTGGGTGGCGTGTTCAGCAGCAGAGATATTGAATGTGAGGTATTGGAGAGAATATAATTGAACATACACGAGTGGCGTGGTAAAGGTTATTGACCTTCTTCCCACATCACTGCCAAGGGCTGAGAATGCACCAACTCTAATGGTAAGTTTGGAACCGGCTATTGGTGTGACCTCCACTGCCAGTCTTGGGGAAACAGAATGTCCCATTTGTGCACCACCCTATCCACCAGTGCCTCCAGGACCTTGTCTGTAAAGCAGGGCAACCATACCCTGCCATCTGCCATGTTTCGGGTAAATGTCAGGAACTGTACAGAGCAGGTCCAGACTTACAGTGCTTGTCTGGGTGCACAACAGCTTTTAAGATCGTGCAGACCCAAGAGGTTCTGGGATATCCATTGAGTGGCATGCAGTTCTGGGAATGACGCATGACAAGATGGGGATAGAATTGGATGCGACAAACACCATGGGGATCGGGTAGGTAGTTAATGAGACAAGTTTAGTAAGATATAGTGAGAATACTTGCCAGGTCTTGCAGTGCAACTTTGATTAGTCATAAAACTGTAAGATTCAGTCCATAATGTTATTTTATGTGTACATGGCAACAGGCATTTGCTTGTTCTGGGTTGCCCTGCATTCTTAGAAGGAATTTGGCAAGCCTAGGACAAAAATACAACCTCCTGGGACAATGCTTCCTGAATCTGGTCTGTGGAACGTGGATGGGCCTCAAACAAAAATGGGGCCCTCGCATTTTAATGTGGGTGTCAGAAACTCATAACATTAAAGCAGTGTTTGAGTTGTCATTTACGTTGTCATAGCCTCAGGGGCTATGGTTTAAGAGCTGGAAAACAGGATTAATGCAGACAGGCCTTTTTGACTAGTACAGACACAATGGCTTATATGGCCTCTTTCTGTATGTAAATCTCTAAATCTATGGAGTGTTATCAGCTGCAGAAACTTGCAGAGCTGAAGAAGCAGCTGAAGAATGCTGCTTAGACTGAAATGGAGAACACATACAGGGAGATGTTGATATTGGAGTTTACCCATATTGTTGAACATTACAATGTGTGATGTAAAATGCATTTAAAATAGCCTTGTCATGAGCCTGATTTCCCTGGAGTTACTGGAATTTTAGCATTGAATAAAGGACCATACTCACACATACCGTATCAAATCTAACAATGCATCAGCAGAGCTCATGATTGGCTTTCCACTGTCATCGATACTCTCCTTCTGGGCTGCACCACCAGGATGTATAATGGAGACCATAATTATTCCTATAACAACAGCCACAAAGGTTGTCCAGAGGTAGTAAGCAATTGTGATGAGACCCAATCGACTTGAAGCTTTTGCATCCAAGGCCGCCAGTCCAGACATCAAGCTGTAAAACAAACTTAAATAGTGCAAGGGTGTCCTGAACATGTCTGTCTGTACATTACTCACTGCATTGCTTTTCTCCTCCTGTTCTGAAGTGGGTCACAAAGGGAATGGCTCCAATGTACTCCTCCAACTCCTTGATTGCATGGTGGCTTGTCCTTTGCATCGAGTATCAAGAAACAAACACAGAGAATACTGGAAAAATTAAGCAGCTCTGAAGTTATGAAGAATAGTCATTCTGGACTTGAAATATTACCTCTCCACAGATGCTGCCAGCCCTCCTGAGTTTCTCCACCATTGTCTGTGTTTGTTTCTGATTTCCAGCATCTGCAGTATTTTGCTTTCACTTTGTTTTTGCCTCCCTATCACTATGCGTTTAAGTCTATCAATTTAGTCTATTACTCTTCTAGTTTCATGCCCCAACATAGACTGGAGAAAAAAATCATGACATGTTTTGTTCCTGAAATAGTTGCACCACAGTTGCTCCAGTCTAAGTAGTCACTTATTTTTGAGTTTCTGGATTACTTTTGAGTGGCCAGAATCCCTTTCAAGTGTTATTTGTATGCAGCATTCTGCTCCACTTTGACCACTTTGAAATGCTTCCAATATTGAACACCAACCATGAGACCATTCATGGAATAGGGCCAGTTCTAAACTAAAGTGGCATTTTATAGAATTTACTGCGCTCTGATCCATATACATTAGCATCAGGGATTGAGAAATTAACAATTCCTACCTGCCAATACTGAATGTAGCACTATAAAGGAGCTGAATTAAGAAACTAACTTTTGTATTCATATACAGAATAGTTCATTATTTGATTTTCATCAGGGATAATGGAGTAACATAACTCAGGACAGAGCTATAAAGGTAAAATGATACAATATTCAGACTTCTGATACATCTAAATAGGTTGACCATGTAAAGGTACTGCTTAGGGAGCTATAGCTGGACATAGATGCTTTTCTGGAGTTAGACAAGTATGTTAGCTAAAATTACTGCTCTCAGTTGCACTACCCCTGTTTGAAGTTCTCATCTGAAGAGATGAGGTGAGGAGGTCGACTAGCTAGACTCAACTACTTGAATGGTTCATCAATGGTCACCATGGGATGATAATCACCATTTGGATTAAGTGCTGGAAGTCATCCTGTCCTGTGAAAATATAGGATTTAGCAAGCATACATGTCAAGAGGAAAGGAGAACAATAGGAAGGAAGGAGAAATTCTTTAGAAAGATGTGGCATGTCACTTCTATTACTAAAATTCATTTAAGACTTAGAGATGCTCTTTACAACAAAAGTCAGCCAGTCTTATTAGAAACACAGTGACTTTTTATTCTGCAATTAATCAGAACATGGATATGAATACTATAGGTGCATTCAAGGGCAGTTAGATAAGCACACAAGAGAGAAAGGTATAGGTAGGAAAAAGCTCATGCAGAGCATTAATGGATTAAAACTGTCATCAGATTAATTTTATTTGCTTGTCAATATTTTTATTGATTTAAATTCCTCCTTGGGCTGGCAAAGACCAATTAATGATAATATGGTTAGTTTTTAATCTAGAGTTTTAAAATAATCTACAAGTCACAGGATAACAAATGTGGGCATACAAATATTAATCTCAAGGGGAGTGTGTATAATCTGGAGTAAAAGTTCTTTCATGCTTTTGGGACAGTGTTATGCTATGTCCCTGGGTAATCATCACACAGGCTGGCAAACAAAAAGATACACATTAGGATGCAAATAAGCCATCATAACAAATGTCAACCCTTCTTTTAGAACATAAGAACTAAGAGCACGATTAGGCAACTCATCTCCTCGAGCCTGCTCTGCCATTTGATACGATCATGACTGACCTCATCTTAGCCTCACCTCCACTTTCCTGCCCGTTCTCTATAACCCTTCAACCCATTCCTAGTTAGACCATTGACTCACTGCACAAATTCAGGAACCAATTGCCTCTGTTATTTATAGTATGATTGTATACATAGTCTCAATAATGGCTGTTATGATTTCACTTCAAGTAAATCAAAAGGCTTCTCATATTGCTTTAACTTCCATTTAGCACAGCATGAGGATAACTTGGAAATTCAATGGAAATGATTTTAGCAAATAAATGCTTGGATTGAGGGTTTGCAGGTACTGAGAAGTTGTATCAATATCTGAGCCAAAAGCGCTGGCAAATTTAATGTTTGCCACGTTTTATTTTTTAATCAAAGAGATACCAGCTAGACTTTCTTTAGTTTTGGAATGATTTAAAAATGCAAGTTAGAAGTAAAAGTTGGCAAATTTGCAGAAAAGCTTGGTGCTGAAAGTTCACGGATCCCTAAGGCATTTGAGCGTTTTCGTATTAATTCGTCATGATGCCCAATGAAACTCTACCTCTGCTATTAAAGTCTTTGTACAATAATTATACAATATGTAGCACTAAGATTCTGTCCTTCACTGCTGAATTGTTGCTCCCAAAAGCTAATGGCAGTACACTTGTTGTATTCTATGTTGCTAGAGACACTAATAGATCAGAAGTGTTGCTAGATATCTATTTTGGATTACTGTGAAGTTTTTGGTTGTTGAAGGATTGCTAAACTTTGCTGATGACAGGATTTTGGTCAGGGATGCCATCTTTGCTTCTGTAATCTTTGGAGTCTGCAGCTATTGCACCCCTTGAAGCAGTGCTCCTTTCTGAGGTTGAGAACGTGAAGGAAGAATGAAAGCATTTCAGATTGCTAAGACACTGCAGACTGGCATTAATCCATCTGTGCTGAAAATGTGTTGCTGGAAAAGCGCAGCAGGTCAGGCAGCATCCAGGGAACAGGAGAATCGACGTTTCGGGGATAAGCTCTTCTTCAGGAATCATCTGTACCCACAGACTTACAAGCATACTTGTTATCAGACCAAAGAGCATCCAGATTCCAGATACATTGTTAGGCTGCTATTTCTCAAGAGAACAGGGTCACCATGGCAAGCAGCGGTTGGGTTTTGATGCTATTTTAGCACTTAACCCTTGGAGAGGAATATCTAGATTACGTTCTTCATCTTCTCCATATGTCCTTGTTCCTGGGCAAAGGGTGTCCTGAAAAAAAAAGGTAAAACAATTCCCCGAAAGCAACTTAACCCATAGCAGGCAAGTAGAAGATCACACTTGTACCTCCTTCCTATATTGATGGTCAAATATCACAGCCCTTGTTAATGGCCACATATTAAAACTAAATCTATACATGTTCTAACATTCACATTTATCAATGTAGATTTTTCACTAATAAATCAATTGGTTGATCAGATACATACCTCAAATTAACTATTGCAGAGAACTTTAAAGCAAAGCTTCCCATTTTATTTCTAATGATTTCAGTTTTATTGCTTCAAAAGTACTGACGTTCTTTGTTTTCAATTTTGTTGTTTTGTTCTAAATAGGGGGCTTGTGTTAAACTATACATAAAATCATAAAATCTGAAACAATTGCATTCTTCTATATAAGTGCCAATAAACTATTAAAATACACTCATATTCCTTCTGCCAGACCCTGTGCTGGCAATAACAGATTGTAATGATTGTCCCTAAGCAGAAGAACAGCTGACAGCAGGAGAGCTGAGAACAGCTAGTAGCATTGGAATATTCAATTTTGTTTCTATATTCACAAGATGTAGGTGTCACAGGCAAATCTGGAATTTATTGCCCAACTCTAACTGCCTTGAAGAATGTGGTAAGCTGCCTTATTGAACCATTACAATTCTTGGGCTGTTGGTATATCCACAACGCTGTTAGGAGGTAAGTTCAAGGATTTTAACCCAGCAACCATCGCCTTTGTCCCACTGTGCAACCTGCTCACCCTCATCATCATATACCTTTGAAGGAAATTAACATGGTCATCACGAACAGGATGGGAGGTTGGAGGCATGACCAGAGAATCTGGCAGGAAGGTATGGATGAAGTGCTCATTGCCTTCTTGATGCTGTGGAATTGTATCAATGGTGAGAAAGGTGGAGGACAACCTCTCAGATGATTAAGTGGTCAATTAGTCCTCTTTGTGAGAGGATCCAACAGAATCAGACATTCTGAGTTTCATGGTTGGTCACCTGGCAACAAGAGCTGCCCATTGAAAACAACCTTTCCCACAGCCTGCCAATCACACTCTTCAGTTCCCACTCAGTCCTCCCCAGTCATTGCCCAGGTTTGCCTGACTGGCTCCAGTGATTCTAATCCTACTTGTTTCCATGGTGCCATTGATGCCAGATCTCTGGGCCAGGTGTAGTCTTAGATAATGGCCACCAGTGGCAAAGCAGGGACTGAAGAGCTGCCCAAACTCCAATTGGTCTGCAGCTCTTGGAAATGGGATGAAATTCTCAAGAGCTGCTCTTGAGATGTTTTTTTCTTGTCATAGAATCTTGTTGAGACTCCAGAAACGGCTGAGACAGATTTGTCCAGTTTTCTATCCTAACACTGCGGCCACTGCTGTCCCAAGAAAATTCAGCCCAACTGTTTAGAATCCATCTCTTAACTGTTAGAAACAATATGGAATTCATCTTGGCACAGTTAATTATAAATAAATATATGTTCAGTGATTTCAATGATGAGGAAGAAAGGGTAATTCCCTCTGCAGTTAGTGAATTCTGTGCGACTGCTGTGCACTCTGCTTCACAGAAACCTGACTCAAAACATCTGTTCCCGACTGAGCACTTCAGGTTGATGGTTTTTCTATCCGTTGCATGGACCGTACAACGTCCTCAGGTAAGACAAAGGGTGGAGGGGTTTGCTTTTTAATCAACAACTTGTGGTACACGGACATTACAGCCCTGGGCAGCCATTGCTCCCCAAACCTTGAACTCCTCACCATCAAATGCCGCCCCTTCTATCTACCATGGGAATTTACTACTGCTATATAAACTGCTGCGTACATACCACCACAAGCAAAGGTTGAGGAAGGTCTGCATGTGCTGCACTCCACCACTAACACCATGGAGATGGAGCACCCCGAGGCCCTGCTTATTGTGACTGGCGATTTCAACCAAGCCAATCTAAGGAAGGTGTTGTCCAATTTGGTATGCTTTCCTTTATTGGTCAGAGTATTGAGTACAGGAGTTGGGAGGTCGTGTTGTGGCTGTACAGGACGTTGGTTAGGCCACTTTTGGAATATTGCGTGCAATTCTGATCCCTTTCCTATTGGAAAGATGTTCTGAAACTTGAAAGGGTTCAGAAAAGATTTACAAGGATGTTGCCAGGGTTGGAGGATTTGAGTTACAGGGAGAGATTGAATAGGCTGGAGCTGTTTTCCCTGAAGCGGAGGCTGAGGGGTGACCTTATAGAGGTCTATAAAATCATGAAGGGCATGGATAAGATAAACAGATTAAGTGTCTTCCCTGGGGTAGGGGAATCCAGAACTAGAGGGTATAGATTTAGAGTGAGAGGGGAAAGATATAAAAGAGAGCTAAGGAGCAACTTTTTCATGCAGAGGGTGGTATGTGTATGGAATGAGCTGCCAGAGGAAGTGGTGGACACTAGTACAATTGCAACATTTAAAAGGCATTTGGATGGGTATATGAATAGGAAGGGTTTGGACGGATATGGGCCGGGTGCTGGTAGGTGGGACTAGATTGGGTTGGGATATCTGGTCAGCATGGACACATTAGTCCGAAGGGTCTGTTTTCGTGCTGTACATCTCTATGACTCTATGACTTTATGACTCTAAGTATCACCAGAACATTACCTGCCTCACTAGGGGCCCGAACATTTTAGACCACTGCGAAAGATGCTCCATCCCTTGCCCTCATTTCGGGAACTCTGACCACAATGCTGTGTTTCTTCTCCCGGCTTACAGGCAAAAGCTAAAGCAGGAGATTCCCTCACGGATACAGGTCCAGTGCTGGTCAGAGGAGGCAGAGGATCAACTCTGGTGCTGTCTAGAATCAGCTGATTGGGCCATGTTCATATAGTCCGCAGGTACCTTGGACGAGTATGTCACCACCGTCACAGACTTTATCAGCAAATGTGTGGAGGACTGCATACTGAGGTAGTCAATCTGGGTGTTCCCCAATTGGAAATCCTGGATGAATCAGGACATACAGAACCTGCTAAAAACCATGCGTGAGGCTTTCAGATCAGGAGACCCACTCAAATATAAGGAATCCAAGTATGACCTTCACAGAGCCATTAAGACAGCCAAGGACCAATACTGATCCAAGCCAGAGACCCAGATAGACACCTGGTGACTATAGCAAGAACTGAATGACATCACAGGTTCTAAAAAGAGACAGTGCAAGATAGCAGACAATGACACATCCCTCCCAGATCATCTCAACGCCTTCTATGCTCACTTTGAGCAGAATTTCGGTAGATAGGTAACACCTATTCCGACAAGTCCTGACAAACCTATCCCAACAGTCATTGCATCAGAGATCAGATCAGTTTTCCTTCGTGTGACTCCAAGGAAAGTGATGGGACCAGACGGAGTACCAGGCCGTGCACTCAGAGCACGCTCAAATCAACTGGCACAGGTCTTCTCGGACATCTTCAACCTCTCCCTGCAGCAGGTCACTGTCCCTGCCTGTTTCAAGAGAGCCAACATCATCCCTGTGCCTAAGAAGGCTCGTGCAGCATGTCTCAATGACTACCACCCAGTGACCCAACTTCGGTGGTCATGAAGTGCTTTGAAAGGCTGGTCATAGCATTAGAGCTGAAAATGTGTTGCTAGAAAAGCGCAGCAGGTCAGGCAGCATCTAGGGAACAGGAGAATCGGCGTTTCGGGCATAAGCCCTTCTTCAGGAAAGGGCTTATGCCCGAAACGTCGATTCTCCTGTTCCCTGGATGCTGCCTGACCTGCTGCGCTTTTCCAACAACACATTTTCAGCTCTGATCTCCAACATCTGCAGACCTCACTTTCTCCTTCTGGTCATAGCATTAATCAACTCCAGCCTCCCCACTACTCTTGACCCTCTCCAATTTGCCTATTGGACCAATAGATCCACATCAAATGCCATATCACTTGCCCTTCACTCCTCCCGAGAACATCTTAACACCAAGAACAGCTACATACGAATCCTACTCATCGACTACAGTTCAGCCTTCAGCACTATTATCCCCTCGAGACTGATTACTAAACTTAGTGATCTCAGACTAAGCCCCACTCTCTGCAACTGGATCCTCAGTTTCCTGACCCACAGGCCACAATCAGTGAAGATTATGGGGACAATTTTCATCCTCACTAACACTCAACATTTGAGCCCCCCAAGGGTGCGTACTCAGACCCCTACTGTACTCATTGCATACTCATGACTGCGTCGCCAAACACCAGACTAATGCCATTTACAAGTTCGCTGATGACACCACCATAGTCGGTCAAATCTCAGATGGCGACAAAACAGACTACAGACAGGAGGTGGAAGACCTGGAAAATGGTGCACTGAGAACAACCTAGCTCTCAATGCCGGCAAAACCAAGGAA
>NC_057720.1:51824856-51876974 GCF_004010195.1 Chiloscyllium plagiosum
GACGTTTCGGGCTTAAGCCCTTCTTCAGGAATGAGGAAGGTTTGTCCAGCAGGCTAAGATAAAAGGTGGGGAGGAGGGACTTGGGGGAGGGGCGTCGGAAGTGTGATAGGTGGAAAGAGGTCAAGGTGAGGGTGATAGGTCAGACTGGGGTGGGGGCGGAGAGGTCGGGAAGAAGATTGCAGGTTAGGAAGGCGGTGTTGAGTTCGATGGATTTGACTGAGACAAGGTGGGGGTAGGGGAAATGAGGAAACTGGTGAAATCCGAGTTCATCCCTTGTGGTTGGAGGGTTCCTAGGCGGAAGATGAGGCGCTCTTCCTCCAACCGTCGTGTTGTTGTGGTCTGGTGATGGAGGAGTCCAAAAACCTGCATATCCTTGTGGGCGCAAGTCTTGCACCTCCTGCGGTTGCAGGGGAGGGTGCCGGGAGTGGAGGTTGGGTTGGTGGGGGGTGTGGATGTGACGAGGGAGTCACGGAGGGAGTGGTCTTTACGGAATGCTGATAGGGGAGGGGAGGGAAATATATCCTTGGTGGTGGGGTCCGTTTGGAGGTGGCGGAAGTGACGGCGGATGATGCGCTGTACATGGAGATTGGTGGGGTGGTAGGTGAGGACCAGTGGGGTTCTGTCCTGGTGGCGGTTGGAGGGGCGGGGCTCAAGGGCGGAGGAGCGGGAGGTGGAGGAGATGCGGTGGAGGGCACCGTCGACCACGTCGGGGGGGGTAATTGCGGTCCTTGAAGAAGGAGGCCATCTGTGTTGTACGTATTTTGGACTGGTCCTCCTGGGAGCAGATGCGGCGGAGACGAAGGAATTGGGAGAATGGGATGGCGTTTTTACAGGGGGCAGGATGGGAGGAGGTGTAGTCTAGGTAGCTGTGGGAGTCGGTTGGTTTGTAGTAGATGTCCGTGTTGATTCGGTCGCCTGAGGTAGAAACGGAAAGGTCTAGGAAGGGGAGGGAGGAGTCCGAGACTGTCCAGGTGAATTTGAGGTCGGGGTGGAAGGTGTTAGTGTAGTGGATGAACTGTTCAACCTCCTCGTGGGAGCACGAGGTAGCGCCGATACAGTCATCAATGTAGCGGAGGAAAAGATGGGGGGTGGGGCCAGTGTAGTTGCGGAAGATGGATTGTTCCACATACCCTACGAAGAGGCAGGCATAGCTGGGGCCCATGCGGGTGCCCATGGCTACTCCTTTTGTTTGGAGAAAGTGGGAGGATTGGAAAGAAAAGTTGTTCAGGGTGAGGACCAGTTCGGTCAGTTGAAGGAGGGTGTCGGTGGAAGGGTACTGGGTGGTAGGGCGGGAAAGGAAGAAGCGGGGTGCTTTGAGTCCTTCGTGATGGGGGATGGAGGTGTACAGGGACTGGATGTCCATGGTGAAGATGAGGCGTTGGGGACCGGGGAAGCGGAAATCCTGGAGGAGGTGGAGGGCGTGGGTGGTGTCACGAACGTAGGTGGGGCCTCTTTCCACCTATCACATTTCCCCCGCCCCTCCTCCAAGTCCCTCCTCCCTACCTTTTATCTTCTCCTGCTGAACACTCTCTGCTCATTCCTGAAGAAGGGCCTGTGCCCGAAACGTCGAATCTCCTGTTCCCTGGATGCTGCCTGACCTGCTGTGCTGTTCCAGCAATAAAGTTTCAACCATGCTGCATGAGTCATCTTAGACACAGGGATAAGGCCCAACAACGTCTCTTCTTCCTCAGGCAGCTAAGAAAATTTGGCATGATGGCGAATACCCTTGTCAACTTCTATAGGTGCGCCATCAAGAGCATTTTATCTGGATGTATCATTGGTATGGCAACTGTACCATTCAAAGTTGGAGATGGTTACACAGAGTGGTGAACTTGGCTCGGGAAATCACAAAAGCGAACCTCCCATCTATAGAATCCATATAGCAGATTCGCTGTCAAGGAAAGGCCGCCAGCATTCTCAAAGATCCATCCCACCCTGGCAATGTTTTTCTACAACCTCTACCATCAGGGAGAAAGTACAGAAGCCTGAACATGCACCAGCTGGTTTTGAAACAGTTTCTTCCCTACTGTTGTTAGAATACTGAATGGACTCACTAACTCTTAACATTCGCCTGTACCTGTGTTTTTATTTTTGCCGCTGTTTATTTATTATTTACTCATCTATGCTACTTAACTCTGTGCTCTGCCTGTGTTGCTCGCAAGACAAAGCTTTCACTGTGCCTGGGTACACATGACAATAAATTCAATTCAATTCAATTCATTGTTCGCTTCACTATCTGTGTTAATTTGCCCCAAAAATTGACTCAAAATGGAAGTCTTACAGCAAAATGTTTTTGCTAAAGCCATGTTATTAAGAACACTTAGTACAGTAATTTTTTCTGTATTTCAGTTTACAATCCACTCCGAGGACAGATCCTCTGAGCAATCAAAGGCCTTTGCATGTTTTGGTTTTCATTCCATGTGTTTCTTTGCAAGAATATCCCTCATAAGTTACCTAACTATAAGTTACCCAACCATTCACTAGTTGTCCTTTTGTGTTATGCAGTAACTGCACCAGCTCTCAGATTTGGGAATTTGAAGGTAATAATCCAATTCATATTTTCCTCCCTTTCTGTCTTTGACTAACTCAGACTAAATGTTCATGTGACTTTGCAAGGGGTTCTCTCTTCTCAGATATTTGCTACCTCCCTGTCATCCTCCCTCCTAAAAAAAAATCTGACACATGGCCTACACATGGTCCTTCAGTCTGAGCAAAATATAAACCCGTCTTCTCCACTTCAAATTTCTTTGTAATGTTGTTGCCTTCTAAAATTCATTTCAATCTTTTCAACAACTTCACGTTGAATCTCTTCAATTGGGTCCCAGCCCACATGCACACCATTACCATCCTCCACCTATTGACTGCCACAGAAGTAAAATAGTGCTAACATCCCCTATCTGAATATGATAAATTCTCCTTCCTGTCCAGCTGTGACCTGTGATATTTGTCTGCACCATACTCTTTCAATGTCTCTCCCATGTTCTCAGCTCAATCTGAGAGCCTTTGCTTGCTTCCATTTTTTTATTGACCCCCAATTCCCATGCCCAATACTGTTTTGTCCTATCATTAGTGGCTGTATCCCCAAACACTTAGTCTGAATACTTCTTTTTTGTTTTTTACATTTACCTTTTCCACAGCTTTCCTCCTTTAAACTCCCCCTAACAAGGTTTTGATCTCCATACCTAATATTGTTGTGGGTTGCTGCTTCTAGCGAAGGTCCTTGTGGAACATTACAATGCAGCACATGCTAAATCTTAGTTTCAAATCGATAGAAAATCCTGAACCAGGGACAAACCCAAATTTCTGAAAGCCACTCCCATCAAATGATGCTCTATGCAGAGATGGTTAAGCAAGAATACTTCAGCTTTTTCTTTCATAATTAGTGTCTGTTAATTTTGTTTTTGTACATCTTTTGTATTACAAGATTGAGCTATAAATAACCATAACAAGGAGAGAGATCTTATGAACTTTATGTTGTTGGTTCCTTGCAACAAAGAAAAGTTGTGGCCATGCATCAATCAGCAAGTTAGAGACTTCTGAAGCTACTCATTCACAAGTGATGATTAATCATGTCAGTTCCCTTTGGTATATCTTCAGTGTTGAGCATTACATTGTCTCTTACTCTAATTCATTCTTTCTCTGAATCTCTAAACAAGGTAATTCCTAATCTTCTTCAGTATTCCATTATTCTTACAATTGTCAGGCTTAGTTAATCAGATTTCCAACAGAATAGGATAGAATAGAAATTTATTGTAGCACATATTTTTACAGCGTGAAAAGCTTTATAAGTTGCCACACTACTGCACCTAAATTAATGACAAAAGTCATACATAATAATAATATCCATTCCTTGACCAGTTTTCCCATTTCTATACGTTTGATGGTGTCTTATGGATGATTTTATAGCCAGGTTGGTCAGTTTACAAAACTTCACAGCAATGGAAATAGTTCCAAGCCAACTACAGAATCTGGAAAAGAGTTTCACAGGCTAAATAGGCATTCTTGTGCTTTGCTGCCAGTACGCGACTAAATACAGGAAAACCACTGTAAATCGGAATGCATAGAAATGGATAGGAAAATTCTGATAATAGCTGCTTGGAACATTTAAAAACAGAAAGATGATTCACCCCATCATTGAAGGACAAGGGGCCCAGTATTATTTTAAAAGTGGTCTCCAGCTTAAGATGGAAATAAGACGTTTTGTTTTTCTCTCAGATGGTTGCTAGCCTTTGAACCGGTCTCTCCAAGAGACTGATGGAGTCAAGTTCATTGAATATTTTTTACATGATGACTTAGATTATTGATTGACAAGGAAGTAAAAGGATATCAAGGTAAGCAGGAAAGTAGAGCTTATACTGAGTCAGGTTGGCTGTGATCAGATCACATGGCTTAAGAGGCCGAATGGTGTTCTCCTGCTCTTTAACTAGTTTTTTAACTAACTAATGCAACTTTGCTTTGCGTTAAATGTTGTTTTACCTGGCAGTTTACATTATTATCCCCCATGTATAATAGTCCAACCGGAATTGCTTATTTACTGCTAATTTCATATTGCCTAATGTTTGAACATTTTATGGTTTAAACAATTCATTTAGCTGAAGTTTATTAATTTATTTTATCATTTTAATGGTATATATTGAGTCACTTTGAAGTTGACTCCTTTACGAGATCTGGAATCAGTTTCAAATAAATAAAACAAAATGTGTGTTCCTGAATAAAGAGCTGGAGAATGAGCAGGCAGAAATACTGCTCTGATCATTCAGGAGAAAGCATTTTCATAAATAACTCATTCTCTGATTAGTGAACTGGAAAGACCAGAATGACAAGGGGCATTACTGATATTACATTTGTTGCTTCAGCAAAATGACAAAGGATATAGGGAAAATATAAGAACATTGGGAGGAACTTTTCTATTTGTAGTTAAAGTGTTTTGACAAGTAAGATTCATGCCACCTGCTCTGCCATGGCAACACACAGTCTTCTGCTCATCACCTCATTAATTATGCAACCAGATTCTTGGGTGTCTTTCTCAGGGAATCGTGGAGCAGAAGAGTATTCAGGTCACCTGCATCATCTTGCTATGTCAGACAGTGTGAGCCAGGAACTGTGCTGCTGGAGCCTCTATACTCAGGTCATGGCCAACAGGAAAGGAAAGCTTGCTTCTTACTTCATAAACAGGAACATGGAGATTTTCCTGAGTGGGCTGGTGGAGACGAGGCAATCCTTTTTCCAGCTGATTGCCACATCGTGAGACAGGTTGAGCCTGGGCACACATTGCAGCCTGGGTGCAGTGTCCTGGGTAAAGTGGGATGCCCAGTAGTTCAGGAAGAAGGACAGTGATCTTCTGCACTTGAAACTTCTCTCTGTTCTCTGACATTCACAGAGCTGCCACTAGCTCTAATTCTGCCACTGCACATGTATGTCACCAAGGCTTTTGGACCACAGCTCTCACTATGGCATCCACCATGTCAATGACCATCACCCACCACATCCTGACAAACTATTAACCTTCCCTGTCCTCTGCACTTTCTAATCACTCACTGGTGATACCTCACCCTCTTCTGCTCATGCAGCACCATGAACTGCTGTTCCATCCACTTCTAATGTACCCAATCCCATTTTCTGTTTCATTGCAAGAAGGAAAATTGGCCCAGTTCATGGTAATAGAATCAGATGAGCCCCTGAGTGTGACTGATCCACTTACTAACTGTGCGCTTCCCATACTGACTAACCACACTCCTTCTTCATCCCAACAAGGACAGCTCCATAATGGCATATGGTCACATGCTTGAAGTCAATGTCGGGTAACTTCTGCACAAATTATTAGTACAAGTCCATGTCTATCCCCTTGACTGTACAGTGCTCTCCACCAGGACAAGTTGGTTTTCTCTGTCTCCAAACTGAAAAGGAACAATGTGAGCCTTCATGCTGAGCAACTTGTAACTAAATGTAAAGACCCAGTGCACCAAGAAAGCAATGTGAAGTTGACAGAGACTGGCAATCTTCAGACAAGCACTAAGTCAGTGTGTACTAAGAAAGTAGGCTAACAGACAAAAAAAAGCATCCTGCATAGGGGCATCTGTGTCCCTGTGTGCAAAGTGACCTGACAGAAGTCTGCACGTCACATGTGTCCCTGAACTCCAAAATAAAGCATTGAATAGTTGAAATGGTGCGTGAGTCGATCTCAGGGTGGGCATGAATATGTAGTGAGGTTGACCAATTGCCAATGCAAACATGTGGAGAAAGCGTGAAGGCTGGATTGTGGTCTTTGTGTTATTTTAATAATATTTAAGCTGATTAAAATAAAAACGTGTTACTGCTTCTCTTAATAATGCAGACAAATGAATACCACATGAACATAGTAGTCATTAATCCATTATTAATGCCAGCAGTAATTTCTAGCCTCTGGTACATAGTAGTACAATTAGCCAATCCACAATAATGAATGATGCTATAATTATGAATGAATTTGACAGAATGACTATGAAACCCCATCCAGCAGTTCACACTTTCATTGAAAAAATACATTTTAATTAGATTTATTCTGTTTCCATTGTGGCTCCATGTAGCAGCAAGGTGTATGTGTAATGCATGACGAATGAATCCAGCCAAACTCAAAATTCAAATCTATCCAACTGGAAAAGAGTTGATCAGATGAAACCAAATCCAAACCTTTCTGCTTTGGTTGGAATTTAGCTCTGCCTTTTTTCCCTTCCAAAGCTTCAAAAGACCATGAACTGCTTATTAAATATGACAAACCTCTTGCTACATCTAAAGACTTAATCCTGGTTTGATTGTTTGCTTCAACTTCTGCCATCAGCAAGTATTTGGATTCAAGCAAATTAAATTTCAATACATGAGTTGACTGATTTAAGCCAAAGTGCTCATCTATAATTCATCTGTTTCAAAACACATGGGAGTCATTTACTTTTCCCTCCCAATGCTCTCCACTCCTCTTCAAAATGTACATGATACATTTCCATGAGTGTTCATTCCCTTTCACCAACTTATCTAAAGTTGTCATTTTATTATGGGTGAAGCTAGACAGTGCTGGAAGGCCAAAAGGCTAACAGAAAGTGCAGGAAATTCTCAGCAGGTCAGGCACATCTAAATGAATAGAATTAGAGTTAAGCTTTCAGGTCAATGACTTTGTCACAAAACTGGGAAAAAATAGTGATGTAATAAGTTTTGAGCAAAGGAGTGGGTAGAGCAAATAGGAAATAGTGAGGACTGCAGATGCTGGAGAAGTCAGAGTCAATAAAGTGTGGTGTTGGAAAAAACACAGCAGGTCAGGCAGCATCTGAGGAACAAGAGAGCCGATGTTTCAGGCTTGACCCTTCATCAGGACTGTGGAGTGGGAAGGGGCCTGAGAAATAAACAGGGGGAAGGGGATTT
Source organism: Chiloscyllium plagiosum (assembly GCF_004010195.1). Classification (NCBI taxonomy): domain Eukaryota; kingdom Metazoa; phylum Chordata; class Chondrichthyes; order Orectolobiformes; family Hemiscylliidae; genus Chiloscyllium; species Chiloscyllium plagiosum. The sequence goes on from NC_057720.1 coordinate 51,832,249, forward strand.
GGCAATAGGTGGGCGAAGGTGATTTTGATAGGTTGGTGAGAAGGGTGGAGCGGATAGGTGGGAAGGAAGATGGACAGGGAGGTCAGGTCAAGAAGGTGGTGCTGAGTTGGAGGGCTGGGATCTGGGTTAGGGTAGGGGGAGGGGAGCTTTGGAAACTGATGAATTCAATGTTGAGGCTTTGTGGTTGTAGGCTCCTGAGATGGAAGATGAAGTATTCTTCCTCCAGTTTGCGGTGGCCTTAAGACAAATGTAAAAAGCAGAAGGAGCAATTGGATGTTGGAAGAGTTAGTCTTAAGAGGCCAAAAGGAATGATGATGGGGCAAAAAGAAACAAAGAAATATAGGATGTTCCTAGAGCAAGTGTGCTGCTGTCTGAAAGCAAAAATAAGAGAAAAACTGAAACTGCAGTGGAAAAGAGACAATATGGAAATCAGAGCTTACAGTCTGAAAGTGTTGAATTCAGTGCTGAGTCTGGATAGCTGTAAAATGCCTCATTGATAGATGGGATGCTATTTCTAAAACATATATTGAGTTTCACTGGAACAGTACAGTAGGTCAAGGACAGAGAAGTTAGCGTAAGAGCAACATGGAAAATTAAAATGACAGGTCACCGGAAACTCAGGGTCATCTCAGTGGACTCGACGTAGGTATTCTGCAAAGTGGTCCCATAATTTCCGTTCAGTCTCCCTAAATACAGGAAATAAAGTATACTAAATTAAAAGGTGTACACATAAATAGCTGTTACACTCGAATGAGCATTTGGAACGTTGCACAGTCTGTTCCCCGAGATAGCGGAGAGTTTTTCACAGGTCACTGAGAAGATTTTATGCTGTTAGGGTCTTCAGGAAGCCATTCACCCATCCCCACTTCAACCAGTTCAGTGTCTGCATGACCTTTGTTTTACCCAGGAGATGGACCTAGGATTGTGTTGTATTCCCAAAGCTGCAACTGCAGTGCAGGACGGGGGACAGTCTTACCAGCAGCCAGTATGGTCACACCAGATCCCAATTCTACACCTCAGGATCATTCCAGCTGACAACATGGCCAACATCTCATAGCTCTTCATGCAACACTTCATCTGGGAACTATCAATCTCTGAAGCAGGCGTTCCACCAGTTGAATCATGCTAATGCTTATTTATAAAAATGGCATTTCCTTTTTTAGGAAATGATTTCATTTATTGCTAATCCATTATATTTTGAATGATGGAATTAATAACCCACATTCCCAAAACGAATAACATTTGTGGTGAAGTAGAAGCAGAGATCAGTCAAGTTGGTTGTGTTCTTTTCTCTGCTCATTCCTGAATACTGTTGATGAAATTCCTGCCAAGCACAAGACTAAAAGGCCAAACAGTAACGTCCAACAAATAATGCATGAACATCAATGCCAAATAGCTAAAAGCATTATGAGATGTTCATCCTATCATTCCATCCAAGTTAAACAGGAGTAGCCAATAGAGTCCCTTCTAACCCATCACAAAATGACTGGATCAGGAGCATCACCATTTTATAAGTATTATTTTGATTCAACTGCCCTAATCTATTGGGAAGAGTACTTTGCTGCAGCACATGTAGGTTGGCAAAGATTATTGCAAGATTTAAAATGAACCAGGGTTTGACCTTTTGTAGCAAAATCCTAATTCCATTAGAATTATAAGACATGTTTCTTGCCATATGGACTTGCATGGTGTGAGGAAATGAGGTAACAGTGAAACTTAGGTGGATGAGGTCATTCTGCCAATTTCTTTTGATGTCTACATAAAAAGATGTGGAGGTGCCGATGTTGGTCTGGGTGGACAAAGTTAAAAATCACACAACAACAGGTTATAGCAAAAGGTTAGAGATATTGTGTGACCAGCTAACACATCAAAGTGCTCCAGCTTTGCAATATCATCAGCCAGTTCTCCATCTGTGATGTCACAAATTACAAGAAAAAAATTGACATTGGACTTACCAAAATAGTGAAATTCTATTCAGTTACCAAAAGACACACACTACTCAAACCTGACATTCATACTTACAGAATTACACCATTTATCCAACATCCTATCATCATCACCATCCTTGAAGTGGTGCCATATTGATATCAGGGATCAAAATATTATTAATTTGTAAGGTCTTTTCCTGAGACTTTCTCAAAGACTACTTTTTGGCTTTCACGGGCTCATTTTTCAGTTTCATTACATTCTTTATTTAGTAATGCAGTCACATTTTGAATTTGTGTTGAATTCTTTTGTAAGGTATGTTTCTTTGAATAGATAACACACATACCAATTGTGTCCATATTATTAAATCATTTAATTTGGAAACAATAAATAAGATGTTTTTGTTAATTTATTAAAAGTAAGTTCTCTATGTTCCTTTTCCAAAATGAAAATTCTAACTACTTGGCATAAAGTAACTTGCTGAGATTGCGTTTCAGGTCTGCCACTTTTGAAAATTAATTGCAAGTAATTTGCACTCTCCATTTTTCTCTGCTTTCGTTCTGCCAAATGCAAGGTTCATTCCTATCAATGCTGCTGTTTACAGTGAGTGCTGACAAAATCATCAGTTTAGACTAAATGTAATAACAGGAACACACACAAATACATTTCTATGATTTTATTTCCAAGCCAGTACAACTATTTGCATGATCATTTGTTCTTTAATGATGCATAAATTGAAGCCTCAAAGTATAGAAGTATCCTCATTGCTTTAAAGATACAAATCATTTTATTGAGATGACTAACTCCCATGAACCAAACTATCCAGCTGCGGACAGTCAATTCCTCATTCCTGATGGATTTCACCCTATGTCATAAAAGAAGTGGCTAGTGAGACAAGGTTGGTTTTAGCTTTCCAAAATGTCTTTGATTCAGAGAAGGTTCCATTAGATTGGAAAATATGGAATGCAATTCTTTTATTCAAAATGGCTGGCAGAAAGCAGTAAAATAAAGCCCAGTTAGTTTCATAACTGTCACAGAAAAGACGTTAGTCACTATTATTAAAGTTAAAAATCACATAACACCAGGTTGGAGTCCAACAGGTTTATTTGGAAGTACAAGCTTTTGGAGCACTGCTCCTTCATCAGGTAGTTAGTTCAATACATTGTATCAATTGTGTGGCACTTTGATCTTTTACTATAAATTCTGTGTCCTATGATCCTGCCCCACTAGCTACCTGATGAATGCTTGTACTTCAAAATTGACCTGTTGGGCTATAACCTGGTGTTGTGTGATTTTTAACTTGTCCATGCTGTCCAACACTGGTACTTCCACATCATCACTATTATTAAGGATGTTAAACAAAGGAAGATAGAAAATTCCTAGGTAATCAGACATTGTTTTATGAAAGGAAAATCACATTTAATCAATTTAGTGGAGTTATTTGAGCTGCAGGTAAAAGATCTATTACACTTAGATTTCCAGAAAGCATTGATAAGGTGACACATCAAAGGTTATTGCAGAAAATAAAATCTCCTAGCATTGGAGCATTATATTGGCATAAGAAGAACATTGGTTAGCTGGTAGGAAACAGAGATTATGAATATATGAGCCAGTTTTGCACCAGCAAAATGTGATGGGCAGTGTACCACAGGAATAAGTGCTGGGGCCTTACTTACTGACAATTTATATAAATGACTGGGGTAAAGGGTATGAAGATATGGTCACTAAATTCACTGACAACACAAAGATAAATAGGAAGTTGTGAAAAGGACACAAGAAGGTAAGGTTAAGTAAGTGGGAAAGGATCTGGCAAATGGAGAGTAATGTGGGAATGTGAAATTGTTCATTTTGGTAGGAAGAATAGAAAAAGAAGCATATTGTCCACATGGTGGGAGATAACAGAGCTCTGTGGTGCTGAGCGATATATGATATATGAAGGAACATCAAGTAATTAGGAAAGGGAATAGAATGAGGGGTATTGAATACAGAAGGGGTTTGTACTTCAGTTACATGGGGCTTTGGTAGGACCACATCTGGAGTACTGTGTGCAGCACTGGACTCCTTATTTAAGAAAGGATGTAATTGCATTGGAAGCAATTCACAGAAGATTTATTAGACTAATACCTAGAATGGGTTGGCTGTCTTGTGAGGAAGCATTGTGCAGGCTAAGTTTCCATTCATTAGCATTTAGAAGATAAGAAGTGACTTGTTTGAAACACATAACATCCTGAGGGGTCTTGACAGGGTGGATGTGGAGAGGATATTTCTTGTTGTGGAAGTACTTAGAACTAAGGGTTATCATTTAAAAATATTAGAGCACCTAGGAATAAGGAGTTTCTTTTTCTCACACAGTGTCATTGAACCTTTTTCCTCAAAAGATGGCAAAATCAGAATATTTTTTAAAGCAGCAGTAGATAGATTGTTGGTAATAAGGGGGCGAAAGGTTACTGATCGAGGTGGGAATGAGGAACTCAAAGTAAACTGAAAGAAATTCATTTTCTGCTTCGGCACTTCATAGCCTTCAGACGTTCATATTGAGTTCAACAACTTCAACACATGAGCATTGCCCTCCACTTGATTATTCCACCTCTCAAACATTGTCTGTTTCTTGTTGGCTTTGATGTCAGCAGACTCGACCTATTTTCACCAATTCAGACTTACCATTAATATCTATTTTACAACTCAATCTCTTCTTTGTCATCATCAGCATTCCCCTTGTTTTTTGCTCTGGGCACCCTCATCATTTGTTCCACTTGCTCCTCCTCCCCCTTTGCCAAAAGCACAAACAACACCACTTTCTTCAATGCTGAGTCTTACAAAGGACATACAATGTTGCAGTGCAGTACAGGCCATTTGGCCCTCGATGTTGCACCAACCTGTGAAATTAAACTGATGCCCATCTAACCTACACCATTCCATTATTATCCACATGTATGTCCAATACCCATTTAAATGCCCTTAACATTAGCGAGTCTACTACTATTGAGGGAAGGCCGTTCCACGACCCTACTACTCTCTGAGTAAAGAAATTGACTCTCATATCTGTCCCAAATCTATCGCCATTCAATTTAAAGTTATGTCCCCTCATGTTAGCCTTCAGCATCACTGTCCACCCTATCCAACCCTCTGACTATCTTGTATGTCTCGATTAGGTCACCTCTCAACCTTCTCTCTCCAATGAAAACAGCCTCAGTTCCCTCAGCCTTTCCTCCTTCCAAACCAGGCAACATCCTAGTAAATCTCCTCTGAACCCTTTCCAAAGCTTTCACATCCTTCGTATAAAGCAGTGACCAGAACTGTATGCAATACTTCAGGTGCAGCCTTACCAGCATCTTGTACAGCTGAAGCATGACCTTGTGGCTCAGAAACTCAATCCCCCTACAAATAAACACCAACACACCATATGCCTTCTTAACAACCCTAGGTCGAAACTTTCAGGATTTATGCACTGAGACCTCTCTGCTCATCGACACTGCCAAGAATTTTAACATTAGCCCAATATTCCGCTTTCCTGTTATTTCTTCCGAAGTGAACAACCTTACACTTTTCTGCATTAAACTCCATTTGCCACTTGTCAACCCAGCTCTGCATCTTATCTATGTCCCTCTGTATCCCACAACATCCTTCGGTACTATCCATAACTCTGCCTACTTTAGTGTCATCCGCAAATTTACTAAACCATCCTTCTATGCCCACATCCTGATCATTTATAAAAATGACAAACAGCAGTGACCCCAAAACAGATCCTTGCCGCACACCACTGGTAACTGAGCTCCAGGATGAACATTTCCCATCAACCACCACCCTCTGTCTTCTTTTAGCTCGCCAATTTCTGATCCAATTCATTAAATCACTTTCAATCCTGAAACTCCGTATTTTGTGCAATACCTTATTGTGTGGAATCTTATCAAACATCTTACTGAAGTCCATATATACCACATCAACTGCCTTACTTTTACCCACCTGTTTTGTCACCTTCTTGAAGAACTCAATAAGGTTAGTTAGGCATGACCTACCCTTCACAAAACCGTGTTGACTATCTCTAATCAAATTACTTCTTTCCAGATGATTATAAATCCTATCTCTTGTAACCTTTTCCAACATCTTACCCACAACCAAAGTAAGGCTCACTGGCCTGTAATTAACAGGATTGTCTCGACTCCCCTCCTTAAACAAGGGATCAATATTTGTGAACCTCCAGTCTTCTGGCACTACTCCTGTCGATAGTGATGACATAAAGATCAAAGCCAAAGGCTCTACAATCTCCTCCCTGGCTTCCCAGAGAATCCGAGGATAAATCCCATCTGGCCCAGTAGTCTTATCTATTTTCAGATCTTCTAAAATTGCTAAAACCTCCTTGTTGTCTACCGCAATCCCATCTAATCTAGTAGTCTGTATCACCATATTCTCACTATGGTGAGAATGTGAATTTTCCAATGTGAATACTGACAAAAAGTATTCATTAAGTGCTTCCCCTATGTCCTCAGATTCCACACACAACTTTCCACTACTATCTTTGATTGGCACTAATCTTACTCTAGTCATTCTTTTATTCCTGATATACCTATAGAAAGCCTTAGGGTTTTGTTGATCCTATCCGCCAACAACTTCTCATGTCCTCTTCTGGTTCTTCTTAGCCCTCTCTTTCGATCTTTTCTTGTGAACTTATAACCCTCAAGCCCCCTAAGTGAGCTTTCACACCTCATCCTCACATAAGTCTTCTTCTTCCTCTTGACAAGAGCTTCAACTTCTTTAGCTAACTATGGCTCTCTCTCTCGACAACTACCTCCCTGCCTGATGGGTATATACTTATCAAGGACTTACAGTAGCTGTTCCTTGAATAAGCTCCACATTTCAAGTGTATCCATCCCTGCAATTTCCTTCCCCATCTTATGCAATCTAAATCTTGCCTAATGACATCATAATAGCCTTTCCCCCAGCTATTCCTCTTTCCCTGTGGTTATATACCTATCGCTGCCCAATGCTATTGTAAACCTAACCGAATTATTGCTAAAGTGCTCACCTACCTCCAAATCTAACACCTGGCTGGTTCATTCCCCAGTACCAAATCTAATGTGGCCTCGCCCTTGTTGGCCTGTCTACATCCTATGTCAGAAAATCCTCCTGCACATATTGAACAAAAACGGATCCATTTAAACTACTTGAACTATAGTATCCCAGTCAATGTTGGGGAAGTTAAAATCCCCCATAACAACTACCCTGTTACTCTTGCTCCTATCGAGAATCATCTTTGCTAACTTTTCCTTTATATCCCTGGAACAATTTGGAGGCCTATAGAAAACTCCCAACAGGGTGACCTCTCCTATCCTGAGGTCTCAATATGTTAACTATGTTACTCTCTCTCCACAAATGCTGCCAGACCAGCTCAGTTTCTCCAGTGTTTGCTGTTTTCTTTTTATTTCAGATGCCCAACTTTTGCAGTAGTTTGCTTTTATTGGATATGATAGAACTTGTCCAAAACTGCTAAAGAATGCAAATGGTATGTTGGCCTTCATTGTGAGCGGTTTTGAGTACAAGAGCAGGGATGTGCTGCAGTTATACAGGACCTTGGTGACATCTAGAATACTGTGCACAGTTTTGGTGTCCTTACCTGAGGAAGGATGTGCTTGCTGTCGAGGGAGACCAGGGAAGGTTTACCAGGCTGATTCCAGGGATGGCGGGACTGACATATAAGAGAGATTGACTAGGTTAGGATTGTTTTCGCTGGAATTCGGATGAATGGGGGGAGGGGGGGAAGGGGGGTAAAATCTCATGGAGACTAATACACTTCTGACAGGACTAGACAGGGTAGTTGCAGGGAGGGTGTTCCCAATTGTGGGGGTGTCCAGAACCAGGGGTCACAGTCTCAGGATTTGGGGCAGACCATTTAGGTTGAAGATCAGGAGACATTTCTTCACCCAAAGAGTTGTGAGCCTGTGGAATTCATTACCACAGGAAGTAGTTGATGCCGAAACATTGACTGTATTCAAGAGGTGGTTAGATATAGCACTTGGGGTGAATGGGATCAAAGGGGCTATGGGGAGAGAGCAGGAATAGGCTATTGAGTTGGATGATCATGATCGTGTTGAATAGCAGAGCAGGCTTGAAGGGCCGAATGGCCTTCTCCTGCTCCTATCTTCTGTGCTTCTATGTTTCAAACTTGTCTTTTATTTCTGAAACTGTAACTTCAGTTTGGACCAATCTCATAATTTCCAATTTTTACTGTTTTTATCATTAGCTTTTCCATAACGAGCAGTGAGCTGGTGATGGAAGTAGATTCAATAGTAACATCCAAAAGAGAACTCAATAAGTTATTCAAGGGAAAGGGATTATTTAAGACATCAGGAAAGGCTGTCATGGGCAAGATGTCTCTTGCTTAGATTGTTTTCATACTCAGTTAATTGAGGGCATATCCAATATCCCCTATGACTTTCCATTGCAGTAGCACTGTCATAGCAGATGTATAAATTAGTCCAATGGACAGCATGCTGTTAGCATGTCAAGGAGCAGTCACAATTACTCCCCATTTCCCTTATTTTCTTGAAGATTGTGTGAGGGGTTACGAATCCATGAGTACAGGTTGCCCTCTGGTGGCCATATGTAACCCTTGCATGCAGAAGAATATGAGCATGGGATTTTCAAACAAGTTCAAAATCCAATCACACTCACAAAACGTCTGAATGCACAAAATTTACTTCTAGAGACTAACATTTCATCTGGGAACACCATTGCTGTAACTGTTTTCTTAATAATTCACCTCGGATTCCTTGACAAGTAATTGTTGGATAATCAAATGTTGGTTTCCAACTCCTATTTTGGTTTTAGTGAGATATACAATTCACAGAATGGAAAAATAAGTTTGTAGCAGTCCACTAGAAGTGGATAAATGATACTCTCAGCATTTTCACAGATGGATCCAATGGACAGTGAAGATAATGAAATGATAGAGCATGATATTACAACTTTTTCCCCATAAGCATAAAATGGGATTATGGAAAGTTAGATATAATACTACAGTTGGTGATACTTTAAATTCTGGATAGATGGAAAAGAATGGTTCTGATTATAAAGGACTGAATCATATTGAAGAATCAGATACTGAAACAAATCCGATTGGGTAATATAGGAACATCAGAACTTGGAAATGGAGACAGCAATTGACCAAGCAAGCTTGCACTACCATTCAACTAGACCATGGCTGATCCACCACCTCAGAACCATTTTTTCGTTTATTCCCATATTCCTTGATGTCTTCAAGGACACAAAAATAGAAGAACTGGGTGCAGGAGTAGTAAATTCAGCCTCTCGATCCTGCTCCAGCATTTGGCTGATCTTATCCTGGCCTCACTTCCGCTGTCTCCATTACCCTTCAACCCATTACCAATTAAAAATCTGTTTGACTCAATTGCCCCCACATCCATCACACTCTGGGGTAGCGAATTCCATCGATTCACAAGTAAATTCTCCTCATCTCTGTAAAATCGAGAAACCGGTCAATCTTTGTCTTGAATAAACTAGATGACTGAGTCACAGATGTAAGTATGCAAGGGGTAAAAAGCAGTTAGGTAGATAATTCTGTAATTGTGCAACATTTTGAGTTCCAAGGGTAGGGTAATCACCCACCCTAAACTACCCATGCAATAATTTGTTCACTTAGCTAGATGTTTAGCCCGCATAATGTGAAAGTGTATCATTGCAGTTTCACAGAGTACCAAAGGATAATGACAAAAAAAAATTAGAAATCATGCATCACAGTCCATAAGTTGCTGGGAGAGGAAAAAAAACACAGGCTTTTCATGGGGTAAATGGAAAGAAAAATCTTGTAGCTCTTCAGATAATTAAAGATTGATGCAGAGACTACACTTACCTTAATTCATATTATCGGGTTTGCTCCTCTGAAAGTCATACAGACATACAGCACAGGTTCTAGATTAGAGTGGTGCTGGAAAAGCACAGCAGTTCAGGCAGCATCCGAGGAGCAGGAAAATCGATGTTTCGGGCAAAAGCCCTTCATCTATTCGTGATGAAGGGCTTTTGCCCGAAACATCAATTTTCCTGCTCCTTGGATGCTGCCTGAACTGCTGTGCTTTTCCAGCACCACTCTAATCTAGAATCTGGTTTCCAGCATCTGCAGTCCTTGTTTTTATCGAGACATACAGCACAGAAGAGGCCAGTCAGCTGATCAATTCTGTGCCGGTCTACCTATCCTGGTTCCACTTTCCAGCACTAGGCCCAAAAACTAGAGTGAAAGGCTTTCCATGGTTTGAGATAATCTCATGCAGGATGTAACCTTTACTTGAATTAGATACTGAACTAGTCTCTGGTTAAAGAATGAGGCCTAAAAATTTCAACCTGTGTCTGTACCTATGTAAGTTGTAAATATAAACCATGATCCTCCAATATATCCAGTTGAAATAATTTCCTGACATAAACACAATTGAGTCTCTTCATTATTTATTGAGCTTTGATCGAATCAGACATAGTCTACTGTTCTCTAATGTTACAGACCCAATGTTTCAAACCTATCTGGATAGATTAAACTGAACCTGCTCCTTCACCCTTTCCTGGGGCGGGGGGGAGCTGGGGGGAAGGTAGCTGGAAATGTGGTAGGTAGATGAAGATGGGGGAGAAGGTGATAGGTAGGAGAGGAGAGTGGAGCAGATAGGTGGGTAGGAAGATGGACACGTAGACCATTCAAAAGGATGGTACCAAGTCCTCAGTAAAGGCCTCACCTTCATCCCACTGCATTCCCACATCCATCAGTTCAACATGCATTGCGACATTGAACATTTCTTTCACTGCCTCTACCTCTGGGTTTATTTTTCCATCAAGACTCCTGCCCACCCTCCAAGGACCCCTTCGCGTGCCTCCAACACATCCCATCTACCTGGACACCCCATACCCAACTGCTGCCATTACACAGAACGCCTCAACTTGTCTACCCCGCTCAGCTACTCCATCCTCTCACCCTCGCAATGTGCAGCCCTCTGCTCTAACCCCAACATCACCATCAGACCAGTGGCGGGGGGGGGGGTGCAATGGTAGTTTGGCGCACTGACCTCTACACCGCTGAAGCCAGGCGCCAACTCATGGACAACTCCTCCTATTGCCCCTTTGACTACGACCTCACTTCCCATCACCAAGCCATCATCTTCCACACCGTCCACAACCTCATCACCTCAGGGTATCTCCCACCCACAGCCTCCAAACTCATAGTCAGCGAATCCCACACTACCCATTCCTACCTATTACCAAAATTCACAAACCTAATGCCCAGGTCCACTCACTGTCTCAGCCTGCTCCTGCCCCACTGAACTCATCTCTGCATACCTTGACACTGTCCTGTCCCCCTTAATTCAGGAACTCCCCGTCTACGTGCGGGACAGAACCCACGTCCTCCACCTCCTCCATTAATTTTGTTACCCTGGCCCCCAATGCCTTACCTTCACCATGGACTTCCAATTCCTGTATACATCTATCCACCATAGCAAAGACCTCCAAGTCCTCTGTTCCTTCTTCTCATACGGAACCAACCAGTACTCTTCCACTGACACTCTCATCTGCCTAGCTGAACTGGTCCTCATGCTCAACAACTTCTCCTTCCAATCCTTCCACTTCCTCCAGACCAAAGGGGTAGCCATGGGTACCCTCATGGACCCTAACTATGCCTGCCTCTTCATCGGGTACGTGGAACAGTCCATCTTCCACAGCTACATTGGCACCATTCCCCACCTTTTCCTCTGCTACATCAATGACTGCATTGGCGCTACCTCATGCTCTCAGGAGGAGGTTGAACAGTTCATCAACTTCACAAATACTTTCCACCCCAACCTCAATTCACCTGGACCATCCCATCCACCTCCTTCCCCTTCCTGGACCTCTCCATCTCCACTTCTTGCAACCAACTTAACATGGACATCTGCTACAAACCCACCGACTCCCACAGCTACCTGGACTACACCTCCTCCCACTCTGCTTCCTCTAAAAACGCTATCCCTCATTCCCAATTCCTCTGCCTCTGCTCCCAGGAGGAACAATTCCACCACAGAACATTCCATTTGGCCTCCTTCTTCAAGGACATTAATTTCCCCTCCCACATGGTCGATGATCCCCTCCAGTGCATCTGCATCCAGAGAGACCATTCCCTCTGTGACTCCTTGTCAGGTCCAACCTCCCCCCCCCCCCCCCCCCCACAAACCACCCTTTCCTCCTGGCACCTTTCACTCCCACCGCAAGAAGTACAAAGCCTGTGCTCACATCTCCTTCCTCACCTCCATCCAAGGCTTCAAAGGATCCTTCCACATCCAACAGAAATTTATCTGTACTTCCACACATGTCATCTTCTGTATCCATTGCACCAGATGTGGTCTCCGCTACATTGGGGAGACAGGATGCCAACTTGTGGATCATTTCAGAGAAAATATCTGGAACACCCACACTAAACAACCCCAACGCCCTGTGGCTGAACACTTACTACCCCTCCCACTCCACCAAAGAAATGCAGGTTTTGGGCCTCCTCCATCACCAAACTTGAACCACACCAATGCCTGGAGGAAGAACACCTCATCTTTTGCCTTGGGCCCCCCAACCACATGGAATCAAACTGTATTTCACCAGTTTCCCCATTTCCCCTCCACCCACCTTATCCCAGGCCCAACCTTCCAACTTGGCACCACCCTATTGAATGGTCCTACCTGTCCATCTTCCTTCCCACCTATCTGCTCCACGCTCCTCTCCGACCTATCACTTTCACGCTCACCTTCATCTACCTATCACATTCCCAGCTACCTTCCCTCCAGTCCCACCCACCTCCCATTTATCTCTCAGCCCCCTTGGCCCGCAAGCCTCATTCCTGATGAAGGGCTTATGCCTGAAATGTCGATTCTCCTGCTCCTCAGATGCTGTCTGACCAGCTGTGCTTTTCCAGCACCACACTCTTCGACTTTTCTTTCACTCCAGGCTTCAAACCTGTTCCCTGTAGGGTACATGCTTATCAAACATTACAATTGCCCATATGGTTACCTCCATACTTTCCTTGATCAAACATAATTTTCCCAACATAAATCCATACCAAAATCTGCTTGCAGAGTTTGCCTTGCTCTATAGTTCTAACACTTGCACATGGCTTTGTGTCATTCTCAAATCTGTGGATCATTCTCCCAATCCCTCTATCTATGTCACTAATGACAGATAGTAAGTAGCAAAGGTTCTAAGCATCCATCCCTGTCAGTCACTACTCGTAACCAACCTCCAAATAGACCTAAATCATTTAACAACAGCAAATTCTTGTTCACAGGTATTTAGTCAATTCTGAATCCTGTATGACCTCTGGAACTTATAAGATGGTTTGATTTTTAACTTTCTCTATTAATTCAAAATTAAATGGAACAGTGGAAAGGGGAACAGGATCTCATATGTGTACTGCATCCAGAGTCAAATTCATGTGACCCAGTTACCACAGGGGTATGGGCCTAGAATGAAACCTATTTAAGTCATGTGTAAGCTTTAATACCAGGACACAGAGGATGAGGCAGTTGTCTTTCTTCATGTCCAAATATCCAGATTCTCAAGGGCATTCAGAACGAGAGTTTGGGGAAGGACTCTCACAACAGGTGCTGCTACAGTTAGAGGAAAAGGATTATTTTGGGGTCAATCATCAAGTGAAGTGTTGCTGAGGTTGGATTCTCAGTTCAAGAAAATAAGCATTGTGGAGAGTTAGAATCCAGTGCATTATCAAAGGACATCTTGGTTGAGTAAAGCCTATTCAAGTATGCTTGGAAGATTGAGTGAAAAGCACTTTGTTTTAAAGGACACTGGAAGATGGAAGGAGTAAACAACCAGCTGAATGGCAGGAGAAATGTGAAACTTTATCTACAATGTTCTGTGTCCGCTGAGAATGTGCCATTGTGTGAGGTTTACAGTGTGTGAAGATGTTAATGGGGAATAGGACAAAAGGATAACAAGGGAGAAAATAGAGCCCCTCAAAGATCAGCAAGGCGGCCTCTGTGTAGAGCCGCAGAAAACGAGGGAGATACTAAATGAGTATTTTGCATCAGTATTTACTTTGGAAAAGGATATGGAAGATATAGACTGTAGGGAAATAGATGGTAACACCTTGCAAAATGTCTAAATTACAGAGGGGGATGTGCTGGATGTCTTGAAAAGCATAAAGGTGGATAAATCCCCAGGACCTGATCAGGTGTACCCTCGAACTCTGTGGGAAGCTAGAGAAGTGATAGCTGAGCCTCTTGCTGAGATATTTGTATCATCGATAGTCACAGGTGAGGTGCCAGAAGACTGGAGGTTGGCTAACGTGGTGCCACTATTTAAGAAGGGTGGTAAGGACAAACCAGGGAACTATAGACCAGTGAGCCTGACATTGGTGGTGGGCAAGTTGTTGGAGGGAATCCTGAGGGACAGGATGTACATATATTTGGAAAGGCAAGGACTGATTAGGGAGAGTCCAAATGGCTTTGTCTCACAAACTTGATTGAGTTTTTTGAGGAAGTAACAAAGAGGATTGATGAGGCAGAGCGGTAGATGTGATCTATATGGATTTCAGTAAGGCGTTCAACAAGGTTCTCCATGGGAGACTGATTAGCAAGGTTAGATCTCACGGAATACAGGGAGAACTAGCTCAAAGGTGGAAGACAGAGGGTGGTGGTGGAGGGTAGGTTATCAGACTGGAGGCCTGTGACCAGTGGAGTGCCACAAGGATTAGTGCTGGGTCCTCTACTTTTTGTCACTTACATAAGTGATTTGGATGCGAGCATAAGAGGTACAGTTAGTAAGTTTGCAGGTGACACCAATATTGGAAATGTAGTTGACAGTGAAGAGTGTTACCTCAGATTACAACAGGATCTTGACCAGATGGGCCAATGAGCCGAGAAGTGGCAGATGGAGTTTAGTTCAGATAAATGTGAGGTGCTGCATTTTGGGAAAGCAAATCTTGGCAGGATGTATACACTTCATGGTAAGGTCCTAGGGAGTGTTGCTGAACAAAGAGTTGGAGGATTTGAGCTATAGGGAGAGGCTGAACAGGCTGGGGCTGTTTTCCCTGGAGTGTTGGCTGAGGGGTGACCTTATAAAGGTTTACAAAATTATGATGGGCATGGATTGGGTAAATAGACAAAGTCTTTTCCTTGGGGTTGGGGAGTCCAGAACTAGAGGGCATAGGTTTAGGGTGAAAGGGGAAATATATAAAAGAGTCCTAAGGGGCAATTGTTTTCACACAGAGGGTGGTACATGTATGGAATGAACTGCCAGAGGAAGTGGTGGAGGCTGGTACAATTGCAACATTCAAGAGGCATTTGGATAGGTATATGAATAGGAAGGGTTTGGAGGGATATGGGCTGGGGCTGGCAGGTGGGACGAGATTGGGTTGGGATATCTGGTCAGCATGGGCAGGTGGACTGAAGGGTCTGTTTCCATGCTGTACATCTCTATGACTGTAGAGGCCATAGGTTTAGGGTGAGAGGGGAAAGATATAAAAGAGACCTAAGGGGCAACATTTTCACACAGAGGGTGGTACGTGTATGGAATGAGCTGCCAGAGGAAGTGGTGGAGGCTGGTACAGTAGCAACATTTAAAAGACATCTGGATGGGTATATGAATAGGAAGGGTTTGGACGAATATGGGCTGCATGCTGGCAGGTGGGACTAGATTGGGTTGGGATATTTGGTCGGCATGGACGGGTTGGACCAAAGGTCTGTTTCCATGCTGTAGATCTCTATGACTCTATTTTTTCTACAGTTTAGTGAAAATATTGCTTACAAAATAATGTTGAGTCTGATGTTGATTTCAGCTTATTTGTTACGGTAAAAGACTTAAAAATGAAATCATATGGTATGAATCGTTTGTTTTGACCACTGGGAAATGTGTAACTCTTTTTAAAAGTTATTGGTCTCATGGAGAATCTAACAAACCACTGCAGCAGATCCCATCTTGTAGTGTACTAGCTTGTGAGCTACCTTATCAAAGATTTTTTAAAGTTCTGGTAGGCCTTAAGAATATCCTTATCCATTAACTTGGTAATTTTTTCAAAATCTTCCATAGCAACATGGCTTTCTTTTTCACAAGTCATTTCAGAGTTCTTAGTGTCACCTTTTCCAATGAATTGGTCAAATGGAGAATCTCTTATACTACCTATGAGCATCTTACCTATTGCTGATACGAAGTGAATAGTCCCTTATTCCCATATTTTTAAAACCTGGAACTATAATAATATTCTTTTGGTCGGAGGAAACAAGCTGTTAAACAGTGATGGAAAACACTCAAAGTAGCTATTCCAGTTCCTTATAGACTCTTGAGTGAATGTTAGCTGGTCTGTTTAACCAATGCTAAGGTGGTATCTTTGGCTATTTTATTGATACTTTTACTGTTAGAAGCACAATCTATAGCTGTTAAATTAAGGATTGTTTTCAAAATTAATGACCAAGGCAAAATACCTATTTAACATCTCTGCCATATCTTTCAATGTTCAGTAATCATCAGGAACACATCTCCATGTTGATCCTTCAACCAAAATAGCCAAATTTACCAGTTGACCCCCAAAAGAAATGATTAGAAAGCTTTCACTTTTTGCATCTTCAACTGTAAAATTAACAATATTTTTACTCAAATAAATGTTAATTTCACTTTAATTATTCATTCCAATACACGAGTAAAAGCAATCTCCTATAGCAGTATGCAGCTTAACAGTGCCACAATTTGTTCTTTATTCATACAGGGTAGGTCAAGAGTCCTAACCAACAGTAGTCTTCAGCAGTAATGTGTACCTCTAAAACTCCTCTCTCTCCGTCAAGTTAACCCTAACAGTGTAGTTTTCTAGAAGTTCCTGTTCAACCAGTCAATTAACAACACTCTGGTTTATGCTTTGTCAATTCTGGGAAAATACCCAGCTCTTTAGTACCTCTGAACTATTCAGACAGATTTCCAGGATTTGACTGTTTCTCAGCCACTTCTCACACTGCCCTCCAAGAGCTGCAATCTCCTTTAATGCCCCCCAAAAAACTGACACCTTTCTGAGAATGATTTATTGATTTGTCTCACCAGAATTTCATTACTACTTCTGCACCAGCTGAAGTTCTTATGTGTCCCTTACAAATATTGCCTGGTGTGTTTCTCTCTGTGTTTCTGTGTACAATGTTTTCATATCTACATCTATATTTTCATCTTCCAGTTTCTTTGCTTATAACTTCTCTTTTTGACTTCAGCTCTCCTTTGTGTTTGGTCACACAGTCCCATACCTTAACTTCCTTCCTGTTGTACTGCTTCCAGGTCAAGGGCTGCCAGGTTGCATGGGCCAGTATTTGTCATTAGTTTTTAAATTTACATTTGATCCTTTTACAACTGATGAAAACTCTTAAAAATATTTTTGACAAGTCTCAAAAACAGTTACAAGTTCCATGGACAGTTTAAAGAAATTAGTATTTTTCTGACCGTATTGTTTCCTGGTCAAAGGCAACCACATTCAGGGTGTCAAATTGTGTTATTAAACAGGCAGTTACAGGCAGAAGTGAATGTGTAACTTTGTGGTACAAGCTGTCAGGGATCAGGGAAGGTAAGAATTAAGCTAGGCAACCTAGAATACAGCTACAATGTGAAGGCTTTGACCTTTAGAAACTTAGAGCATAGGTATCTCCAGTACCAAAGACAGGCTTCGGAATTCAATTCCAGAAGCTGATGTCATCTTTCCAGGAAGGATTTAATGGCCTCAGTCATGTTACTCATATGAACAGGTCATACAATATTTGAAACCATTGCTAGCCACTATCACATGGACCTGAATCTACAGAAAAGACTGGTTATTCAATGTTATTAACTTGTCAGCTATCTAAGGAATGTTCTAACTACTGTCACCAATTTACAGTACAAACAGAAACTTATCTCAATTGTAATTAAATAACTAAAATGCATTTAATGCTGTATTAAATATGATACATTGAGTTACATTTACCACTAAAATTAGCCATTTTCTTGAGTAACTCCATCTATTGCTCACACTTTTAGGTGAGCTGTTCTCAAACTGGGGTCCTTTCAGAATAATCTGAAAGTGCTTATATTGGCTGGCTAGAAGTCAGCTGAGAGACACATTCAGCACAGAGTGGTCTCAACTTGGAGTGGAACTCACTTGAAGGAGTGCTGAGAGTGGCAGTAAGATTACCAGGTAAATCTACAGTTACCCAAGCTGGTAGTGGTTTCCAACTGAGTTCAGACTTGTTGGAGTGGGAAGGATTGTTTTTAAATTGCATCATTTACTTAAACTCAAAGAAATATCCATCTTCTTAAAATGATTATTAAAATACTACTATTGATATGTACCACTTCCTTACTATGATTATATAGCATGACTTAGATGGGAATTCATGATTAATAATCCAATTCAAATGGGGTTCTTCAAATGAAAATGCTTGAGAAACATTGTGCTACGTGATCCTGTCTATTTACTTCTGCTAACAGTTTGTGTAATATTGTTAAAATTGCTGATGTTCTTACATTTATGTATTTTTTTAATTTTGATACCCATAACTAAATAGACATGACTTGCTGTTTTACATTTTCTTGATTATTTTGTAAAGAAAGGGTTCATTCTCAGTAGGGGATTTGGTACAGTAAGCTTAAGTTCAATTGAAACTAGGTGATGTAAAATAGTTAAGTAGTAAGTCATTGAAATAGTAGTAAGTAAAATAAGCTTTAGCAGTATTCACAATTGAATGCAGGAGGGAGGTAAACCCTATATGGTCCCTTTGTAAAAAGTTAAGGTGAAGAAGCCAGTGGCTAAAGTAGCATATGTTACACCTGCTGCAGCCTTTACAATGTAGTACACAATATCACAGCAAGAGCAGGTTCCAGAAGGGCTAGGTGTAAGTAGGACATTTGTTGGGCAAGTTTCCATATAGCTAAGATTCAGCATCCCAGGGGGGCTCAACAGACCATAATTTATCAAATGCAATAAGCAACCTTCTTATAAGCTAGATACGTAAAGTCGAAGTGTGTGGTGCTGGAAAAGCACAGCCGGTCAGGCAGCATTAAGAAGCAGGAGAGTCAATGTTTCAAGCATAAGCCCTTCATCAGGAATGATCGACTCTGATGCCTGAAATGTTGACTCTCCTGCTCCTTGGATGCTGCCTGACTGGCTGTGCTTTTCCAGCACCACACTCTCCGACTCTATCACCAGCATCCGCAGTCATCACTTTCTCCTAGGTACATAAAGTGAAGAGATATGACAAAAATCAAGCAATTTTATCTACAATATTACTTATTGGATTATATCTTGCTAATCATAGCAGACTGTTATAATAGCATAAATTCCATACTCTAATAAGATTATAGAAGAGCACAACAAACATTTTGTTTCCCCAAAGAAAGCTGAGATTTGAACAACAATGGAAATTGCTTTTTTGGGATAAATATAAATATCCCAGTTGAAACAAGTTTATATTGTGGCTACCCAGTGCAAAACTTGCATTTGTCCCCACCAATACCACCCGCAATATATATAATTATCTTCACAACAAATACGCAGCAGAATGCTACAGTGTAAGGGAATCTGAAATAATAACAGAAAATGCTAGAAACACTTCAGATCTGGCTGCTCTGGAGACAGAATGTGCCAAGGCTTCAGGCTGGTGACCTTACATCAGAACCCAGATCTACGGGTTCCAGGTTCTGACCAAAGATGACTGACCTGAACCATTAACACTGTGCAAAATCACCATTCTCACTTACATGAACTCTAATGCCCATTGCTGTGACATTATTCAGATTGAATAGATGGAACACTTGTAGCTTGGACAATGCTGTGATAAAAATGGACACGGGACAGTTCTGGCGCTTTGCCCTTCCCATCAGCTGGACAGAGTCAGTTTGAAATGACTTTATCAAAAGGCAGAGCAGCAGCTTGGGACTAATCCACTCAGTTAAATTGACACAGACAATGAAAGACGATTAGAAAAAAAATGTAACGGAAATAGACATTTTTTCTAATATGCATTTGATTGAATAGTGAATTATGTGATGTGTTTTCACTCACCTGGATACTACCAGTGGAAGAATTAACATTTTTAGCATCCTCATCAACAGCTCACCAGGAAACTGGAAATACTTGATTTCCTAAAATGTCAAATATATATAACGAGGAACTGGATCCATTAAAAACTGGTAATACATTTACAAGATGGACTGAAGACAAAGCAATCTTATTACAGAAATACATTTTGAAATAAAATATCAGCAAATCTGGGTAGCATATAGAAATATCATGACATGTTCAGTACTGCTTTTTAATTGCTTTTGCAATTCCTTGTGGAAAATGAGAAAAGCAGCTAAAAAGTTTCCAAATACAGTAATTAGCTTTTTTTTTCATCTTAATGCTATGTGACATCTTTAGCCACTAAGTAATCAAAGCAATCATGATGGAAATGTAAATTATTGGTTAAAACAAAAACAGCTCAATTTCTAATTATCAGCCGCACAAATCTTCTCAAAACTCGCTAGTACACGTGATCACTGAGATTCCTGCCACCGAGTTCTGGTCAAATCCTGATAGAATTGCCCACCTGTTCGGAGAGGTGCCTAGTCCTAAGAAAAAATCCCAGGGAGCACCCGATAATAACCGACAGCACCGAAAGAATGAGCAGACCGTTCCTTTTAAAGACGCCCTTGATCTGAATGGAGACCGCTGCAAATGCTCCGGCCATTGTGCCCGGTTTGCTGGCTCAGGGGGAAACCGCTAGTCCATGTGGGTGGCGGTGGAGCTGTGAATGCTCGCTGACAGGAGCTCAGCTCACTGATCTTGCCATACACAGAACACAGCACCCCTGATCTCCAAGCTAAACTTCGTCAAATAGAAAGCATGAACCAGATGCCAGTGTTATCCCACACGGATGTTTCTGATCCTATTATCAGAGAGTTCATTAAAGTATCAAATACGATTGCTGAATATTAAGGCTTCGGTTCTGCCCACACTCCGCATATCGGAGTAGAGCATTGGAAACGATTCCGGAGAAAATGTAAAAATATAAACTAAAAACACCCGACAATATTTTTTTATTTTTAATAAGTGTCTCCTGCGGTAGCTTTGTCTGCGAATCAGTCCATAGCAAGATATCGTAAACCAAAAATGTTAATTTTAACTTTGAAATAGTGAAATGAGAAGGAAGAGGGGTGGGGTTTACCCAACAAGTGTAGTAGAAACTTGGGGACAGGGGGCAAAATGAGGAATAGTGGAAAAAGGCACGGTGAATTCTGTTCTTATGTAAAAGAGGATTGAATATATATATATATATATATGTAAGATTGTGCTGACGAATTTGTGAAAGACGTAAAGGGGCAGTTTTAGGTAGCGAAATCCAAGAGCCTGTCAAATGGAAATCTTTGAATGGATTTATAAATGAATGATTTTACAAATGGAGGGATCAGTAACAGTGAGGCATTGATTGCATTCAGGATTAGTTCTAAAAGCCTACATGGGAGCTTACATCAATGTTGTACATGCAGCATGAAATCTATTGCCTTATGTTTCTGTTATTATATTTAAGCGAGAACTGCTTTCAACAACCAAACATTCGCGAATACCGGACACAGTGAGGAAAGGGGATTATTGCAGATAGCTTTAAAGATAAACTGGGATTGGTGCAGGTAAGATGTAACAAATAGACTCCTTCTAGACTAGAATGACTGCCCGCTCTCCCACCTGCCCCCATAAAGATTGCTTCCTTCAAAACTGACCTCTGTCCACATTGCAACTGATTCCTTATTTAGTCCAGATTCTGCCCAACGGCCCACAGAAAATCAATTTCATTGAATAATGTGTTTTTAGCGGTTAGAGTCATCGAGATATACAGCACAAGAACGGTCCCTTTGGTCCAACAATGGACCAGCCCACCTCATCAATGCATAAGACAAAGCTGGAGTATTTACATATATGCTTATCCAGAGGTGGTGTCTGGATGACGCATTTGAGTCTTCTAATGTAATCCCCAAAATCATGCCAATCTTTGGGGATGCCAATCGTCAGCCAAATCGATTCAACCCACGTGATATAAAGAAGCAGCTGTATATGGAAAAGGCTTTGGGCCCTCACAACATTCCAACAATGTTGTGGTTAGGCCCTCACAACATTCCAACAATCTGGTCCATGCCAACCAGATATCCTAAACCAGTCTAGTCCCATTTGCCAGCACTTGGCCTATATCCTTCTAATCCCTTCTTATTCATGTACGCAGCCAGATGCCTTTTAAATGTAATTGTATCAGCCTCCACCACTTCCTCTGGCTGCTCACCCCTAAACCTATGCCCTCTAGTTCTGGACTCCCTCACCCCAAGGAAAATATCTTGTCTATTTACTCTATAG
Source organism: Chiloscyllium plagiosum (assembly GCF_004010195.1). Lineage (NCBI taxonomy): Eukaryota > Metazoa > Chordata > Chondrichthyes > Orectolobiformes > Hemiscylliidae > Chiloscyllium > Chiloscyllium plagiosum. The sequence goes on from NC_057720.1 coordinate 51,854,531, forward strand.
ATTTGTCCCTCATGATTTTATAAACCTCTATAAGGTCACTCCTCAGCCTCCAACCCTCTAGGGAAAACAGCCCCAGCCTATTCAGCTTCTCCCTGTAGCTCAAACCCTCCAAGCCTCGCAACATTCTTGTAAGCTTTTTCTGAACCATTTCAAGTTTCACAGCATCCTTTAAACAGGAAAATACACAGCAAGGATTAGACAACCCACATCCACCGACTTAGATAGCACCTTAATAAATTCAAGCAGATTGCTGAGAACAACCTTATTGTCCTGAAGCCATGCCAAGGTTTCCTAAGAACCTCAATCTCAGAAATAGCAAATGCCTAGAATGTATAGAAATGTATCAATGTTATAAAGATAGAAAGGCAGCTATTTCAAAAAGAGAGTGGAGAGGACATGAGAAAACACTGATGGGTAACATTGAGGAAAAACCAAAGTCAAATTCTGTATGTGGAGCTGGAAGACCTAACTAAATATTAATTTAGTAATTTGTATTTTTATTCACTGGAGAGAAAGATGATATAGGTTGAGTACCAGGAAGAGGATTATGATACATTTGAACAAACTATCACTGAGGGAGAATAGGTACTTGAAATTTCAGCAGGCTTGGAAGGAATAAATTCCCAAGCCCAGATGAGATGTATCCCAGCCTGCTGTGGGGAGGCAATGGAGGATTGCAGGGGCTCTGACTTTAACTTTCAAGTCTTTCCTGGTTACAGGTGGACATTATGTATCATTATTCAAGCAGGGTAGTAGGAATAAACCAGGAAACTACAGGCCAATGACAACATCAGTGATGGGAAATTATTGGAAAGAGTTAATCTCCACTTGGTGGGGCATGGATTAATCGAGAGTAGTATACACGGCTTTGTAAAGGGGAAATCATGTCTAAAAAATTTGATTTTTCAGGGATGCGAATAAGTGTGTAAATGGAGGTAGTGCAGTTACTGTAGTTTACATGGACATTTGCACAGTTTTTGACAAGGTCTCACATGGCTAGCTGGTTAAGAAGCTAAGAGCCCATGGAATCCATAATAATTTGGCAAACTGGATCCATAATTGGCTTCCTGGCAGGAAGCAGAAGGTGATGGTCGAAGAATTTTTTTTGTGACTGGAAGCCTGTGTTTAGGTGCATATCATAGGGTATGGTACTGGGACCCTTGCTGTTTGTAGTGTACACTAGTGATATAGATGTGAATGTAGAATGCTTGATCAGTAAGTTTGCAGGTCTCCTGAAAATTGGTGGTGGTCTAAATAGCAAGGAGGAAAGCTTAAGATGACAAGATAATGTAGACGGGCTGGTCAGATGGGCTAAACAATGGTAAATTAATCTAATTCTGAAAAATGTTAAGTGATGCATTTTTACAGGACTAACAAGGCAAGGGGGTACACATTGAATGGATCCTAGGTCCTTAGGAAATACATAAGATCAGAGGGACCATGATATACATGTCCACAGATCCTTGAAGGTAGACAGGTTATTTAAAAAGTATACGGTGGGTTTGAAGTAGGTGTCTCTGTTGAGTTGGTCGTGGGAAATGGAGACAGAGAGGTCCAGGAATGGGAGGGAGATGTCCAAAATGGTCCAGGTGAACTTGAGGTCATGGTGGAAGGCGGTCATCCTGGACTTCTTTGTTTCCATTTCCAGCAACTGACTTAACATGGATATCTACTTCAAACCGCTGACTCCCACAGCTACCTGGACCACACTTTCTCCCACGCTGCCTCCTGTAAATACCCTATCCTTTACTCCCAAATCGGCTGCCTCCACTGCACCTGGTTCTGGGAGGAGCAATTCCACTCCAGAACATCCCAGATGGCTTCCTACTTCAAGGACTGCAATTTCCCCTCCCGCATGGTCAACAATGCCCTCCAATGCAACTCCTCAACTTTCCACACCTCCGCCTTTGAACTTCACCCTCCCAACAAAAAAACGTCCTCCTTGTTGCTAGGTGATTAATCCGGAGACCTAGTCAATGTTTCATGAGTCCAGTTTGATTCCCGCCACTGCCGAATTTGAATTCAATTTTTAAAATCCGGACTTAAGAGTCTAATGATGACCATGAACACACTGTCAATTGTCAGAAAAACCCATTTGGTTTAGGGAGGGAAACTGTCTTCCTTGCCTGATCTGGATTACATGTGACTCTAGACCCATAGCAATGTGGTTGACTCTTAGCTACCCTCAGGGCAATTGGAAGGACGCAAAGCCTTCACCCCATAAATAAAATCATTCTCTCCACTCTCATTTATTTACCTTCTCTCCTCCTCACTCTCCTTGCATTTCTCCCATGACCTTCTTTATACTCCTGATGGTTTAGAGGGGTACCAATGTGTGCTAATGTATTAAAAATAACCATCAATCAGAACTCGGAATCGACAGATAATATCATAAGTCCCAATGCTGACTAGAATCTGACTTGCTTATGCCCGAAACGCCAATTCTCCTGCTTCTCGGATGCTGCCTGACCTGCTGTGCTTTTCCAGCACCACACTTTTTGAATCTAGCAACAATACCACTAGGTTGTTGCCATCCTTAGAATGAGAATGGGGAGAGATTGAACATCTCTCACATTGAGAGTGGAGAGCATGTGAATTAGTGGAGAGAGAGAATGAATTGTGTGAAACAAAAGCTCACTCACTTTAATAATTTCAGTCCGAGACCAAATATCTGAAACAGAGTCGTTTATTTGTACACTTGCAAGTGGGTGCCATGTCTAATTGCCAGGTAAGGCAATGACAAATGCACAGTAACCCCCAACAAACTCTCGCAATTTATACCCATTTTGTTTTCCTTATTCCATTGTTTGTTCCCTGCTTCGCTTACGTCACTCATTTCCTTAAGACTGATCCCACAACTTCTGTTTTTCCGGCCTTGTCAGTGACAAATGTCTATCTCTGCCTCCCCCATAAAGTTGTTTGACGTCATCCCATCCTTTGCTTACCATTATCTGCTCCCTCCATCTGCGCTGCCCCTCACAGCATCTTATCACTAAGCCCTTTTAACTGGGGTTTGTTCCTGTGTCTCTGTACAAGTGGAGAAACAGATGTTTTTCCTGTTTGCCCATACATCCACCATTGTTCTGTAATCACATCTCATGCTAACATACCATTTTCTTTAACGGATTATATGTTTCCTCATTTTTGCTAAGTCAGCTCTTGTCCGAAACAATCCCAAACTAATGTGAATTCATTTACTCTATATCAGAACTTATAATTGCAGAAATAACATTAATTCACCTATATCCCACAGAATGATAATGGAATAAAGATGATTAAATGAATGAGTGACCAAATGAATGAAAGTGAGGACAGTGAGTGAATGAGGAGGGAGAGAAAATGAATAAGCAGGAGGAGAGCAAATGAGTGAGAATAGAGAGACGGTGAATGATTAAAAGTGGGGATAGTGATGAATTAAGAGTGAAGAGAGGAATGAATGTAAGTTTGGAAGAAAGACAAATGAATGGCAACAGAGTCAATAAATGAGAAAAGGGAGGGTGAATGAATAAAAGTGCAGTATGAATGGGTAAAGGGAATGAATGAATGTGAATAGAGGGAAGGTGAATGAATGAAAACAGGGAGGGGGATTCAGCCACAATGACTCCCAGATTTTAACATATTCAATGTGCAACTTCCTTCTCAACCTTGCCGCCAATTCGGTCATTGTGTCCTCACTTCCTTTGGTGGGGATTATGGGATGTGCAGTGGGCGGAAGTGGAAGCGGTTTCCGGTGAGGGTGGGGGTTGCGAGGGAACGGGTGTTCGTGGATCTCCGGTCGCTATGGCTGTACTGAGGCTGCCTTCCAGAGTCAGCAGGCAGGTCCGCTCCGGGGGGCTCTCCCTGCCCCTGCCCCTGCCCCGGAGACGGAGCACCTCCAGCTCCGAGCTGGACTATCTGCACAAGAGCATCGTGCCCACCGACCACTTCCAGAGGAGCCTGCCGCGGTGAGTGAGCCTCCCCGCTCACTGGGTGAGAGGGCAGCCGCAGCCTGCGACTCTGGCCGCAAGGCGGCTGTGATTTGAATGGGGCAACAACAGAGGGTTCTGGAGAAACTCAGCAGGTCTGAGCATCTGTGGCAGAGAGAAAGCAGAGTTAACGTTTCGGGTCCCATGATTCAGCTTTTGTCTGTTTCTGGTTTCCAGCAGCCGCATGTCTTTGTTTGTTTTGGGCGGATTGTTTGCCTCCTGAACCATTCCGGTGTTTATCTGAGGAAGGGTCACTGGACTCGAAACAATGACACTGTCTTTCTCCCCGCAGACCTGCTGAGTTCCTCCAGCACTGGCTGTTTTTGTTTTGTTTGTTTCAGATCACTGGTATCCGACTTCTCGGGAAGGGTTACTGGACCCGAAACGTTAACTCCGATTTCTTTACACAGATGCTGCCAGACCTGCTGGGCTTTTCCAGCAACTTCTGGTTTTGGTTCCGCAGCTCTTTGTTTATAACATCGGTAAAGAGTTGCGTTCGACAGTGTATGTTACGGTCGGGGATAATTATTGGTGCTTTTCTTGCGAAGTTGCTGATATAACTTCAGTCTGTCACTACTGTGATCAGTGTTTTTAAAATGTAAGGTGTTGGGTGGCTATATACATGAAATTCTTAGAAATATTTATTGTACTTGTCAGTTTTTTTCACATTGTGAATTTAGGCTCTTACTGCTAGTCTGTCTTCTGACTCTTTGTTTTTTTCTTGAAATCCTAAGATTACCAATTCCAAAATTGCAGGACACAATGCAACGTTACCTGACTGCACAGAAGCCACTTTTAGATAATGACCAGTATAAGTAAGTAAACGGAGAGCTTAGTGTGGTGTGTTATGCCAATATATATTTTTTTTTCCCTGTTACTTAGCTATGTAGTTGAATCATTACTGTCTTTGAATTAAACACGAAGTCATAACAATGTATCCTATCCAGCCCAGAAGGATGATTGACTTGGAGCAGAGATTATTTAAAATTTAAAATCTAACAATTGAAATATAATAGCAAATATTGTTCATCTGTAATTAGCTATATAAGTGCATAGTACCTTTGAATTTGACACTATTGTACTTTGCAATTATAAGTGTGTTTTCCAGCATTGTCAATTCAATCAGTGTTGTGGAATACACTGTGTTGTGAAATGCAGGTTACATTTCTCGAACTGTTAGTCAGGTCATGCTGAACAGAGATGAGATTTCTTCCTGCAGGAGGTGAGAAACTCTGATCATTGAAATTCCCAGCACCTTCACTGTCACATCTGCAGTGTGTCTTTAGAATATGACGAGGGAAAAAAGAACTTGGATTTATATAGCTGTTTATGACTTCCAGTTGTCTCAAAGCACTTTATAGTCAGTGAAACTAGGTCACTATTGTAGGAAATTAGGGAGCCAATATGTGCTAAGCAGACACTTTCTGAGCAATTTGATAACAATCAATAATCCCTTTTTGGTGATTTTGGCTGAGAGGATTGGTGTGGATTTGTTGCGCCGAAGGGCCTGTTTCCACACTGTAGGGATTCTAATTCTTAAAAAAAAGAGCAGCACTGAGGTCAGCATGTTGCCCCAAAATGGCAATTAGACATAAACAGAAAAATGAGGGTGTAAATGTGAAGGAACACAGTCATCTCTCTCTTTTTAATCAACTAATTTTCTCAACTTTCCTGTTTGAATCGTGCAGTCTTGTGTTCTAGTAAATCATTCACAACCCAGTTTAATGTAAATAGACACCAGCAATTTGCTTTTGAAAGTTCATGAAAGGATTCAAACCCGTTTATTTTTTAGCCATATAAATCTCTGAATCCAAACTTCTGTCTGATGTTATGACTTGCAAAACATGGCAATTAACTAGCCTGGACAAATTAAATACTTAATCTCCCTTTAAACTGTATTTACTGCTTGTCACAACTTCACATTCTGTGTTCTTTTTTTTAACAATGTAGGAGAACTAAACAGTTGGCTGAGGATTTTGAAAAGGGAATTGGTAAACAGTTGCACGAAGAACTTGTGGCCCAAGACAAAAGAAATAAACACACCAGCTTCATTTCAGGTGAGATTAACTTCCTGATTTGATCTGCTAGACCGAGGTTTAAAAAAACCTGAAGTCCACCCAACTCCACTATCTGCACATAGAGGGGTTCTAGTTGTTTTTGTTCAGAAAGAAGTTGCTATGTGTAAGTATTTGGTTTTGTAAAGCAATGCAGATCATCCTTTTAATAACTACATTTATTTCTGTGCTAAATTACACAAATCATTACAGCTATTGTATAAATGACCCAATAATATTTTGGAATATAGCAATGATAAAATTGTGGCACTGAGTCATATTAATAAAAGATCTAAGTTTGGTCTGTTGCCCTTCTGAATGGAGGCACCACAATTGGCTTCAGCATCCCTGGCATAGAATAGAGGGAGGTTTGCCATGATTCATTACATCTGAGCATTCAGTATTTCTTAATGGAAACAGTTTATATGGGCAATGAATGAGGGCAAGATCAAATTCAAGTATGATATCTGCTGATTTAGTCTCGTGCCAGGATTGTGCATGAGAGTAACTTTTTTGGTGAGTCACTGAAGGACCTGCAATGCTTGTGGAATAGTATAGTGATAATAGTATCTACAGGAAAAGGATGATAAAAACTGGATAACCAATAATAAATTAAAGATGGAATATGTTAATCTATATATTTGTAATGCAGTGTTTTGAGAATCTTTTCTCTCCTTCCATTTCTTTAGGACCATGGTTTGATATGTACCTCACTGCACGTGAACCAGTTGTCTTGAATCATAATCCCTTTATGTCTTTCAATTCTGATCCAAATTCTGCAAACAATGATCAGGTTATTAGAGCGACCAACATGACTGTGTCTGCACTGCGTTTCATGAAGACTTTTCGAGCTGGCTTGTTGGAACCTGAAATCTTTCATCTTAATCCTGCTAAAAGTGATACATCTTATTTTAAGAACATCATTCGATTTGTTCCTGCCTCTCTTTCATGGTATGGAGCCTACATGGTTAATGCCTACCCACTTGATATGTCTCAGTACTACAGACTGTTCAATTCTACTCGTATTCCCAGACCAGGTAGAGATGAGCTGTTTACAGATGAGAGTGCCAAGCACTTGCTGGTGATGAGAAATGGACATTTCTACACATTTGACGTTATTGATCGAGATGGAAGAATCACAAAAGCTTCTGAAATCCAAGCTCATTTCAAATATATTTTGTCTGATCCGAGGCCCCCTCCTGAATTTTGTCTTGGATATCTGACAAGTGAAAATAGAGATACTTGGACCTCGATGAGACTGAGGCTGTTGGAGGCTGGGAATACAGAGACGCTGAAGAAAATAGATACAGCCGTCTTCTGTATTTGCCTTGATGATATCACTGTGAAGGACCACCTGCAGCTCTCTCATAACATGCTTTATGGAAATGGCCTCAACCGCTGGTATGACAAATCCTTCAGCATTATATTAACCAAAGATGGTCATGCAGCTGTGAATTTTGAACATTCATGGGGTGATGGTGTAGCCGTACTGCGTTTAATGAATGAAATTTTCAAGGACACAACTGAGACACCTGCAGTTTCAGCCACTACCTTACCTGCAACAGTTGACTCCTCTCAGTCTGTGCAGAAGCTTGAGTTTAAATTTGATGATTTTCTAAAATCGGGTATTTCGAATGCCAAGGAAAAATTTGATAACACAGTGAGCACCTTAACTTTTGATGCACTGGAGTTCAAAAAAGGTGGGAAGGTATTCCTGAAAAAACACAATGTCAGCCCTGATGCAGTTGCACAACTCTCTTTTCAGATGGCTTTTTTGAGACAGTATGGAAAAACGGTTGCCACCTATGAGTCTTGTAGCACCGCAGCGTTTAAACATGGCCGGACAGAAACAATTCGCCCTGCCACCATTTATACAAAGAAATGCAGTGAAGCATTTGTGAAGGAGCCATCAAAACACAGCATCTCAGACTTGCGGGCGATGATCAACGAGTGCTCCAAGTATCATGGACAGTTGACTAAAGAGGCTGCCATGGGTAAGTCTAGGCATTCTATGGGTACTATCACTTGCTTTTATTGGATTGGTTAATAGTTTTGCCTAGTATTCTTCCCAACTTTGAAGGTGTTGACTCTTTGCAGGGTTTTGCTGTTTCCCTCGATCACTGTTGGCATTCAAATGTCTGGGCTATTCAATAATGGTTTAGCATCACACTCGACAAATTTTCTCCAATTATTTTCTGACATACACTTTCCCTAGAATTTTCCTGCAGTAAGGGTGGAAGGACCTTTGGCCTGTTGCTACTGTTCTCGTTCTTTGAAATAGCTAACCATTAGTTCCTTTCCTCTTTAATTATTGATTCTCTTTTACAATAGGATTCACAGGATTGTAGCAGCAGAAATCTAATTTTGTTAGTTCAGTTCTATTTTCTGACTTGTATAATTTTCATAACTATAGAAGTGAAGTAATTTTCTGATCAAGAGGTACATTTCTCACCTCTTCCTAATTTGGATTTAAGAGGGAAAAATGGTAGTATAGTATATTAATTTTGTCACTGTCAGGGAAAAAAAGTTTAAATAGCAACTTAAGATTCTTCTTTCAGCATTTCCCATGTTATGTGGAGTCATCACACAATATCTTTTGCCACCTTGGTGTTAACCATCTTTTTTGGGGATTTTTAGCAATGTTTTATAGTTGGGTGCTGTTTCTGCTAACTTCCTATTTGTCCAGTGCTGTTAAAGCTGCAATCTCAGATTGTTGTGAACAAATAATGTTCTTTGACTAGCATGTAATACCATTGTTCACTTTTATTTTCCAAAATGTCCCTAATCTTATGACAGGCCTCACCAGTATTAATGCAATAGAGGACCTAAAAATCTGAGCCCTGTTCTTTGCAGAATTTAATTCTGTGGAAGGTCATCCCTGCATATAGGGCTCTTTTAGAGTTTGTGAAGATATATAACATATCCAATGTACAAGTTAACATCCATGCTATCCTCTGCATCAACAATAATGTATGAACCATATTTAGTGTTTTAAACTGAGAATCTTTCTTGTGGACATCACCACCTAATTTTCTCAAAGGCTTAACAATTACCTGCTTTCCGTGAATCAATTGGACACCATATTCCTAAGCCTTGCATAAGAACAAATGCAGTGTTTAATTTTGTACTCTAGATTCTAAGGGTTTCAGTTTTCAAATGTATTTATCAGACATCAGTAACTATTTATTATTTCTTTCTTCAGGTCAGGGATTTGACCGGCATTTGTTTGCTCTGCGATACCTAGCAAAATCTAAAGGAATATCTTTACCAGAACTATTCCAAGACCCATCATATATTCAAATCAACCATAATATTCTTTCTACTAGCACTCTCAGCAGTCCTGCAGTCCAATTAGGGGGTTTCGCACCAGTCGTTCCTGATGGTTTTGGTGTTGGTTATGGTGTTCATGATCACTGGATAGGATGCAACCTATCCAGCTATCCGGCTCGAGATCCTAAAGAATTCTTAAAATGTTTAAACAAAAGCCTGAATGACATTTTTGGTGTGTTAGAAGGACAACCTGTCAGCACCTGAGGTACATGAACTAAGTGGCTAGAAATGAATCCGAATATAATGACTGTACTCTGCAATTATAAAATGTGTGCATTTATAAAGCATATTGTTGATCAGTATATTCTAGAAGAAAATGATAATTGAATCAACAGTCAATAATTGAGGGTGAGACAATGTTGTGTATTTGCAAATCTCTATTCCACTCAGGGTGGCTCACGGTGAGCTGGCTCACAGCACCAGTGACCCAGGTTCAATTCCACCCTTGGGAAACTGGCTGTGGAGAATTTGCACATTTGCCCTGTGCCTGCATGGGTTTCTTCCGGTTTTCTCCCACAGTCCAATGGTTTGCAGGTTAAGTAGATTGACCATGTTAAATTGACCAAAGTGTCCAGGAATGTGCAGGCTAGGTGGGCTAGCCATGAAAAGTGCAGGGTTACAGGGATAGGGTTGGGTCTAGGATACTATTTAGAGGTTTGGTGTGGACTCGATGGGCTGAATGGCTTGCTTCCACGCTGTTGAGATTCTATGAATCTGGGTCACACAGGACTCTAAGTGCAAGTCTCCTTACATCGCTGCCTACAAAATGAGTGTGGGTCCAAACTAAAGTGCTTAATGATAATGTGGTGCTGTTTATCAAAAGACCATATAATGACTGGAAATATAACACTGATGCACGGGCTATTTGGTGTAGTGGTATATCCCTACCTCTGGGCCAGGAGGCCCTGGTTCAAAATAAAAATACTTCCATTAGTGATACAATAGTGATGCTTTCTTGAAGAAGAAAATTGTTGGGCATTTTTAAAAAGTTTTTTTCACAAGTGTTGCATCTGACTTAAAAGTACTAGAAATTGTTTAATCCTGAATACCCAAATCTCTAGCCTTGTTAAGCACAAAATGTAGTTATTTTAATTTTATGATCTGTTTCTTGACCAATAAATTTATTTGATTACTTGAGTTGCTCCTGTGACAAGTTGACAACCACTCTTTCAATGTTATACAGCTAAAAATCCTGATTTAGCCATGACCTATGAACATTTCATACATCCTCAATTACACTTCAAATCTTGGTCACAAGTCTTAAAAGAATACCAAAGTATGTGATTGCTAGTTCATATTAAATATAAATTTTAACTTTAATAGTTTTTCACCACCACCACCCCTATATCTTTTTTTTTGTCAACACAATCTTACAGTAGATGTGTTCAGGAATTTTGGCCAAGTCTTTTCTAAACATTTCTTTTTGGAGCTTAAATTACATTTTAAGCGTTCTATGGTTCTAATGTTGGGATGTAATGCTTCCCATGAAACATCATTTGTTTTTAATATTTCAATGCATCAAATTTGGGGACAATCAAACAGTTACCAAGCATTCAGATGTGATGTGTTTAATTATGCTGTCAATGCAATTTGAGTACTTTGCACTGTTCATTTTGTATTTGGATCAGCAGTAGTAACATAACTGAACTTTGTAATACTCAGTGCTAAATAACTGCCATGCTTCAAAGTTATGTTGAATAACATTGGACTAATTTTGGCCATCTGGACTAATTATATTACACTAATGTAATGGACCTAAAAAGGATAATGCGTTTTCAAATGAAACCAAAAATAAACTTTAGTTGGTTAACATTTATATTGGAATTGTCTGCCTCTCTCAATCTGAAGTTATTTTCTGCATTTTGTTTTGATGGGACTCATGTCATAAACTCTTGGAAAAATATTTACCAGGAATTTATCAGGGCTAATTCAAGACTTGGTACATAAGGTTTTACTGGAAATCCTATTCATTCAAGTAAATCCAAGTTAGCATGTTTAAGTAACTTAACTGAATTTTTGAAGAAATAACAGACTGGGTTGATGAGGTTAGTGGAGCTGATGTAGGCTTCCAAAAGACATTTGATAAAATGTCATAACAAGTTGGTCAACCCCAATCAAAATTAAAGGCCTGTAGAATAGCAGGAACACTGGCAGTGAGGATACAAAGTTGGCTGTGTGAATGCTTGTTATTTTTGGTCTGAACGAAAAGCACTTGGGACAATCCCCAGGGATTGGTGTTAAAATCACTTCCTTGATCTATGTTAGTTAAATGATGACTTTATCCTCATCAAGCTACCTGTTGCAGGTGTATCTCCCCATAATAGTATTGGTAGGAGTGACTACCACATAGACCTTGTGGGAACAAGTTCCATTGTATTGTGGATATCCTCCATATTAAGTGACACTGCCACTGTGCCAACTGGGATAGATTTGGAAATAGAAACATTTGCAGTCATGCAGTTTTGTGTTAATGGACCAGTAGCAGCAGAATTGTAACCAACTGTGTAGCTGAATGGCCTTAAAGTCCCCACTCTGTCATGATCATTACCACCACCTCCCACCGAACCCCAATCACCCACAAAAAGTTTAACATTGAGGGCTATCTGCCTGTAAAACGTGATCTCTGCAATGCACTTGTTAGTGTGTCACCTTTGTGACATTAAGATCAAGAATCTCATCTGTAGAATGTAGAGCAAACAGCCATGTTAATGAGAATGCACAGCTCAGTCTCAAGAAATTCTTAGAGATGACCATCTATACTTTATTCATTCATAGTAATGTATTCATTTGCTCTGCTAGTGTTTATTACCCATCCCTAACTGCCCACTGGGCAGTTAAGAATCAACCATATGTTTTGCATCTGGAGCCATATGGAGACTACAGGTAAGGATGGCAGATTTCCTTTCTTAAAGGGTATTAGTGAATCAGATGGGGTTTTACAACAATCGACAGGTGGGGGGCGAGCTGCTTTCTTGAACTGCCGTAATCCATGTGTTGTAGGTTGATCCACAATGGTTTTAGGGAGGAAAATGCAGAATTTTGACACAACAGCACTGAAGGAACATGGATATATTTCCAATTCAGGATGGTGGGTAGCTTCGAGGGGACCTTGCAGATGATATTCCCAGGTATCCTCTACCCTTGTCCTTCTAAATGGAAGTGATGGTGAGTTTGGAAGGTGCTGTTTAAGGATCTTCAGTGAATCCCTGCAGTGCAGCTTGTAGATTCACATCTACTACTGAGAGTCAGTGGTGGAGGGAGTGAGTGTGATGCCAGTCAAACAGGTTGCTTTGTCCGGAAAGGTGTCAAGCTTCTTGAATGTTGTTGGAGCTGTACCCATTCAGGCAAGTGGAAAGTATTCCATCACACTTCTGACTTGTCTCTTGTAGACAGGCTTTGGAGAGTCAGGTGGTAAGTTACTCACACAGTATTCCCAGCCTCTTGTAGCCACTATGTTTATGTGGCAGTTTATGGTCAATGGTCACCCCAAGGAGGTTGACAGTGTAGGTTTCAATGATGGTAACACCAGTGAATGTCAAGGAGCAGTGGTTAGATTGCTCTAATTGGAGATGGTCATTGTTCAACATTTGTGTGGCATGAATGATACTTGCTCCATGTCAGCACAAGCCTGGATACTGCCCAGGTCTTGTGTGTCTACATGATTGGCTCATGGATGAACAAAAAAAAACAGAAATAAAGTACATTATCTAATTTATCTTAACAAATAAATCTTTCAGCAACCAAGTGTTAGCTCCTGGAAAAATGCTTTATAACTTGATATCCAGGCATGCTGCTGGTAACCTCACTAAGGAGATAGAAGCATGCTCAGACATGTGAACCAAAAGTTATCTTCCATAGGTGAACCGGAATGACGAAACCTACATCAATGCTAATTCAGCTGGCCAGTGTTAATTTTTATTAAAGATAATTAAACTTTGACTTGATAGATGAGGATGAACTGATTCACTGGTAAGTATATGCCAGATGAAATTGTGGTGTTTTTACTTCTCTGCCTCAGTTCATTTGAGTATGAGAGAATCCTTAGCTGTTAAATGTCTGTCAGAGTCCAGTTCAGATTTTAACAAACTGATGAGTGACTTCATAGATTCCCACAGATTCCTGAATTTTCTCATCATAATCATTCCAATCCTAACCAAGATAAAACAAGTTATTTCAGATAATTGTTCAGCAAGTCCAATTTATACCTTTTCTACTTTTTATCAGATCCAGTTCCAAAAGAAGAGTGTGTAGCTAGCTCACCTTTTCCAGCAGATTAATCTCACAAAATTTTGTTCCAGACTCTGCCCCTTCTGCAGCAAATCCAGCCTAAAAGCACAGGATGAACTTTAGTAAGCAGCTGATCAACACTTCATTGCACTAACTGAACTTTCAGCTTTTATTTTACTGGGGCAAATGATCCACGTCAATGATGCAGCTTTCATTTTCATTGCACCAGCCATTTATTACATTTGCACTTGACTGTGAACTTTCTTACAAATTTTGCATTGGAAATTTCTGTGACGAGAGAGATATTTTGGTGCAGCATTCTCTCCAGGGGATCCAGGGTATGTGAGAATAGGGCAAGTCACTATCTCTTAACCAACCAGATTTAAAGAATCATGAATCAGGAGCATAGAGTTTGAACCAGGCATTGCAAGTCACAATATTTAATATAATGGCAAATCAGACAAGGCAAAAAAAAGGATGAGAATGATTGGATTTTTAAAAAATGTCACTAAAACAAAAGTGTTGTTTTAAAATTTCTAATCAAAATCTTACATAGGATATAATGTAATGTAACAGATCATTCATCCATTTACACTCCACTCAAGCCTCCTCCCTCCTCATCCAATATCAATGTAACCCTTTGTTCTCTTCACACTAACTTGCTAATTTAACTCCCTTTAAATTATTCTGCTTGTTTATACCATTCCTGTGATGGAGAGTTCCACATTCTCACAACACCCTGGATACAGAGGTATTTTTGAATTGTCTATTGGATTTCTTGATGACTTTCTCAGCCTGACTGTCTTGAATTATGTTCTTCCTTGATTGGAAATATTCTCTCAATATGCCTTGCAACAAAATATTCCATATTTTAAAAAGTTTTCAAGTTCACCCCTCCGGTATTTTGAGAGAAGAGACCCAGTCTCTCAATTTTTATGTCGACTCAGGTATTTCTATTATCAGGATTGTGAATCTAATCTGCACCCTCTCCAGTGCCTCAAACTTTATAATATTGCAACCAGATCCATATGCAGTTCATAGTGTGATTTAATCAAGTTCAATACAGATTTAGCATTGAAATTAAAAAGGCCCAAATTGATCCAGAAACAGATGGTTAAACATGACAGGTGAGTTCAAAGTCTTTGGTCCTTAGACTTAAAGGAGTGAAGATCACAGAATTATTACGGTGCAGAATGAGGCTGCCTGACCGACTGTGTCTGCACCAGATCTCTGAATTAGCATTATGGCTTAGAGCTATTTTCCTGATTTTTTTTCCCCCTCATAATCCTCAATATTGTTTCTAGTTAAATTATCATATAATACACTCCTGAATGCCTCGATTGAACCTGCTTTCACCATACTTCCTGGCAATGGGTTCCAGCTGCTAAATACTCACTGTGAAAAAGCTTTTGCTCACATCACATTTGCACCTTTTGCAAATCAACATCCTCTCATTCTCGATCCTTTAATTTAAAAAAAAAGTTTCTCCATTTATACTCTGTGCAGCTCCGTCATGACTTTCAAAACTTCAATAAAAAAGATCATGAGGGGCATGGATAGGATAAATAGACAAGGTCTTATCCCTGGGGTGGGGGAAGTCCAGAACTAGAGGGCATAGGTTAGGGAGAGGGGAAAGATATAAAAGAGACCTAAGGGGTAACCTTTTCACACAGAGGGTGGTGCGCATATGGAATGAGTTGCCAGAGGAAGTGGAGGAGGATGATACAAATACAGCACTTAAAAGGCATTTGGATGGGTATGTGAATAGGAAGGGTTTAGAGGGATATGGGCCAAGTGCTGGCAAATGGGACTAGATTAGGTTAGGATATCTGCCAGCATAGATGAGTTGGACTGAAAGGTCTGTTTCTGTGCTGTACATCTCTATGACTCTAAATCTTCTCAAACTTCTCATCTGAAAGGAGAACAGTCAGAACTTCAATCTATCTTCATAACTGAAATTTCTCATCCCTTGGATCATTCTTGTATACCTATTCTGCACACTTCCAATTGTATTCACAACTTCCTGAAGTGTAGTACTTAGAACTGTACACAATACTTGAACTGAGGTCTGTACTAATGTTATTTGAGTTCAGCACAGTCTCCTTGCTCCTGCATTTTATACCACTGTAAATAAAGCCCAGGACACTGCATGTACTGAAATCAAAATACTTCAGGTGTTGGAAATCTGAAATACAAACATACTCAGCAGGTCTGGCAGAATCTGTGGAGAGAGGAGGAGTTCAGTCTAACTCCTCAGTTTCAAAGAGTCATACTGAACCTGAAACATTAACTCTGTTTCCCTCTCTCCAGATGCTGCTAGACCTGCTGACTTTGCTAGCGTGTATTTATTAACTGCTTGCTCTATCTATTCTTCAACCTTCAGTGATTTGTGCACGTATATAAACAGATTTCTCTACTCTTGCACACTAAGGTAATGCCCTTTACTTTTAATCTTACCTCCATGTTCTTTCTATCAGAATGTCTTACGTCATACTTCTCTGTACTGAACATCATTTGCCATCTACCTGCCCACTCTACCAATTTGTCAATGTCCTTTTATAGTTCTACACTGTTCTCACAATTTATCATGCTTCCAAGTTTTGGATGATTGAAGTGTGGAAATTGCCCCTATATGTAAAGATCTAATACATGTATATATAATCACGTAAAGCAGGGGTTCAAACTAGATCCCTGGGGAACTCCATTACAAACCTTCAGCCCGAGAAACATCTTTAACCATTGCTCTTTGTTTCCTGTTCCTCAGCTAATTTGCATCCATATTGCAATTGTTGCATTTATTCCTGAGTAATACGGATTTCTCACAAGTTGATTACATAACACAGTATCAACGCTTTTTCAAAGTTCCTGTACACCAAATCAACGGCATTACTCTCCTCAACCGTCTTTGCTAGTTCTTTAAAAAACTCAAGTTAGCTAAATATGATTTTCCTGAAGAAATCTGCCTGATTCTTCCTAACTTACCCACATTTTCCATGTGTCTAATTAAACACAGGGCAGCACGGTGGCACAGTGGTTAGCACTGCTGCCTCACAGCGCCAGAGACCTGGGTTCAATTCCCGCCTCAGGCGACTGACTGTGTGGAGTTTGCACGTTCTCCCCGTGTCTGCGTAGGTTTCCTCCGGGTGCTCCGGTTTCCTCCCACAGTCCAAAGATGTGCAGGTCAGGTGAATTGGCCATGCTAAATTGCCCGTAGTGTTAGGTAAGGGGTAAATGTAGGGGTATGGGTGGGTTGCGCTTCGGCGGGTCGGTGTGGACTTGTTGGGCCGAAAGGCCTGTTTCCACACTGTAAGTAATCTAATCTAAAAAAAATCTAATAAACTATTTTGAATAATTGTTTCAATAATGTCCACACCACTGAAGTTAAACTGACTAGTCTGTAATTACTGGCCTTATCTTTACAACACTTTTTGAATATCTGTATTAGATTTGCAATCTAATATAGATCGAGCAAGTCCCCCGAGTCCAGGGGAAATATAAAGATCATTATCAGTGCTTCTGTAATTTACAATCTCACCTTTTTAAATATCTTTACATTTTGGAGTGGGTCACTGCAGGGGGAAAGACCACAATAAGTGAGGGTAAAGTTTTGCTGGGAAAATGTATCAAAGATAGAAGTGAGAAGTGGGTGAAAAAAAAACAATGGCTGCAGAAATATTGTGGCAAATGTGACAGCAAAGTTAGAATTTAAAAACTGCAGATTATGAGATCATGGAAGAATGTGGGTGGTAAGCAAAGCATGGAAGTTATTGCAGATGAGCTTGTTAGTAACTGAGCTCATGAAAGTGAGGCCTGCTATGGGAAATGAAAGGATTGTGGGTGAGGGTTTGTCCATGAATATGGAAGGAGGGTTTATACAAGATAAGGAGAAGTTTAGTGCAAACAGACCAGCAGTGGAATTACTGCAGGGAAGAGAAACAAAATTAGTTTGTAACATGGGAATGTCCCCAATTGAATACGTCAGGACAATGTCAAAATCTAGAACTAGCAAATCAGTAACTTACTTACTTGTGGTTGAAAGTCCACTGGTTCTAATCCTCGACACTCAAAGTGTACTATAGTTTTAAACTTTTCACTGTCATCAGCCTTAGTACAAAAGAAATAGAGCCTGATTAACACATTTGCAGCATCATTTTGTAAATAAATACATTTGCTTGTTTCTACTGGTATATAAGATTTCTTTTCAGGAACACTGCAGATGAATGAACGGACCAAGTACCTGCTGCTTGAAACAAGTTTACAACTGCACAGAGGAGGTAACACTTCATAAGGCAACTTACATTGTAAGGCTTCATTGTGTCCTTCAGAATATCTAAAAAAAATGCAGAGCCACATATCAAGGATTTAACATTCAAATAACATTAATATTTTAATCACTACAGTTGAAACTGTCAAATCAACCACTGCTAAAAGGTCAACTACATGCCGTAACAGCTATAACATTGGTTTTAAATATCAGTCTGCACTGAACTGCTGGATAATTCGGTAGCTTCAAATATTTGAACAAAATAATGGCCAATATACAGAATTAGTGGAGCTTTTGCTTTTTGTTCAGAATAATTAATATTTTACTTCAACTAAAGGATGAATACTAGAGTCTGCAACAGTAGATGTTAAATAAACAATTACCAAACTGCATACTTGATGGTCAGATTGCAGCTATTGTGACTGCCAGAGTAATTGTAGTTGTGAGGCCCCAACATCATTCTGCCCTGCGCTATTGCTCATCACTGCCAGGATGCTCATGAGAACTCGCAAATAAATACAATTTAGATGTCACTGAGAGAAATGCCAGTGGAAAAGCATAGATGATCGATTGAACACAAAGTGCACTGAGACAAAGAAGATAATGCAGGGTAGAAATAACAGTCTTTATGATGGACATGATATATTGGATCAGGGTGAAATAGTACAGTTGTTATGAACAATCTGATTCTGTCTCAGAATATTTTAGCATATTGAAAAGGACTAGAGTTGTGTTAAACACTTAGCTAGTACTGACTGTGTATATGAAGGAAATCTCTTTAACAGCAAGTAGTATCAACCACTGAAATGGATGCTGAGGACAGATCATCATGTTTCCAAAACTGATGTCAGTGACATCCTGTTACAGTATTTGCTGTTTCCACAAGAGGTTTAGATAAATGTGAGGTGCTACAGTTTGGAAAGACAAATCAGGGCAGAACTTATACACTTAATGGTAAGGGTGTGTTGCTGAACAAAGAGACCTTGGAGTGCAGGTTCATAATTCCCTGAAAGTGGGGTCCCACGTCGACATCGATATGCTTGCCTTTATTGGTCAGTGCATTCAGTTTAGGAGTTTGGAAGTCATGTTGTGGTTGATTAGGTCATTTTTGGAATACTGCATGCAGTTCTGGTCTCCTTGTTATAAGAAGGATGTTGTGAAACTTGAAAGGGTTCAATAAAGATTTACAAGGATGCTGCCAGGGTTGGAGGGTTTCAGCTATAGGGGGAGGCTGAATTGGCTGGGGCTATTTTCCCTTGAGCATCAGAGGCTGAGGGGTGACTTTAAGAGGTTTATAAAACAATGAGGGGTATGGATATGGTAAATAGACAAGGTCTTTTCCCTGGGGTGGGGGAGTCCAAAACTAGAGGGCATAGGTTTAAGGTGAGAGGGGAAAGATTTAAAAGGAACCTAAGGAGCAACGTTTACACGCAGAGGGTGGTGCATGTATGGAATGAGCTGCCAGAGGAAGTGGAGGAGGCTGGTACAATAACAACATTTAAAAGGCATCTGGATAGGTGTATAAGTAGGAAGGGATTTGAAGGTTATGGGCCAAATACTGGCTAATGGGACTAGATTAATTTAGAATATGTTGTCAGCATGGACAAGTTGGACCGAAAGGTTCGTTTCCATGCTGCACAGCTCCATGATTCTAAGTAGAGCAACACTGAGTATATAAAAATAGTTGGACATTGCAGCAGACATTGCAAAAGATTATATGTAACTGACAGTTATTACATTTCTATGAAGATCATATCAAAATTAGTATTTTGTTCTCAAATCATTTTTAAACTATTGATAAGTCACTTCATTTCTTGTAGCAATACAACTAATTCATTGATTTTGAGAGATAGAACTTCATACCACCCTCAGAGGTTAAGTATGGGGCATTATTGATCACTACTCAGAACACAGGTAGGCTAAACCCACTGTTATGCATCAAATGGTTTAATGCATCAAATCCGCCCTAGCTGCAAGCTGCTGCCAAATATTTAAATATTATGGTTGCAACTTTAAATAATCTAGCTTCACAATCTTATACGCTGTTAATGGTTTCAGTGCTTGTCCATGTACTCTGACTTCACATTGCAAAACAAATGATTTCAAAACATTATTACTGTCACCACATGTAGAACTGCTTCTGATCGGGGAACTGATGGTCTGGTGGTATTATTGCTCGACTATTAATCGAAAAACTCAGCTAAAGATCTGGGAACCCAGTTTCAAATCCAACAAGGGCAGATTGTGGAATTTGAATTGGATAATCTAAAATCTGGAATTAAGAATCTACTGATGACCATGAAACTGTTGTTTAGAAAAAACCCACCCGGCTTACTAATGATTTAGTAAGTTTGCAGATGACATCAAAATTGGAGGTGTAGTGGACAGCGAAGAAGGTTACCTCAGATTACAACGGGATCTTGATCAGATGGGCAAATGGGCTGAGAAGTGGCAGAAGATGTGCAGGTTAGGTGAATTGGCCATGCTAAATTGCCCATAGTTTTAGATGAAGGGGTAAATGTGGGGGAATAGATCTGGGTGGGTTGCTCTTCGGAGTGTCGGTGTGGACTTGTTTGGCTGAAGGGCCTGTTTCCACACTGTAAGTAATCTAATCTAATCCAGATAAATGCGACGTGCTGCATTTTGGGAAAGCAAATTTTAGCAGGGCTTATACACTTAATGGTAAGGTCCTAGAGAGTGTTGCTGAACAAAGAGACCTTGGAGTGCAGGTTCATAGCTCCTTGAAAGTGGAGTCGCAGGTAGACAGTACAGTGAAGGTGGCGTTTGTATCCTTTCCTTGAGTGGGCAGAGTTTTAAGTACAGGAGTTGGGAGGTCACGTTGCGGCTGTACAATTGCAACATTTAAAAGGCATCTGGACGGATTTATGAATAGGAAGGGTTTGGAGGGATGGGCCAGGTGTTGGCAGGTGGGACTAGATTGGGTTGGGACATCTGGTCGGAATGGACAAGTTGGACTGAAAGGTCTGTTTCCGTGCTGTACATCTCTATGACTTCATAACTCTCTAACAGCTTGTACAGTTGTTGCTATTGCTAAAATTAATCTCTTCCTAAAAAGGATGGTTTAAACAACGTGAAAAGAAATTACAAAAATGCAGTGTAATAAAACATTAATCACTGAAACAGATTAGGATTCCTCTGTAAATCACCTACCAATGGAATTCTCTCTTGAACACAGCTTGCACTTCTGTATCATACTGGCACTTCCTCTCCCACCTTTGAGTGGGGCACTGTTCTGCACAAAACAAGAACTTGCATTTATGTGGCACCTTTAAAAATATTAAATGTAGCAGGTTGGGAGAATCATATCAGGATTTAACTTTTAAAGCAGCATGCTGACCAATCATGGTCCAATGACTAAATACATGGAGCGCTACATGATTTATTGTTTTATTGAGAGTAAAAGAAAAAAACAACAAAATAGGACTCACCATTAATGTGATATACTGCCATTTATCAGACACCTCTCCACAATTCTGACATTTCAACTAACGTAAAAGCATACAGAAATTAATTAAGTGTTTGTGAGTCAGACACTGTTTATGCTACAGCCACAACTAGCACCACTCAGTAGTTTAGGATTAAGACATGCTTAGACAAGTTTGTGTCCTTAAATAAAACCATTGTGGGAACAACTTTGCTACAAGAATTGCAGTGGTAATGAGACAAACAGTGTTGAGAAATTATTTTAAATGATTGTTCAGATTTACTTTTCATACAATACTGAACAGGTTAAAAAAAAACAAAAATATAAACAGAAAACATTGCAAATACCTAGTAGGTCTGCTGGTAAATATTGAAAGAATAAAGTTATAATATTTCAGAACTAATACATCAAGTTTGATATGCTTTGCGGTAGACTAAATCACAATAATGAGATGAGAGGAATTCAGTAGAGTATGATAAATTACAAGTAGAACAGTACGATGTACAACTGAGCTTTAAGTTGAGCAGTGCGGCGGAGGTTGGGGGATTCAGTAGATATGTGATAATCTACAAGGATTTGAGTAGACAAGTTAGTCTGTGGAATATTGGGTTTGTGAAGAGTGATGTGTTGAGTTGTGAGGCTCGAGTAGAGCAACTAATCTGTGCGGGTTTGGTCAGAGCAGTATAATGGGCTGTGGAACATGAGTAGAGCAGCTTGAGCTGTGGGATATTGAAAAGAGCAATATGATGGATTGTGAACGTTTCAGCAGAGCAGCATGTTAAGCTGTTGAATGGGCTGATGTGTACAGCAGTGTAATGAGCTGTGGGAGCTTGAGTACAGCAGTATGGGTTTGTACAGAACAATGGGATGGGCTGTGGGAGGTTGAGTAGAGCAGTATGGGTTTGTATAGGACAGTGGGAGGTTATTTAGGGTTGTGGGAGGTTGCTTAGAGCAGTGCTGTTGAATGGGCTGATGTGTACAGCAGTGTAATGAGCTGTGGGAGCTTGAGTACAGCAGTATGGGTTTGTACAGAACAATGGGATGGGCTGTGGGAGGTTGAGTAGAGCAGTATGGGTTTGTATAGGACAGTGGGAGGTTATTTAGGGTTGTGGGAGGTTGCTTAGAGCAGTGTGATGGGTGATGAAAGGGTGGATGGAGC